>NW_024412377.1:98734343-98798824 GCF_014898765.1 Herpailurus yagouaroundi
ATAAACGTTGAAAAAAAAAATTAAAAAAAAAAAAAAGAAAATGAATAAATTAGGGGCGCCTGGGTGGCGCAGTCGGTTAAGCGGCCGACGTCAGCCAGGTCACGATCGCGCGGTCCGGGAGTTCGAGCCCCGCGTCGGGCTCTGGGCTGATGGCTCAGAGCCTGGAGCCTGTTTCCGATTCTGTGTCTCCCTCTCTCTGCCCCTCCCCCATTCATGCTCTGTCTCTCTCTGTCCCCAAAAAAATACATAAACGTTAAAAAAAAAAAAAAATTAAAAAAAAAAATTCCCACTTTCAATGAAAACAGACCCATCTCTTATCCCTGTGTGATTTAGAAACTTTCCACCTGTCTCTGTAACACACACAGGCTCCTCCAGCTTCAGATCTTCTGCTAAGGTCTTGGGTGAGGTCAAACACGTTCCTGTTCAGAACTCTCTTTCTTGTAATAGCCTAGGCTTGTCTCTCCAGAACGCTCTTCTACTTGGGTGGCATGTAAAGCATGTTTAGGTATTGCTGCTACTGGTCCATTATCCCATGGGAACACAGTGTCTCTTCGGAAGAGGGGGGACGGTCCTCAGGCAGGACAACACAATGCAGCACTCGGACATCAGTCTACCTGCGTGCAGCCAAGTTTCAGGGGTTTTGCTTCCTTCACCAGTACTTTTTCTGTGATTCTTCCATTTCAACAAACTCTCCAGTGACAGCACTGAAGTTAAAATGAAACCATTTTGTGCTTTTTGTTTTAGTCATTTAACAGAGCATTTTTCAGAAGGGCAATTTGAATTTTAATTAAAACTGGCGCTCACAAGATGACATGTAGACCGGATTCTACTCATGTATAAATAACCTAGTGTACTTCGGCCTTGTCATTGGTCAAATAATCCAATACCAACATCTCCATCACTGGGGGCTAGTTAAGATCATTTCTAGTAAAATATTCATTTAAAAATGTTATGCCCACATTTCAATTATTCAAAAGCATCTGAATTTCGGGGCACTTGGGTGGCTCAGTCAGTTAAGTGTCCGACTTCGGCTCGGGTCATGATCTCACAGTTTTTGAGTTCGAGCCCTGTGACCAGGCTCTGTGCTGACAGCTCAGAACCTGGAGCCTGCTTTGGATTCTGTCTCTCCCTCTCTCTCTCTGCCCTTCCCCCACTCACACTCTGTCTCTCAAAAATGAATAAACGTAAAAAAAAAAATGTTTAAAAAAGTATCTGAATTTCAATTAACTAAGCAATTATTTAGTACCCATTTCATGCAAAAGACCAATAAGCATGTAAAAAGGAATAAAGAAAAATATATAATTATTACCTCCAAGAGCTTCCTGATTTGCATTTTTACAAAATAAAAATATTTTGCCTTTCAAATTCAGACTTCCAAATATGGAAGAATAAAATATTTAAGAAGACTTTTGAATAATATATAATTACAACCAAGCAGCATTTTGATAAATATGTTTGCAAAACTTCCTGGGAAGTGATCAAAGTGTTATTCATTTCAGTAAAAACATAGTGATTTTTTTAAATGTAAAAATCGAGGATGAACAAGACAAGAGTTAAGACAGCTGCAAACAAAAACTACAATCAACAGAGGAAATAGCAGCCCTTGAAAAGAAGTCTTTTTCCAGGGCACTCACTAATACACCACCGTTGGAGGGGCGGTTCTTGGAGGAAACATCCAGAAGGTAGGGTGATATGGTTACCATAACTCTACCACATACACGCCATGGCTGTTCTTCAGTAGGTACTGAAAGTTAACTCGCAACAACATTCAAATGTTTATTCAAATACTTTCATGCGCAGAAGTATAGTTCAAAGCCTATTGCTCTCGAATCTCAAGACAGAACCTTAACTGATGTTCTATATGAGCTGAAATACTGAGAGGAGGAAAGTAGTTAGAGGCCATGTATTTCAACACATTTAAAATAACTTGAGGCAGTAAATAGGCATAATCATATAGGTCACAAAACAATCACAGTAAGAATAACTACTAATATTTATTAAGCGGCAGATGAAGAACATTACCTACATTACCTCACTGAACCATACAGGTGTGCCATGGAAACACAATGATTATTATCCATTTTGCCCAAGAAGAAATGGGGATTAGGGACATTTGGTAGCTTGACCAAGATCACACAGTTACTAGGCGAGGACGCCAAGACTGGAAATCAAGTATGCCAAATAGCAAGGCCAGTTCCCAACCACCTTCCCTGACACTCTCATGGGATTAATGTGTTCTTACAGCAAAGTTCTCATTAGCCATTTGATTATTTCTCCGGAGAAATAAGAAAGCTGCATTGATTTGCTGAAGAAACCACAAGTGTCTGGCCAACCTGCATTTCAGATTTTGCATTTAAAGGCTCCAAAGTTATCCTTTAAACAGAGCTACCGTAGCTCTAGAAAAAACGGCAGCAAGAATGCACCACCTTCTTCACCATCACCACAAACAGCACCACAACTTTTTTATGGTTCAAACCCTTCCTTGACTTGATCCCACAACAAACTCATGCATGACACATGCATATAAAACAGCCAGAGGTTCTGGTTAAGATGGAGTGAACACACTGCATTTTGACTCTCCAACCTAGGGCAATTATAAAACCTGGAACAGGTTTGCAACAGAATGCATGGAACAGTTATTTGAGAACCCTGAAAAGTAAACAGTAGCAGGTAGATTGGAGAAGACCACCAGAACTCAAAGTATCACCAAACTACTGGTGAGCTGATCATTTTTTCCTCACTGGTATCCCTTGGCCTGTATTCAGTGCGCTGTGAAAACCATTAGTGCTCTCAAAATAAACTCCAGAAGAAGCTCTAGTTCTGGCTCAAGGAATGGGAAAGGGGTTTCCTAACACTTTCAGGAGAGTTGGGGAGAGAATTCCCATTTTTTAAAAAAAAATCTTTCTCCCTTCTCTCACATCCCAGCCTTCGAGCTACCCTGTGAAAGCAGCAGCAGGAGTCCACAGGAGACTAAAACTCTAAAGAAAGGCAACTTTTTCTCTAATTAGGGACGCTGTGTTCTGGAGAGGGTGTTACCGTTACTCTTTTTTCTCACTCCATCTTCTCATCGCTTTGCTGCAAATGTGGCCACAGTCATGACAAGTGAGACAAATAGAGTGCAGCAAAGTGAAATAAAGAGAGGTCCATCTTTCTGGCCAGAGGACCAAGAATGGGAGCCCTAGAGAGCTAAAAAAATAAAAATAAAATACCAAGAGATTGCAAAGAAGGAAGAGCTTGGAAAAGCAAAACCATAAAGCTGTTTATGTAGTTCTGAGGTCACCTCCAAGTTGCAGACACATGGATCTCATGCTAAATAGCATACCAAAGACTTTGAAAAGTAAATTATGAAATAGATCCCCTCCCAGGTCACAGACTGGCCACTGGGTGGCATCCACAGCAGACTGCTCAAAGAGCACTGTAAAGTCTTTGAAAATGGACCTCATATGGAAACCACGGCCCAAAGAAGGCTAACAGGAATTTGTAGCTTGAACCGAACTGAGTTGACTCCCTGCTCAAGCAAAAATATCACGATTTATCACGTGATTTATCAAGATATGAAGTCTCATAGCACAATCCAAAATTCCTAGACATGAGAACCGGGAAAGTGACAACTTGCATGGGAAAAGATAATCAAGAGATGCCAACATTAAGATGACAAAGGTGCTAGAATTATCTAACAAAGACTTTAAATCAACTATTATAAATATGGTCCCCAAAGGGTTAACACTTGAAACAAAGAGAAAGCTAGAAACTTTCAGCAAAGAACAGGAGATATAATGAAGAACCAAATACAAATTGTAAAAGTGAAAGCTAGAATAAACAAAGTGAAAAACTATATAGGTTCAATATTAGATGGACATAAAGGAAACAGCTGGTGAATGTAAAGATAGATAAATACAAGTTATCCAATCTGAACAGCAGAGAGAAAAAAACTGATAAAAAATGAACAGTCCGATGACACACCGAACTGTAACAAAAGGTCCGACATTACGTCCCTCGTGTCTGAAAGGAGAGGAGAAAAAGTATTTGAAGAAATAATACCTGAAATCTTCCCAATTTTAGTTAATTCTGGTGAAACCTACATATTCAAGAAGCTTAGCAAACTACTACTACACAGAAAATCAACTAGGATGTGGAAGAACTGAACACCATCAAACAGCTGAACGTAACTGACATTTATAGAACATGTGCCCGACAGAGATCATCCCATTTCTTTCCTTTCCTTTACAGAAAAACTGCTCAAGTAATTTTCTAATGTTGCTGTCTCCAAGTTCTCTGATTTATTCTCTCTTTCAACCACTCTAGGCAGATTTCTGCCTCCACCACTGTGCTAACACTGTTCTGGTCAAGTTCAGCAATGACTTCCATGTCACTAAATCCCGTGATCCAATATCGGTCCTCATCTTACTTGATCTATCAGCAACATACAACATGACTGATCACTTATTCTTTGCAACATTACTTGTCACTTAGCTTTCGAGTCACCATACTCTCTTCCTCCTACCCAGTGGTCACTGATTCTCAGGCACTGGCTTTCTCCTCATCAACCCAATCTCTAAATGCTGGGTGCTTCAGGACATAGTCTTGTATCTCTTCTTTCTATCCACACTCACTCCTTTAGTGACTCCATCCCAGCTCATAGCTTTAAGTGTCATCTATATAGTGATTACTCTCAAATTTATGAGAGTAAGAGGTAGGACTTTGCCCCTGAACTCCAAACCTATACATCCCAATGTCAGAGCAGTATCTCCACAGAGATAGGGTCCATAAAGGAACTCCAATTTAACATATTCAAAACTGGTCTAGCTATTATCACCTCTTTTTTAAAAAGTACTAATCCCCACCTCAGTGATTTTCAATTACTCAAGGCAAAAAACTTTGGTTCACTCTTTTTCTCAGTATAGAGGCAATAAAATGTAGTAATCAAAAGTCAACTCTGGATCCAGACCACCTAGATTAGAATCCTATTTTCATCACTAACTAATCTGTGACACTGCACAAATTTGCCTAAACTTTCAGCAGCTCAGTATCCTCATCTATGGGATGAGGATAATAATGGTACTTCCTTCACCCTGGATTTGTTACAGGAATTAATTGACCTGGTATGTGTAAAGTATTTAGCGAGCATATGTAAACATTGGCTATTATTTTTAAGATCACCATCACCATCTCATGCTCCCACATATAATCCATCAGAAAATATGTCACCCATGTCTTCAAAATATATTTGGAATTTGAGTACTTCTTACTACCTTTGCCACCAGTGTTGTCAACTAAGCCATTGACAGTTCTCTCCTGAATTATTCCAAGCGGCTCCTAACTTGTCTCTTTCAGACTATTCTCAATGCAGCAGGCAAAACAATCCCAGTAAAATAAATCACTCTTCTGGTCTGAACTCTCCAGTGGCTCCTATCTGGTTTGAAGCAAACATCAGAGTCCTTCCAGACAAACTAAGCTGACACATGATGTGCCCACCCTTCACCTTTCCAACCTCCCTTCCCCCTCCGTCACATATTTCACTCCACAAATACAGGTCCGCTTGTGGTTCTCAAAACGCAAACATATTCCAGACTCAGGGTCTCCCTCTGTCTAAGATACTCTTCTTCCAGGTATCCATGTGGCTCTCTCCCCCTCCTCTTTCAAGCTGTATCTCAAAAGTCACCTTTCTGGTAGACCCTCTCTGACAATACATGACAGCAGTTTAGAGCCTAGACTCCACAGTGTTCCAATCCTGACTTTGCCACTTTCCGGTGGTGTGACTTTAAGTAAATTACTTAATCTCTCTGGGTCTCAGCTTCTTCATCTTTAAGCAAGAATAATAATGGGGCACCTGGGTGGCTCAGTTGGTTAAGCGTCTGACTTCAGCTCAGGTCACGATCTTGTGGTTCATGTGTTGGAGCCCTGCCCTGGGCTCAGTGCTGAGGGCTCAGAGCCTGAAGCCTGCTTCGGATTCTGTGTCTCCTTGTCTCTCTGTCCCTCCCCTGCTCATGCTCTCTCTCTCTCCAAAATAAATAAACATTTAAAAAATTAAAAATAAAATTAAATAAAAGATAAATAGAAGAACGGCAGTAGCAACGTCATAAGGTTGTGAGGATGCAATGAGTTAGCTAAGCAATTACACTGTTTAGAACAGTGCCTGGTATATGGTGAGGGCTGTCATATTTATTTAGACACAATGCATTATGAGACACACCATTATTTTACCCGCCACTAATGAAATGGTGTCAATTCAAGTAGCAGATACTGTCAGTTATAAGCCGCATCCCAAATTTAGAGCTGTAAAAATGTTTTTTGAAAAAAGTCTATTTTAACATTGATGAAATCTGATGTTAAGTGCCAGCTATTTTATAAGGTCATTTCTTCTCCCCTTCCCTAAACTGTTTCCCTCCCTTACACCCATCACTGACGTATTTGTCTTAGTCAGTTCAGGATGCTATACTGAAGTCCCATAGACTGGGTGGCTTCTAAATAACAGACATTTATTTCTCCCAGTTCTAGACGCTGGAAGTCCTGGGGCAGGGTGCCGGCATGGTCTGGCTCTGATGACAGCCCCCCTCCAGGTTGCAGACTGTGGACTTCTCATTGTGTCCTCATATGGCAAAAAAAAAAAAAAAAAGGTGTAGAAACCCTCTGGGGTCTCTTTGATTAGGACACTAATTTCTTTCATAAGGGCTCTAGCACATGACCTCATCAACCAACCAAAAGCTCTATGTCCTAATACCATCACTGGGGGTTATGATCTAAACGTATGAATGAGAGGGGCACAAATATTCAGTCCATAGCATTATTTATGTTTTACTTATTTTTTTATTGGTAGTCTCCCCAACTAGAACGTAAGCTCTAAGATGACAGGAACTTTTGTCCTTTTTTTACTGCTATAATTATCTTGAACATTATCTGACACGTATTAGGTCCCCAATCAGTATGTGCTCAAGAAATAAATGAAAGTCTAAGTGAAAAAGAAGGATAAGAAGGAAACATTTCTTTTCAATAAGCAGATAAACACAATTTCAAGATGTGTTTAATGAATGGATGAAAATGGCCAATGAATTACAAGCCTAAGTTGCATAAGAGTAAGGACCTCGTTTGTATTCCCTGGGCCGAAGACACAATAGGCACTCAGTGATCACTTGCTGGAGAACTGACAGCATGCACAAAGGTACTGTATGCAATCCCTTGGTCCTTGATCTCTAAGAGAGTGAGTCCCCAACAGGGAGAACATGAGCATGGCCCAGAGAATCTTATTCCCATACTGGCAGGCCAAGCACTAAGGTACACATGAGAAATGGGGGTAAAATGCTGGACAGTTTCTAGCAAAAGCTACTCTGAATACTTCTTCAGTTTAATAACACAACCAAAAATCAAGGAATATAGCCAAGTGTTAGTCTATGCCCCAACTTGGAGTTCACATGTGCACACGCACACATCACAACATATAGATAGATACTGTTAAGAAGGTAGGGCCACGGGTTTACCCTGTGATACAAGAGGGTCCCTGGAGTAGCTATGGTGTGAGGTAAATGATAGGTGCTAACTTCTTTGGGGTTCATCTGTAGGATAAAGGCTGTTGTAGTTATGCTGAGGCCAGGCAGACTAAGGATGGTCCTCAGAGATGGGTGCTGAGGTGACTAGAAGGGAGGTCTTTCCAATGATGTAACGATCACACACATTCACCAGGTGTCAGGCACTCTGCTGAGCATTGGGCACATATGCTCCCGTCTGATTCTCACCCACAGGAAACAGGGATTACTCTCACCCCACAAAAGAGATGAGAAAACAGCCTAAGCAATGCCACTTATTCTCAAAGATGGCATATGCCCTGGGACAGTCTTAGCCTCACGTGTCTAGACTTAGGTCTAGGAATCTTGAGCAGGACCTCTGGAGGAAAAAGGATAAAGCTCAAACTGCTGTAAGAAGCACTGGGTAAGGAAGGTCACACTGAGGTCTCTGAGAGACTGGACAAGAGATGCCAGCACCTGAGGGCAAATCAGAGCGTCCAGCTTTCGAGGGGTCTCCCTGCTTCTTCTCTTCTGTCATCCCTGAGTCTTCAGTCAAGTCCTCCTGAAAATGACAGTCTTGTCTCATCTCTGCTCCAGGGGAAGCACAGACAGGACCTCTCGGTGGATGGGTTAGTCAGACTACTCAGGTAGGGAGGAGGCCCCCACTCCCACCCTGAGGTCAGCATGGGGGTAGAAGCAGCTGGATCAAAGCAGAAAACACCACACTGGGGAATGGAGTCGAGAGCCACCAAGTCCCTTCACGGCTAGTTTCTGGGGGGCATTTTACCAACAAAGGTGGCACTCCAAACACAATGTCAATACTGGACGGTCATTCAGAAACGATAAGCATGTGTACCATGTTGTCACCAAGAATGCATTCCAACTCTACAACAGGGCAAACAGCCGAAGTTATAAGAAGCACTTCACAGGAACACACAGACCTCGGCAAGGGATCCTAATAATATGGTTACAAGATGGCATTCTCCTGGTTGTGGCCCTTCTGGACGGCCTAGAGCTCTAGCCAGCCTTGGTCTTTAACTCTTTAAAGGTACCTCCTGGCTCCTAACAAACTCCTTTTGTATATAACAGGTTTACCAGAAGTACCCATCACAAAGTAGGTGTTCAGTAATACTGAATGAATGAATGAATGAATGAATGAATGAATGACAGACAACAGATTTGCGCCTTAAATGCCGCTTAATGAAATACTGATTTCATTTGGCTCACTTACCATTATCAATCTTAGGACTCATGCCTAGAATCAAAGTTTTCCCCATTAAATCCAAAAAAATATTAAACACATATTAAACTTGCAAATATTAATAAAAGATATTTTTAAAAGGTCTAAAACAAATGAGCAGATTTAATTCAATGCAGTTAAGAGTCTACTATGTGCGCACACACACACACACACACAGCTGGGGGGGTGAGGAAAGAAAACCCGGAAGTTGTATCTCCATGGAGGCAGATGAATTACTAAATACAGTATAAAATCTCCTTCCAGTTCAGTTCTCCTAAGTACTTTCATTTGACAGTTTATCCTAATAAGCTAGTGATCAAGATACAAGCAGCATCCATCATACCTACAATGCTAGAAAGTTTGCCTTCAATCCACAGCAGAGGGAAATATTTCTTCCTTAAGGGCCCTTGTAACTACCACAGGAAGTCCGGGCCGTCAAGACTCTGCTCCAGTGTCTGCTCCGGGCAAGTGGGGGTGTCGGGGTGGGTGCTTCACAGAGAGAGCAAGCCCACGGCACCGTTTCCTTATGACAGGCCCTTGTCACAGCACAAGACCCTGCCAAAGAACAAAACCCTGGCTACCTTGCTGAGAATCACAGGGTTGGAGTACTGCATTCTACCTCACTTCTAAGCTCGGAAGCTGGGGTCAGTCATAACACTCCACAGCAATAAGCTCCAGGGTGAAATCGTGGTTTTCTTGCTCGAAAGACAAGCACGAGAACAAACCGATGAGCTCCCGTCACTACATACAGCCAGGCCCTGGCCACCGTGAATTACATTGCCAGTGAAATTTTCCCATACAAAAGACTTGCTACTCACAGCAATATTCCCTTTAAAGTTATTGGATTTTTCATTACACTTTTTTATTTTTTTATCCATTAACCCTGGATTACATTTTTTTATCATTAAAAGATAAATTAGTCAGACAAGGCAATGATGCACTTGGTTTCCATGACAACGCTTCACAAAAAAGTTCAACCTGCTGCATCACCACAAAGCACTCTGAAAATCATTTCCTAGCAACTCCATAGGCACCCAGAGACACAGACCTTCATCTGCCCTTTCCTCAGACCTAGGAGAATTACACACATGACGCCAGAGAAAAAGCAGGTCACCCGGTCACCACAAACCTTTCAAGTGGGCGTATTTCATCAATGTATGGAGCGACATGATCCCCAGCTTTGCCCACAGGAAGACGCGGCTATCTGGACCTCTTCAATGCCACATCTTCCTCTCAGGAGTAGGCTACAAAAATGCTACACTGAATTCCACTTGGGCTAATCTGACATGAAGACAAGTGACCACCTTGGAATAATTCACACGTGTCTATGCACTATTCAGAAAAAGAGGAATTTATTTAAAGATCACCCTCTGCCATTCTGAGAGACAGCACAGCTGTGTTTCAATCTTCAATCAGTGCAGTGGTAGGCACTTATGTATTGTAGAAAATACGAGAAAAATGCAAAGTTTAAAAGACTTCATAATGAAATTGACCACGTAAAAGATAAGAAGTTTTTGCGTAAGTAAATGTGGAAAATGGTGGCATTTTTTAAAAGTGAGAAACCAACAGGGTGCCTGGGTGACTCAGTCGGTTGAGCTTCCAACTTCGGCTCAGGTCATGGTCTCACAGCTCATGGGTTCAAGCCTCGCGTCGGGCTCTGTGCTGACACCTCAGGGCCTGGAGCCTGCTTCACATTGTGTCTCCCTCTCTTTCTGCCCCTCCCCCACTTGCACTCTGTCTCTCTCAAAAATAATAAACATTTAAAAAATTTTTTTAAAAATGACAAACGAACATTTTTCTCTACTTGCAACATTTCTTGAAGTCCTCCAAAATAACACCTTCTAAAATAACAAAAAATAGAATACGCTCACTGTAAGAGAGTTGGTTAATTGGTCTCCAATTGCAAACCACCACCCCCATGCACCCTGTGCTCTGCTGTGGGCCCTGTGAGGCTCACCTCTGTGGTCTGCACCGTTGGCCTCCCTTCTCAGCTGGCTTCAGGTTGGGCATATCCAATGGGAGGCACTGGCAGAGCACTGGAGGGTGGGCAGAGATGGAGGTTGGGTCATTTCTTCCCCACTCCCTGCGTCAGTACCCTGCCTGGGCAATAACTTGTGCCTTCATGAACAAGGCTCTTTCCTCTCCTGGTCCCTTCAGCCCTAGGGCTGTTAAGGGTTTCACAGAGTTGCCAGCAAGGGCACCTCCCTGTCTTCCCTAATCTCTGCTCACACCTCTGTAAGCAGAATCTCCATTTAAGTTTCTTCATTAGAACCATCTGGGACAGGGGCACCCGGCTGGCTCAGTTGGTGGAGTGTGTGATTCTTGATCTTAGGGTTTTGAGTTTGAGCCCTATGTTTGGTTTAGAGATTACTTGAAAATAAAATCTTAGGGGCGCCTGGGTGGCGCAGTCGGTTAAGCGTCCGACTTCAGCCAGGTCACGATCTCGCGGTCCGTGAGTTCGAGCCCCGCGTCGGGCTCTGGGCTGATGGCTCAGAGCCTGGAGCCTGTTTCCGATTCTGTGTCTCCCTCTCTCTCTGCCCCTCCCCCGTTCGGCCTCTCTCTCTGTCCCAAAAATAAATAAACGTTGAAAAAAAATTAAAAAAAAAAAAAAAGAAAATCTTAAAAAAAAAAAGATCCATCTGGAATAAATTGTTTCCCCTGGGGCCCTGACTGATGCAACTTTGACAACTGCAATCACTTCTGAATTAACATGTAGCAAAATCTTTTGTCACACAGCTCCCTTTTGACATTATTACCGTTATTATCATTCCTACCTTCTCTGATTATCACGCAAAAGAACCTAGTAAAGAAGGTTTAAAATTTTCTCCTTATTTTAAGCCTAAATCTGATTCACTTCACTATAACCTGAGAAGAACAGCCTGAAGAGAAACAGAAGGTTTCCTTAGGAACTTCAGCCCATCTACAAAGCAATGCTACTTAGTCAAAATAAGAAGCAGGAAGAGTTGACTAAGTAGGAAGAGGTTTCCACAGACCTTGCCCTAAGTCATTGTGAGGGGGGTCTTCACAGCTTAGCTTGTTTTGTTGGCTGCACTGCAATTTTCCATGCCATCAGCTGCATCTGCATTCGTATGAGCATGTAGAAAATGCATTCCAAAAAAATTATTCCTGAATTTTGCATGAGCCACCATTTGGGAATTATCTTTACCACCATTCCCTCTAAATTAGTAAAACAAATATCAAGAACCAACACATACTGTGTGACTCATTGTGCCCAAACCAGAAAACTGGCCCCATATTCAATTCCAGTGCTTCCAATGATTTCATATTCACATTAAGCTTCTGAACCCAATCTAAACCTTAGTTTCTGAAATGTAAAAATGGTGAACCCTCAGTCCTTACTGTGAGATCTGAACCACATATGCTCAGGAGCACCTCCTATGGCAGCAAAAGAAAGTGCTGTGAAACTCCAAGTCTCTTGCCTTTCCTCCAGATCCTACCAACAGCTTCTCTTAGACTGCGTCAGGGCAATGACTCCAACAGGTAACATTGGGTTTTTTGGGTTTTTGGTTTTTAATATTTATTTTTTTAATTTACATCCGAGTTAGTTAGCATATAGTGCAACAATGATTTCAGGAGTAAATTCCTTAATGCTCCTGACCCATTTAGCCCATCCCCCCTCCCACAACCCTTCCAGTAACCCTCTGTTTGTTCTCCATATTTAATTAAGAACCTCTTCTGTTTTGTCCCCCTCCCTGTTTTTCTATTATTTTTTCTTCCCTTCCCTTGTGTTCATCTGTTCTGTCTTAAAGTCCTCATATGAGTGAAGTCACATGGTCTTTATTTGTATTTCTCTGATTAAATTCACTTAGTATAATACCCTCTAGTTCCATCCATGTAGTTGCAAATGCCAAGATTTCATTCTTTTTGATTTCCGAGTAATACTCCATTGTATGTGTATACCACATCTTCGTTATCCATTCATCCATCGATGGGCATTTGGGCTCTTTCCATACTTTGGCTATTGTAGATAGTGCTGCTATAAACATGGGGGTGCATGTGTCCCTTCGAAATAGCACACCTGTATCCCCTGGATAAATGCCTAGTAGTGCAATTGCTAGATCATAGGGTAGTTCTATTTTTAATTTTTTACTGTTTTCCAGAGTGGCTGCACCAGCTTGCATTCCCACCAGCAGTGCAAAAGAGATGCTCTTTCTCCGCATCCTCGCCAACACCTGTTGTTGCCTGAGTTGTTAATGTTAGCCATTCTGACAGGTGTGAGATGGTAACGTTGGGTTTTTTGTTCTGTTTTGTTTTAATGTGCAGGCTGGGGCCCTTCAGATTATGATTCTAGAGCTCTGGGATAAGACTCCACAGTCTTCTGGCATGTATGGGTCTATGGCTGTATATAGGAGGGTAAAGCCAGTGTGAGGAATCATGCCTGTGTGCTGCCTCCCTGAAGCAAAAGGCTGCAATGTAAATAAAAACGACTAGGAACATTAGCACAGTTATTCTGGGGGAGAGGGGGGTCCCCTGAATCTAGCACAGAACGAAGAACAAAATTCATGTCAGATTTCACCTCTGGTACCCATTTAATTCTTAAAAACTCTGAGTTAGCCACCAGGGAAATGTAAATCAAAACCACAGTAAGATCCAACTTCACACCCACTTGAATGGCTATAATAAAACAGACAGATAATGACAAGTGTTGGCACGGATGTGGAGAAACAGGGACCCTCCTACACGTAGCAAAAATGTAAAATGATGCAGCTATAATGGAAAATAGTTCGGTGGTTCCTCAAAAAGTTAAACTTAGAGTTACCATATGACCAAGAAATTCTACTCCTAGTATATACCCAAGAGAAGTGAAAGCATATGTCCACACAAAATCATGCACAAGAAGGTTCACAGCAGTATTTTTCATAATGGCCATAAAGGAAAGAACCCAAATGTCCATCGGTAGATGAATAGATAAACAAACTGTGGTATACCCATACAATGAAATATTATTTGGCAATAAAGAGGGATAAAATGGTGATAAAACATGGATGAACCATAAAAACATTATGCTAAGTAAAAGAAGCCAGACACAAAAGACCACATATTGTATCAGTCTAGTTATATGAAATGTCCAGAATAAACAAATCTATGGACTCAGAAAGTCTATTAGTGGTTGTCAAATGCTAAGAAAGAAGGGAATTGGGACTGACTGCTAACAGGTATGGAGTTCCTTTGGGCGTAATGGAAATACTCTAGAATTACACCGTGGTGATAGCAGCACAACATAATGAATACACTAAAAGTTAATGAATTCTACACTTTAAAATGGTGATTTTTGTATTATGTGAATTATGTTTCAAAGAAAAAGTCAGTGACATGACACTTCATAGCTAGAGTTTTGTGGTAGGACTTGAACTCAGGGACCAGACTCCAAGATTCCAAGCACTAGCCAGGACTGGGCAAGGGATCGCCACCTGTGGTCTTAGCTTACTGAAATTCTAACACCAACTTCTCTTTTATCAAACTGTTTGTAAGGAAAATGAATTCTGTATTTGATTCTATCTCCTATCACTGAGGCATATGGTTTGCCTAGAAAGTAAATTTACATAGTGACACTGATTAAATTGAGAACATAAACATTGTAAAGAATACTTTGAGTCAAGCTCTCCTGTACGCAGTCAATAAATTTACAAACCTACATACACACTACAGACCTCCTCCTTCCACCCTTTTTCTCCCTCTCCCCCATTCTCTTCCCTCTGATCCCGAACAAGGATGTTCTGCCAAAACTAAGCCAAAACCTGGGCATCACTCCAGATTGTTCCATCTCCCACATCTGCCTCATCCCAGAATTCAAAGAACTTTGTGATTTAAAAACATAAAAATCGATCCCCTCTTCTCTATTGCCACTACTTTAACCCAGACCCTCTTCATCTCCCATCTGAATTATTGTAAAAACTACTGAAATCAATCTTCCACAATCTTCTTCGGTCAAGAAACCACAACTCTGATGACATCACATCCTGTTCAAAATCCTCCCCATGATCCCCTTGGTAAAGTCCTCATTTTTTAGCCTAGCAAAGGAAATACCTCCAAATCAGACCCTTGCCTTACATTTTTGACTCTTTCACATGTCTTCCCCATCCCAGTTTACACTGAACTAC
The DNA here is from genome assembly GCF_014898765.1 of Herpailurus yagouaroundi. Classification (NCBI taxonomy): domain Eukaryota; kingdom Metazoa; phylum Chordata; class Mammalia; order Carnivora; family Felidae; genus Herpailurus; species Herpailurus yagouaroundi. The sequence goes on from NW_024412377.1 coordinate 98,749,205, forward strand.
TGGATGGTGGTCCTCAGACATCTTTTTCTATTTAACCTTCTCAGTGTCCACTGACGTTGTTCCTCCTGCCTCCTTTCCCCTGCCATATACACACCAAGTTAATATTTATACATCCTTCAAGGAGGCTACACTTAGACAAAGCATTACTTGAGAAGCCATTTCCAAGGCAGGCTGAGTCAGATACTTTTCCTTCATGCCCCTATAGAACACTACCTCTTTCACACACTACAGAGCTATAGTAAACACCTGTATAACAAGCAGACTATAATGCTGCCCCCAGCGATTCCTACCTCATAGTATTCACACCTTTGTGTAATCCCTTCCTCTTAAGTATGGACTAGTATCCTAGTGACTTGTGTCTAATCAACAGAATACAGCAAAGATGATAGGTTATCATATCTGTAACTAGGCTACACAAGATTGTGACTACCGTCTTACTAGCAGACTGCCTCTCTTGTTGGTTTTGATGAAGCATGCTGCCATGTCTAGGAGGTCCATGTGGCAAGGAACTGAGAGTGGCCTCTGGTCAACAGCCGTGAAAGAACTGAGGTCCTTGGTCTAAAAGCCATTAAGGAATTTAATCTTTCCAACAACCATGCCACTAGGCTTAGAAGAAGACTCTTCTCTAGTCAAGTCTGCAGGTGAGACCTAGCCCTAGCCAACACATTGCAACCTTGTAAGAGACCTTGACATAAAAGTCCCAGATAGGCTATGTCTGGATTCCTGACTCATAGAAACTAAATACATGTGTGTATCTTAAACCACTACTTATTTGTGTGTCTCTCTACACCTAACTAGAATATAAACTTCCATAGTGAAGGAGTTATCTTATTCATCTTTGTACTCCCAAATCTAACACAGGTGTTTGATTTTCAGACCCTCAATAAATATTTGTTGAACTGTTGAACTGAACCAGTCTATCCTAAAGTTTCTCTGTATTTGATGACCAACCTGCCCTAGTTTGACAGCATCACCGGAGGGCTAACACAATGAACTGTGACCCAACCTTGAGTCTGCTTAACTGGGCCAGATAAACTGTAAACTGGGCTTAACTGTCTTCAATGACACACAGTGAAGCTACTCTGCCTTCAAGAGCATCTCTTTTGGACATGCATAGGCGTATATCCACTCTTTATAGCATTTTCTCCATCTTCCAGTTTCCAGCATGCACCGCCCCCCCAACACAATGTCTCTCATTCTTTCATATTTGCAAGCTCTCTCTGCTGCTTCCCATCTTTCTCCCCCTGCCCTACCCCAGCTTCACTGCACTTCCTCATTCACTCATATACAACAAGTGGAAAGCCAAGAAACCACATTGAGCACTGCTGGGTGATGAAGTTGATCTATCTGTATAAGGTTAAAAAAAAAAAAAAAAAAAGACCTGTTTATAAACAATATTAAACATGAGAAAGCACTTTAGGCAAAGTATCCCATAGATCAGACATGTGATTCTACCACAAAAATAGAATCATATTTTTAGAAGTTTTTTTTTGTTTTTTTTAAGTTTGAGAGAGACAGAGCGAGAGCAGGAGAGTGGCAGGGGATGGGTAGGGGAGAGAGAGAGAAAATATCCCAAGCAGACCCCACACTGCCAGCGCAGAGCCTGACATGGGGCTCAAACCCACAAAACTGTGAGATCGTGACCTTAGCAGAAATCAAGAGTGGAACACTTAACCAACTGAGCCAACCAAGCCCCCCTAGAATTGTATTTTTAAAATACATAGGGGCACCTGGGTGCTTCAGTCAGTTAAGCCTCTGACTTCAGCTCAGGCCATGATCTCACAGTTTGTGAGTCCAAGCCCTGCACTGGGCTCTGCAATGGTAGTGTGGAGCCTGCTTGGGATTCACTCTCCCTCTGTCTCTCTGTGCCCCTTCCCCACTTCCACTCTCACAAAATAAACGAACTTTGAAATTTTTTATTTTAAAAAATAACAAAATAAAGCATAAACAATACACACCCAGGCATTAAATTTCTTAAAACAAAACAAAACCCCTTGGTTTTAGGTCTTAATGATTAATTTTTTTTTTCAACGTTTTTTTATTTATTTTTGGGACAGAGAGAGACAGAGCATGAACGGGGGAAGAGCAGAGAGAGAGGGAGACACAGAATCGGAAACAGGCTCCAGGCTCCGAGCCATCAGCCCAGAGCCTGACGCGGGGCTCGAACTCACGGACCGCGAGATCGTGACCTGGCTGAAGTCGGACGCTTAACCGACTGCGCCACCCAGGCGCCCCCAGGTCTTAATGATTAAAATTAAGATGAAGAGTTTACTATGTTCTGAGTCCTTACAAAAGCTCATGGAAATTCTTTAAAACAGTGACACCACGCCGCCTATGGCATTCTGTGCATGCTAACAAGTTGATGATGGTGTCAGCGCACAGAACTTTGAGTATGTGAAGATGTAAAGACAAACTGTTTTCCGCCACGAAAAGGGAGAACTGCAATTACCCACAGATGTTTACCACTACAGGGACCAATCTCCTCTAGGAAGCTGGTCTCTGAGAACTCACATCTCCAAGAAAACACAACTGGTGCTGTGTTAAAAGCAGAAAAGAGGGGTGCCTAGATGGCTCTGTTGGTTAAGTATCTGACTTTCGCCCAGGTCGTGATCTCACAGTTCATGGGTTCAAGCCCCACATGGGGCTCTGTGCTGACAGCTCGAAGCCTGGAGCCTGCTTTGGATTCTGTGTCTCCCCATCTCTCTCTGCTCCCTCCCCCGCTTGCGCGGGTGTGCGCTCTCTCTCTCTCTGTCAAAAATAAACAAACATTAAAAAAAAATTTTTAAAAAGCAGATAAGAAGTTTTACTCACAGAGAAGCCTCTGATAGAGATACTAAACTTGAGCCTGAGAAACAACAGTGCCTGATGGCAGCTCGCTACGCGATGGGCAGAAGTTAATGATGTACCAGATTAGGTAAAATGGACTTTCTGGGGGGAAAAATTTCTCTCTTGTACTAAAAAACTTAGACTTTGTAATATAAAAATGATGTCAGCACAAGGCCATTCTCTGCAGTGACACTTATGATAGCAAAAACTAATGGAAATAATCCAAAAACTATCAATAGGGGACTGGTGGAATAAGCTAATGTAACATTATGCAGCTATAAAAAGGAATGAGGAGTATCCACTAATTATGACGGAGTGATGGATCTCCAAGATAGATTGTTAAGTGAAAAAAGAGAAATGTACAAAAATAAATTGGTATGTTACCATTTATCTAAGAAAAGGAGCACGTAAACATATCTTTGTGTGGAAGTAAAACAATGGTATGAAAACTATAAAAATTTTATGGGGCGGCTGGGTGGCTCAGTCAATTAGGTGTCCAAGTCTTGATTTCGGCTCAGGTCATGATCTCACAGTTTGTGAGTTTAAGCCCCACATTGGGTTCCATGCTGACAGTGTGGAGCCTGCTTGGGATTTTCTGTCTCCTTCTTTCTGCCCCTCCTCTGCTCGCCCACTCACTCACTCACTCTGTCTCTCTCTCACTCACTCAAAATAAATAAACTTTAAGAAAATTTTAAGAAAACTATAAAAAATTTAAATATAGTTACCTACTTGATGGAGGGCATAAAATTTAAGAGATGGGGTTTAATCTAAACATCTCTGAATATACCATATTGTAAAGATTTTACTTTGTAACATGTAAGTAATATACTATTCTAACAACATTAAATTTAAAAACTTTTAAATTAAAAAAAAGACCAAATCAAAAGTAAAATGGAATAAATTAACGTAACTGATCATAACCATGAGTTAATCACTAACCATTCCACTGTTAGGACTGCTACATAAACAGGAACTGACTCAAGCAACTTACAAACACAATAATTTTCCTGGTTCATTCCAAGTAGAATATACTCTAATGTCAAAAATAACTGGGAAAAAATACTCAGCTGTTTTCGGTGATGATTCTGAGACTGTTGTGGGTGTATTAAGGACAGGACAAATGAGGAATTGCCCCGGTGTTGTTAAGAATCAGTATTTATGTCACGAGAAGAGGAAATGGAAATATAAGACTGATGAGGTTAAAGAAAAGTCTTGTGGTCCTAAATTTGAATTTGAAGTGTAAGTATAAACTTGTGGTGCATTTTATCTCTAAAAAATATTTTTTTCCTGGCCATGTCCACTTAAAAAGCCAAGAAACAATAACCAGTCCATTAGCAATGACCACTCCACTGCCCAGATCATGTCTCTAAATACCATCTTTCAATAAAAAGAATTAGGTTCTGAGAGAAAGTACTGATTCCAGATCAGGGAAAGAACACGATGAAACTGGAACATCTTGTCATACTATCAGCAAAATAACCTACCAAAGAGACCTAGGGGCCAACGTGGCTACTCCCAGAAGCCCAAGGTAGAACAACTGAGCCTAAGTAAGGACAATAACCACAACAGACTGGAACACATGTAATATTTATAAACTGGTAAGTTTATAACAATACTAAAAACATTACGGCAGGATGGAAAAAATCAAGTCACTATTTTAAAAGGTCATCAATAATAAAATAATCAACCATTTATCCTACCTTTCCCATATGAACTTACTGCAGGATAATCAAACAGTTGATGAAAAGGAATTTCTCTTGATAGAAGCATTCCAGAAGTATTGCAGAAAAAAAAATGAATGGTAGACTTTGGCAATCCCTAATGAATTAATAGATCCAGGCAACAATCATCAAACATCACAAAAACAAGGAGAACCAGACATTATGTGCTTCCTGATGTAGGTACAGAGCATTACCTATAAAGGAGTCTTGCCAAAATAAGTATGTTAATAAGCCTGAATCCTACCAAAATACCTCTAGAGCTAAGTACCAATATATAGGGAATATGAGGCCAGAAGAACATGGTACATGATACCACAGGAAGGTGATCAGCAAAATCGAGACTGTGGGAAACTCTGGTGGACAACTGACCCAGTATTTTCAACACACGAATTGTAAGATTAAAAAGAGAGAAAGGAGAACTTATAAATTCAAAGGTATTAAGAAACACATCAACCAGTGAGTGGATCTTATTCCAAAGATGATTCAAACAACAATTTTTAAAAAGACATTTATGAGATAGAGTTTGAATACTGTCTTGGTATTCGATGATTTTTAGGTATGCTACTAGTACAATGGTTATTTTTTAAACAGTCCTAATCTCTTAAGGTTACATGCTGAAATAGTTACAGCTACAATAATATTTTAGATTCATTTAAAAATAATCCCAGAGTAGGGGGGAGAGTGGGTGGTGTAGATAAAAGAAAAGCCTTAATTTTCTAACTGTTAAAGCTGGGTAATATGTACATGAAGTTCCATTATACTATTCTATTTTTTTATACATTTCAACTTTTCCATAATAAAAAATGTTAAATGGCAAGTCTTCAAGCATTAGTTTGTATATTGTTATCAATACTCGACAACACTTACTGAGAGTGATGTTCAAAGCAAACAGTAATGTTTATATATGTGTGGGTATACACACACACACACACACACACACACACACACACACAGGTAAATTATATCAACAATTCTAGGAGGCAGTTACTTTCATTATCGCCCGTAGACAAGTGAAGAAATTTAAAACAAAAGAAGTCACAGAACAAAGTGGTGCACACGAGATTATAACCTTGTTCTGTCTGCCCTCAGATGCCCAGTGTCCAGTGGGAAAAACAGAAACTACTGTACATATATTAAGCAGAGAAAAACCAATGTAGAGAACTGTTTACAAAGTGTTGGAAGGTGTGAAAGAGCTAAAAGAAGATGGAAATGAGCTGGAGAGACAGACGATCAAAGGGTAACATCCAGAGGAAAGAAACCCTGAGCTGGCACCCACAGTCCCACCCTCCTAGTCATCAGAGACGCTGGCACCATCATTGTTAAAGCTGGACCACTGCTACTTTGCAGGAGCCCCTGCTGACATATCTTCCTTTCTCTCACTCTCATTTTCCTACCAGTACCTCCTACTTGCAGAATCTAAGAGGAGACCAGCTGGCAAGAGCATTTCAAAGAAGCAGTTTGTAGATTTCTAGCCCCACATAATACAAAGGAGGATATGGAAAAGCAGGTATGGAGCAGAGAACCAAGAGACAAATAACCAACAGAGAACCAAGAGACAAATAACCAACTACGGTGCAATACTCCTTGTCAAGTTACAATGTCAAATCGTAGTTGTTCAATTTAGAACTCTTATGTGAAGTTTTACTTTCTTCCTCCCTTCTGCCATTATAATTCTATATTCCTCCACACAGTAGCTATTCTGTGCCTATTAACCACTTGAAATGCGCTAGTCTATATTGAGATGCACTGTAAGTGTAAAATACATTACAGATTTCAGAGACAATTACACACACACGTACACACATTCACGAGAACTTAGAAGGTTTACAAGGATTGTACATCTGTTATACTTGCACCAAACGTTTTTTAAAAAAAAAATTTAGGGGCGCCTGGGTGGCGCAGTCGGTTAAGCGTCCGACTTCAGCCAGGTCACGATCTCGCGGTCCGTGAGTTCGAGCCCCGCGTCAGGCTCTGGGCTGATGGCTCAGAGCCTGGAGCCTGTTTCCGATTCTGTGTCTCCCTCTCTCTCTGCCCCTCCCCCGTTCATGCTCTCTCTCTGTCGCAAAAATAAATAAACGTTGAAAAAAAAATTTTTTTTTTTAATTTAATGTTTATTTTGAAAGAGAAAGAGACCGCGAGCAGGAGAGGGGCAGAAAGAGAATCCCAAGCAGACTCTGTGCTGTCAACGCAGACCCCAACTGTGAGATCATGACCTGAGCAGACCAAAAGTCAGACGCTTAACCAACTGAGCCACCAAGGTGCCCCTGCACCAATCTTTGTGACAGTGCATTATTCCCACCTTGTGAAGAGGACTTACACAGCTTCTCCAAGGTCGCAAACCTTGTGTGTAGAGCAGAGCTAGAACTCAAGCCTGGGCCAGTGAGTATCTTTCCCTAGCACCAGGTTGTCTCTTCATAGCCACAAAACTTACACGAAAGGAGCTGCTACAATGGCTCCTCTCCCAAGTTCCATGACACTAGAGGCTTGTAGGACAAGGAACCGCAAGGCAGGCACTGAGACCTGTCTCTACCTCCAGATGCTCAGCAAGTCCTCATCTACACAGAATGTTTTCAAAATAAGGACATAACTTAATCAATTTAGCCAAAACTATTTCTTCAGGAAAAGTGCTCTATCAATTTGAATTCGCTCCCTCCAGTCAAAAATGGGCAATTTGGACACCCCAAATATAATCACTGTAACGAGTTAACACACATCAAATAAATGTGTGATCCATAGTGATTCATAATGATTCCAAGAAAGCAAACAAAGAAACGAGCAAAAAAAAAAAATCCTTGTCACCTTAGGAGAATGCTAGAGAATCAACTCATTATTTTGAAAACTGGAAATAAGAGGCAAGACTGACGCATTTAACCTGGCTTCCCTATAAAAACTGTATCCCAGGGAAACCAACTAGTTGGTGAGAAGTTTTTCTTCTTAGCGACACTGCAGCTAATAAGAAATGATAGAACAAGAATATCACCAGTTTACATCCCCTAATGAATGGATGTAAGCAATGATCATTACTACTGGTTAGCATGACAACAAAAAGATCATGTGTCTCCTGCTGTGAAAACACAGTAAATATCACTGAAGAAGTATTCATGCCCCACTCCTACCCCCCAAAATTGAGCATAATGTGATCAAACCTCTAAATCTAATAACTACAGGTTTCTAGCAAACACAGAAGGCACAAAAACACATTGGATGCACTCCAAGCATGCAAAAAGTAAAATGTAAATGGGGGGAAATCCACAGGACATACAACCAAGGGTCCTCAACAAATTAATTACAAATATAAAGATAGAAGGATAGGAAACCTATAGATTAAGACACTTGAGGGACATATCAATCATTTGTAATGGGTGAATTTTATTAGGATACCAACAAACTGTAAAAACAAGTAAAGCAAGTAGAAAAATTTACTGATATTAAGTAGTTGCTATAGACTGAATGTTAATGTCCCTGTCAAATTTTATGATGAAATCCAAACCCAGTGTGATGGTATTAGGAAGCAAAATTTTGGGGAGTTGCCTAAGTGTTGAGGGTGAAGCCCTCATGAATGCAATTAGTGCCTTTACAAAAAAGATCCCAGAGAGTTCCTTCTCCACTCTGCCATGTGAGGTCATGTCTATTTATGAACCAGGAAGCCATTCCTCACCAGAAACGGAACCTGCTGGTGCCCTGATCTTGGACTTCACAACCTCCAGAACTCTGAGAAGTAAAGTTCTGTTGTCCATAACCACCCAGTCTATGGCATTTTTGTTACAGCAGCTCGAACTAAAACAGCAGTCATTCAATTTCTGGCATATAATGGCTTTGTGGGTTGTTGGGTTTTTTCAAGAATTCTTTTAAGGATTTTTTTAAGAATTTAAGAATTAAAAGATATATGCAGAAATATTTGTAGATAACAAAAAAAAAAAAAACGAGCACCTAAAAGAAACAAGACACACCCCTTTAGTGCCTTTGGAGGTGAACTAGCAGAATGAAAATAGGACAGTGTCACAGCATCGCTCTGAGTCCCTCATGGGCCCTGCACCCCAGCTCTCTCCCTCACCTCCTCAGAACACCAACCATCAGGCAGGATAACCACTCCCTGAGGGAAAGGCACAGGCTCTCCCTCGTCTGCTTCCTCACCCTCTAATTAAACCCGCTTCTCCCAAAAGACACATGTACAAAAGAAACACTAGTTCTAATTCAATTTTACGTTTCTATCACAACACTGTAAATATACTCCAAGCTACATAATGGTCTACATACTTTTTTGGGTTAACCCAGAAACCTAAATGCCACATATAACATTGCTTCTATGTGAAAATCCTTTCTCAATACCAACTAGATGGCTTACAAAGTATTTTTGTCATATAATCTGCATATAAATGTGAGGATTGTCTTTTATGTTAAGCCAAAGTATTTCCAGATTTGTTTTTAAGTTTATTTATTTTAAGAGAGAGAGAGAGAGAGCAAGAGAGAGCACGGGCACATGAGTGGGGGGTGGGCAGAGGGGGGGGGGCAGAGAGAGAGAATCACAAGCAGGCTCCATGCCCAACACAGATCCTGATTCTGGGTTTGATCCCATGACTGTTGAGACCATGACCTGACCTGATTTTTTTTTTTCTTTATTCAAAGTTCTCACCTTTGACACAAGGAAGTGGTTCTAGCCGTTTGTTCCACCTTCTTCCCCCTTCTTGAAAATTTCCACAAAGATGAGGGGTGAATGTGCCTGCAACACTCCACCCTGCCAATGTCCTTAGGGAGGTCAGGATAATGCACCACACTCCCTTCCTTTCACCAGCTCCTCCAAAAGGGATGAAGGCTCCCTGACCACTCAGCCAGCCCTGAAGTCTCACTGTAGTCTCATGGTCCTAAGGAGCCGTATCACTGCAGAAAAGGGTGCTGGGCTTTGCAAAGCTCACCCAGGGCAACACTCGTGACTCAATAAATGGACAAAGAAGCCGACCACAGAGACAGAGGGGCCTGTGGGGATCCAATGTATATAGGGTCCCAGAACAGCTCGTACATTTGGGAGGAACAGGGCACGAAGCTTCATGCAAAGCCATCAGCCTCAGCCTCAGCCTCCTGCCCCAGCACCAGCTCCCAGAGCATTCACATGGTGGACTCCAATGCTTGCCCCACCACTGACAAAGCTGATTCTTTGCTCTGTTCTACCTTTACGTGGCTACCGCTGTTTTGGGAATCACTCTCAAGGGAACTCTGGGAAGGAGATATTATATCCAGAGTTTGTTATCAGATCGTGGGGGCAAAGAAAAACTTTCAGTTCCAGCTACGGCTCAGATCAAAACACTATTAAGGCTTCTGAAGCATCAACAGATGGGGCAGCTTTTGCTTTCATCACAGCCAGTTTCTAGGCCAAGATTGTCAATCGATTTTGTAAGCTAAAAATGAAGATGAGTCTCATATGGCCCCAAAACCACTCCTAAGTGTGGTTTGGGCTATTGGGTCATTACCAGCCTCCATAAACTGGTACTTTCCTTTCCATGTGGCCTTTGCTCTTACTTGAAGCTCCCTCAGCAGGAACTCAGACATGGACAAAAGCCCCACTGACTCTGAACTCATCACCTTCCAGGCCTACAACTTTAATGTTATTTGTGGATCTGATGTCAGAAAACAGCACTTTTCTTTTTATCCATGTTACCCTGCATGATAGGTTGCTAAAAAATCTCCCATGTGTCTTCCTGTAGAAATTCCCAACATTCGGGGTCTTCTTTCAGTTTTCTGACTCACACAGTCAAGCCGGTCCCAGTAGCTAATCATTACACCTTCCTCTCGGTCTTACATTTATAACATATTGGGTTTTTTTCAACAGTAGACCACAAATGACAGCACCTGAAATGCAGCAATATAAAAAGCAACAGAGCGTATGCAAAATGGCTTTAAGCCCAGTTTGTAGACTAAAGCTTTAGGCTATAGGTTTACGCCAAAGAATTCCACACAGAACCACCTCGAGATAACCCCAAGGCCTCGATCTTTGAAGGCAGAAGCTTTGTGCAGCTTCTGGATGCCATGGGAGCCAAACCCCAGCTTCCACCTTGGATTGGCAACATTCTACCATGCCGTCTCCTTTGGAAATTCAACAGATACAGATCAAACCCATGTCTGCAGCAGCAGTTTCCAAAGCTTCAGGATAACACATCTATATTTAAATCTAGTTAGTCACCTACATTGGCCAAATCAATCTACTTGTAAGTGGAATAAAACACAAATATGCGTCTCAAAAATGTCAAAATCGAAATAACCAAAATCTTGTTTTAATTACAAAACAGAAATCATAGCAACGGCAAGATTATTGGGAGCTAATATTTGTACGACACTTACAAAGTGCCAAGTACTATGTTCAGTTAAAAACAATGGCAACATGGTCTGCCAAAGCTTCTCCAATTTTGTACACATTTTACACTCTCCACTCATCTCAAAACAACTACCAGTTCAAGCTAATAGAAGGGATGACAGTGGATGTGAAAAACCTCACCCACAAGGCCCCCCAACCACCACCCCCACCCAACCTGTTTATCACCACTCAGCTCTAAGTAACTCCATAGACAGTTCTAGTAGCAGCCATGCTTACGCGAGCCTTCATGCTGGTATGGGAGACAGTAAAGTGCAGTAGGTGGTTCTGAGTTGGATTCAAACAATCTTCACTCAAATTTCAGTTCTCACCTTGAGCAATTTATCCCCCTGCACAGTATCGCTTTCCTCTTTTGTAAAATGGTGGAGACAATTTTTAGCTCATAGTGTTTTTTAAGTAGATTAGGTGAAACAATGATTATGAAGTGGTGGTCTGTAAACAGCAAGGACTTTAACAACGCCTAATATTATTATACGCATTCTACATACCTTGTTGCAAAATGTACAAACCATACATGAAAATTTGAATTCTCTTGGAAACAAGAGACAACCATCAAGTATTCTTTCATTGATGGATTATCCAAAAGTAAAACAGTCTCTTGATTTTTATCACAGCAATCACAAGGCTCTCAACTACTTTTCTGTGAACTGTCCCTAAGAGGGCAGAAAGGAGATTAAAGAAGAGAATAGTAAATAGTAAAGCAACATAATCCTAAATAAAAGCTAGCTTTTATCCACGAGTGGGAGAAGAGAGAAAATGGAAAGGAAGCTATCAAGACCCAATTCTCAATACTCCAACTTGTTAAAAAGTGGTATTTTCCATCAGATGTTTTTTATCAAAACATAACTACCCAGATTTCCACTGTATTACAGGTAATATTTATTTCTAAAAATGAACTCCTAAGCACATTTGAACATTTCCAAATGTGTTTTCAATACATGTATTCTTTATTGAAAATATCAGCTTGTAAATACATGGTAAAACTTGTTTATCAACTTTCTGAGGCAGGGAGCAGGAAAGTACAACCTGACCAAAAATGTAATAAACTGGCTAAACTGGGTTCCCATTTAGGGTACTTCAACCTTAGAGTACTTTCTCACTCCACAGCCTCTTCCTGGGCTTTGAGATCAATGGGAGAGGGGACAGTGAGCCAAGGGGAGAGCAGAGACATTTCTATTAGAGACCAAACATTTGTATCCTCCAAAATCCCTATGTTGCAGCCCTAATCCTGATGGTATTTAGAAGTGGGACCTTTGGGAGGTAATGAGATGTAAAGGAGGTCATGAGGGTGGGGTTCTCATGATGGGATTAGTGTCCTGTGAGAAGAAGAAACATCACAGCTTGCTCACTCTCTGGCATGTGAGGACAGAACAAGATGGTGGCCATCTGAAAGCCAGGAAGAAAACTCTCACAAGGCACAGAATCTGCCAGCACCTTGATCTTAACTTTCCAGCCTCCAGAACAGTGTGAAATGTCCATTATTTAAGCTATCCTGTTGATGGTATTTTGTTATAGTAGCCAAAGCTAAGAAAGTGTCCAAGGAGAGCCAGGGCAGAGAATGAACAAGGAAGAGGACTTGTTTTCAGCAATAACTTAGAGGTCTCCAAACAAGGTAAATGGACATATTTTAATATTAGTCATTACAAAGAAAACAAACAATAAATTAACTGACCATTTAAAAATGCCACTATAGAGGGGCGCCTGGGTGGCGCAGTCGGTTAAGCGTCCGACTTCAGCCAGGTCACGATCTCGCGGTCCGTGAGTTCGAGCCCCGCATCTGGCTCTGGGCTGATGGCTCAGAGCCTGGAGCCTGTTTCCGATTCTGTGTCTCCCTCTCTCTCTGCCCCTCCCCCGTTCATGCTCTGTCTCTCTCTGTCCCAAAAATAAATAAAACGTTGAAAAAAAAAAATTAAAAAAAAATAAAAATAAAAATGCCACTATTGGGGAGCCTGGGTGGCTCAGTCAGTTGAGGGTCCAACTTTTGATTTTGGCTCAGGTCATGGGATCAAGCCCCGCAGTGGGGCTCAGCATGGAGCCTGCTTAACATTCCCTCCTTCCCTCCCTCCCTTCCTCCCCCCCACCCCCCGCCGCCCTTTACCCTGCCTATCTTACCCATGTGTGTACGTGCTCTCTAAAAGATAAATAAATAAAAATAAAAAAGAGGGGTGCCTGGGTGGCTCAGTCAGTTAAGGGTCCAACTCTTGATTTCTGCTCAGGTCATGATCTAACGGTTCGTGGGTTCAAGCCCTGTTTTGGGCTCTGTGCTGTAGGTACAGAGCCTGCTTGGGATTCTGTGTCTCCCCCTCTCTGCCTACCCCCACCCCTCTCTCAAAAATAAATAAGTACACTTAAAAAAATAAAAGAAAATCAGAATAAGGAAAAGAAAGTATCTCCTGATCTTTAAAAAAATAAATAAAACAAAATAAAAATGCTATTCTTTCAGAAAATTGTCAAAATTGCCCACCTTAATTTGAGCTTACTAGGGCACCTCTAATGATGTCGAATATCTTCTAACATTTGTTACAGACGGCCTTCTTGGTATGACCAGGATATTCTCTATCCTACTCTGGAAAAATGAGCAGGCTCCCTTGCCCTCTGTTTTCCAGGTGTGTTTGGACAAAAATGTCACTGGCTGGAGAACAACAGCATGAAGGTATGTACTCCTTTGACTCCCCATGCCAGGCCCAGGCCTCTACTCACTGCATTCCTCCTTAAGACCACACCTTCTGGGGGCTTCCCTGTCCAGTAGGTTTGAGTTCTCAAGTTCCCATAATCATTCCCTCCTGTTACCTCTTCCAGGTGTTAACAGTACCCTCTTCTTCTAGCCTTAAAGGGCTTCCACATCATTTGTTGATTTCCTTTCATCCTGCAAACACATCTGATATAGTCTCTTCATTACATTAGTTTCAATTAAATCCTTGTGTATATGCAATCTGTTTCCCGCCCAAATGGCTTGGGTGGCTAGTCTTGCCTCACCTAGGTACAGGGTTTAATCATAGTCCTCTGACTGGTCACTGGCATCTCCTGTTGGTCCTAAGCTCTTTACACTTAGCAGGGGACCTCAAACAGAACCGAAAGTAAACACCTTCTGTTCCCCAATCCGAAGTCTCAACCTAACTTCACAGCCGTCGCCTTTACTGAGTTCCTAAATTCCAGATTTGACTTGTCCATCTAGCGCTGAAAGGCTCACCTGCTCCTCCACACTCTGGACTCTGTCTTCCCACCTGGTTCTATAGGGCTCACTCCCTTCTTCCGATTCTAATTCTTAACAACCCAGTTAAGAAATGGGCAAAAGACACGAACACTTTTCCAAAGAAGACATCCAGATGGCTAACAGACACATGAAAGGATGCTCAACATCACCCCTCACCAACCTGGTACCATAGGGTCTGTTCTGCCCTCACCAGCATGTCCCATCCTGCTTTAGCCCAAGTCCTGACTGGTGGTCAACAGGGTGTGGTTTCTGTAGACAAGTATCACCTCTGAAAGTCAGCATCTTACACTACATTACACTTCCTGGTTAGAAGACTTACTTAAAGTCAAAAGGAGAATCACCTGATATTTCTTAAAATTTAGTATAACTACAGAAGAAGGCAGTGAAAATTAGGAAAGTTTGCTCACTGACTATAATTAACACATTGGAAGAAAGGAAGGGGGACTAAACTGCGATGAGATGAACTATGGCAGAAAAGAAATTTGAGTTTTACTAAATCAATTTGCAAGAATCATTTGGGCTTACTAAACTTAATGCTCCATTTAATAAGGAAAAACTGGTGAAAAGGACTAGCAAGGACTCCAAAAGCTGAGAACAGAATTTGAGCCTGGATGATGCCATGTCAACACATCTTAAATTCCCCCTTGCCTTGCAATTTCCCATCATGCAGGACATGGCCCAAGCAGGGCAGAGACACGCAAGTGACTATGATGGCAAAGCAAGATATAAGGACTTGCAAACCCCAGTGGACCCTGAAGAGAAGTCAAACCTCAAGAAACCAGAGTGGGACTACATGATCTAACACTCTCCCCATTTAGAGACTTTACAGCCAACCCTGGAGGCTCTGAGTCCGACTTCATAAATGGGTATGAGAAGCTGCCCATACAGAAGCAAACTACAATGAAGGCAGGATTTATGACTAATATCCCAAATACATGCAGTACTAGCCACTCTGCTAGAGGTAGCCCCACATAATGTCAAAAGTCAATTCATTTAAAAGCACTGGTTCTCAAAATGTGGTTCCCAGATCAGCAACACCAACATATCCTCAAAGCCTGTTAAATCTCCCAGTTCTCCCCACAACTATATGGTCAACTCATCTTCTACAAAGCAGGCAAGAATATCCAATGGAAAAAAGACAGTCTCTTCAACAAAAAGGTGTTGGGAAAAATAGATGGTGACATGCAGAAAAATGAAACTAGACCACTTTCTTACACCATACACAAAAATAAATTCAAAATGGATGTAAGATCTAAATGTGAGGCAGGAAACCATCAAAATCCTACAGGAGAAAACAAGGGACAACCTCTCTGACCTTGGCTTCAGCAATTTCTTACTAGACACATCGCCAAATGCAAGGGAAACAAAAGCAAACCTAAAATATTAGGACCTCATCAAGATGAAAAGCTTATGCACAGTGAAGAAAACAATGAACAAAATAAGGTAGCCTACAGAATGGGAGAATATATTTGCAATGACATATTTGATGAAGAGTTAGTATCCAAAATCTATAAAGAACATAACTCAACACCCCTCAAAACAAACAACCCAGTTAAGAAATGGCCAAAACACATGAATAGACATTTTTCCAAAGAAGACATCCAGGTAGCCAACAGACACATGAAAAGATGCTCAACATTCACTCATCATCAAAGAAATGCAAATCAAAACCACAATGAGATACCACCTCCCACCCATCAGCATGGCTAAAATTAATAACACAAGAAACAACAGGTGTTGGTGAGGATTCAGAGAAAGGGGAACCTTCTTGCACTGTTAGTGGGAAGGCAAACTGGAGCAGCCACTCTGGAGAACAGTACGGAGGTTCCTCAAAAAGTTAAAAAGAACTACCCAACAATCCAGCATTTGCACTATTAGGAATTTACCACGATTTCATATATTGAAAAAAAAATTTAAAAATTTAAAAATTTAAAAAAAGGAATTTACCACAGGATACAAAAATACAGATTCAAAGGGGTACATGCACCCCACTGTTTACAGCAGCATTATCAACAACAGCTAAACTATGTAAAGAGCCCAAAGGTCCACTGACTAATAAATGGATAAAGAAGATGTGGGGGACACACACAGCCACACACACACAACAGAATATTACTCAACCATCAAAAAGAATGAAATCTTGCAATTTGCAATGATGTGGATGGAGCTAGAACGTATTATGCTAAGCAAAAGAAGTCAATCAGAGAAAGACAAATACCATGATTTCACTCATATGTGCAATTTAAGAAACAAATCAGATGAACACATGGGAAGGGAGGTCGGAGAGAAAAGAGGGAAATAAACCACAAGAGACTCTTAATGATAGAGAACAAACTGAGGGTTGATGGAGGGAGGTGGGTGGGGGGATGGCCTAGACGGGTGATGGTATTAAGAAAGGCACCTGTTGGGATGAGCACTGGGTGTTATAAGTGATGAATCACTGATTCTACTCATAAAACCAGTATTTCACTGTATGTTAACTACAATTTAAATTAAAAAAAATCCAAATTGTCAGTGCTTACCCAAGGCCTAGTAAATCAGAAACTCTGGGAATGGGGCCAAGCAATCCACACTTTAACAAGCCTTCCAGGTGATTCTGATACACACTAAAGAATACTTAGAGAACAAAAATGACTTTTTCAAAATGGTTTATCCCTCCCCCAAATAACTACCAAAATTATTAGTTTTTATTAATTATCATAAGGTCAGAAAAATATTTTTCCTTTTATATACAATCAATTTGGGTTTGCCCTCACTGATTCAGAAAGCCATGGGATGGATAACATAGAAGTCGTTAGTGACTCAGGCACACCCTCTTAAAAGAATCCGCGTTAGGCTCTGCTTACCAAAGTTCACAGATATTCACTGAATCCCCGGCACCAACACTGGCTGAGTGAATAAATGAACATGATGAAAAGAGGAAAAAAAGGGAGTTGGTGATGCTGCCTATCAACACAGAATCATTTGGAAACTAACAAGGTCCTGCGCCTGATCCACAATAGTTAACCCACCCAGAGACAGCTGCCAAGTTGACTATACTGTCAAGGCAGACAGTTGTAACTGGCTGCTTCGTCCTGCCTGCCTCCCAGCTGCAGCAGCTGGTATGAGAAAAGAAGACTTACAAGAACCACCTGATCTTCTCAGGGACAGGTTTGACCATCTCCTCAGGAATTCTGAACAAGAATTAGACAACTGGTACAGTATGAGGAGCGGGCATTCTGCAGCCGTCTCCTGCTGGAGTACTATTTTTAAAAAGGCAAACCAGAGGGAAACAAATTACACAGAAGTTGCATTTTTACAGCAATTGGGAGACAAATCTAACTTCTTACCAGAAATGGAAACCCATATGATATCACTGTACTGCATAATGAATTATTAATGCTTGTAATTTTTTTAATAAATTAGGTATTCAGGAAGGTTCCTGTTGACATCATGTTTGACATCATAATGCTTCATCACTCTAAAAGCTTAATGAGATGAATTATTGCTAGAAAAGGGAGAGAGAGAGATCAAGCACACATTTTCGCACTCTGGGGAATAGACCAGAGACCAAGCAGATAATGAGAATATGGTTTGGAATTGATGTACAAAGGGGAAATTAAAAAAAAATAAAATAAACTATGACAACCCACTACCACTGTAAATAGGACCAAATGGCAAAGACTTTATTTTTCCACCTGAGCATTTAGGAAAAGGGGGAGGGGAGGCATGACGAGCAACTATCTCAAACTGTTAAGGCAGAAGAATTCTTATTCTAAAAAAAAAAAAATGGAAGTAAAGTTTTTATAAAATTAACTCATCCACAAGAGTATGGAACATGTGAATATTGGAAAAGATAATACTACATTGAGTCACAAGTCCCAAAAGAATACTACTAAATATACTAAAGCAAGTCTGTGATAATAATTCTTTATGATTTGTGTAAAATAGTAACTCTGGTCTCAAATTTAATTTCAAATATATAGTTTCTGAGATCTACACATGCAACTTAGCATTGAATTACTGAACCAGCAGTTTCATTCCCAGCATTCTTAGTAAAGGGTTGGACTTAATTAAGCTCTTATTTGGAAATCCTGTTGATAAAGCACTGTGAGTTAAATTCCTATTCAGGTCAAGCCTTTAACACTTCAGTCAAGCAGCAATGATATTTCTACAAGTTTATACTAGCTGCTATTAATTGGGACTCATTTTCCCTCCAGTTTTTACTCCATTTGCTAAGGATCCTCTTGAGGGAAGTATTAAAACTTGGAGAGTGAATTCATTCATTATTCTTTCAATAAACAAACATGGAATAGCTAAAGTTGCCAGGTACTAAATTGGGATTCTTGCTACTCTAAAAGGCAAAAATATACATTTTCGCTTACACAACCAAAAAATGATCACGGAGTTCATAAGTTGTCACCAGTCTGAACTACTTCATATCTTCGAATTTCCTGTTCAACGAGAAATCAAAAGCTATTAAATAATTTTTTCTTTTTTTTTTTTAACATTTATTTATTTTTGAGACAGAGAGACACAGAGCATGAACGGGGGAGGGTCAGAGAGAGAGGGAGACACAGAATCCGAAACAGGCTCCAGGCTCTGAGCCATCAGCCCAGAGCCTGACGCGGGGCTCGAACTCATGGACCGCGAGATCGTGACCTGAGCCGAAGTCGGACGCTTAACCGACTGAGCCACCCAGGCGCCCCAATAATTTTTTCTTTTAATGTTTATTTATTTTCGACAGAGACACACAGAACGCAAGCAGGGGAGGGGCAGAGACAGGAGGAAACACAGAATCCAAAATAGGCTCCAGGTTCTGAGTTGTCAGTACAGAGTACAGCATGGGGCTCGAACCCACAAACCGTGAGATCACGACCTGAGTCAGTCGAAAGCCCAACTGACTGAGCCACCCAGGCACCCCAAAAGGTTATTTTTTTAAATAATATCCCTATTTAATTATTTCACCAAATATAACATTTTAATCCCATTACATTGCTGATGCCCTCCCCCCACACCATGAACCAGTGGGCGGAGGGAGGGAAGCTTAACAAAAGAAAAATATAGCGTTCAGCACATGCCTCTATAACAAATATTCAACTGATAAGTTGTACTGTCATGAATCCAGGTCTCCAGTCTTTGGATATTCTGTCATCATACAGTTAATATTCAAGAGCTAGAAGAGAAAGCTTATACCTGGTACACCGTAGGTACTCAATAAACGGCATTTTCATTATAGTAATTATCATATTATCATATTATGTGACTATTACCAGAGAAATACCATAACTATAAATAAATCTGGTTAAGCTTCGTGTTCAAAATCAGATGCTGTTACGGTAAGTTCACTAAAAGAAGCTTTTGGTCTCCCAGACTGAAACCCTACATGGCACTCTTCACCCTTCCACTGAAGGCTGGCTTTATCCAATCAAGACTAGGAGCCTACTCACACTAGGCCAACTGTTGAACAACTTCTCAAGTGTCAAACATACAATTGTGTCTTTCTCAAATAATCCTTGCAACGGTTCCTAGTAATCAATTGCCCATGTAAAAGCTGCGATTCTAAGTAACATGACCAGTCATAGAGATGTATTTTTTTTTTTCCTTTGCACAACGGGATGTGTCATTGTCATTCTGCTTGCTACAATGATAAAAGGCCCAGTGGCCAGATTTACACAATTAAAACCCTCTTGAATTTAACAGTATTTTGAGAACAGGTGGGCCTATTAAAACAATCGCTTTTCTTGTGTCATTAAAGAAATCGCTAGTGACTGCTTTAATCATTTAAACAATTTTTTCCACTTCCTCAAAATTCCACTCTCCTGTTAGATGAAATGCATGTTCAGAATCTTCGTCTTCAGACAGCTGCACTGCGCTGGAAGCCACTTCCCCTCACTGTAGCTCAGCTGACCCTCCAAACTCACAGCCAGGTTCACCCAATTATGTCCAGGATGCAGCCATCCCCAAGAAGTGACAAAGAACAGGTCTCACTCTAGTCTCCTTCCTCTATTCCCTTCCTATGTCTCTCCACAAAACACAAGCACCCTTATTCATTCACAAATCGCCACACTCGATCCCTGTGGCTAAGACTCCGTGCAGCTTGGCTGGCCTTCCCAGGTGAAACGCTGAATACGAGGCACTATCGTATCCTTGCACCGGGGCTGCACCATTCACCTGCAGGGCAGACAAATCCAGCCCCGTGCTCAGATTTCATTCAGTCAGACTCGCCACCCAATGCTCTCAATGATATCCACCCCACCTCCTGAGTTAACGGAGCCACAGCCTTCCGGCCCTCAATGAGAAATCGGCCAACCCACCAGCTTCCCACCGCGCTCTCTTCTCCACCCGGTCCCCCAGAACCAGCTCCCAGGACCCCTCCAGGGGTCTCTTCTGCTCACATTTCCCAGGCCCCCATCGCTCCCACACATTTAAAGTAAACTCCTCCTTAGTGACAACCTCCCAAACCAACCGCGTCACGGCCACTCAACTCCGCCGGAGCCCCCTACTCGTGCTAGCCCCGCCCGGACGGGGCGGGCGGCCCCCCACCAGCCTGAGCCGTTTACCTTGACGCTGGTGTAGCTGGTCTGGGTCTCGGCCTCCGCGCTGCTGCAGCAGTGGCGCCTCCGGCCCCTGCAGGTGGTCGTGGCGGGGGCTGCGGAGCCCGCGCTGCTGCTGCCGCTGCTGCCGCCGCTGCCCAGCTCAGTGCGGGCTCTGCGGACGCGGGCGGCCCCGGGGGGTCCAGACGCGCGGCTCCGGGGAATAACGTCGGCGGCGTCGGTCTGGACGAAGAGGCCGTGCAGGGGGGCGGCGGGGCCCTGCGACACGCTGGTGGTCTGGCGGGGCGAGTTGGACTCGTCAGAGTCCCGGCAGTAGATCACGCCGCTCTGCGAGACGTGGATGCTGGGGGCACAGCCCATCCCTCGGCCGGGCTTCCCCGCGCGCCCGCCCGCGCCCCTGGCCGCCCGGACCCAGGGCACCCACGGCCACCTGCAGTGAGGGGGCGGGCGCCTCGGCGGCGGAGGAGGCACCCGAACTGCGCGCCCCCCGACCTGCCTGGCCGCCCCTCCGTCGGACTCGCCGCGGCGGCCCCCGCCGAGCCTCCGGGGGCTGCGCGCGTCACCCCAACTTTCCCTTCTGGGCCATCTTCCTCCCCGAGCAGGAGAGCGCGCACACACAGCGCCCCGCGCGCACCGGCGGCCGCCACCCTCCCTGCCGCGGCGCCCCAAACACGCTCCTCTCGCCTACGGCTTCCCCTCCTCCCTCTGCTCCTCCGGCGCCGCCGCCCAGCTGGACCTCGCCGGGCTCCTGCGCCCGCGGCCCCTGGGCCAGGGCGCCCGCCCGCCTGCACCTTCTTTACCCACTTTCGGTCCGCGCCCGTCCCCCTCCCTCCCTCCCTCCCTCGCTTCCACCCTCCTTCCTCTCCGGGTGCCCCCGCTCCGCAGCCGCCGCCGCTCCGGCCCCACTGCGCCCCTCGGCCCCGCCCGACGCTCTCGGAGCTCTCCCCGGCTGGGCGAGCGTGCCCGCCGCCCCGCTCGGCCCACGGGGCTCCAACGCGCTGCAGCTGGCTCCACGCCTCCGCGCCCGCCCTCCTCCTGCGCGGTCCGAGGCCTCGTCCCTTCTGTACCCGCTGCCCCTCGCGGCACACACTCCGTGCCGGCCCTGAGGGCTGTGTACCCTGGGTAGCACTGCAATATGCTTCTCGCCTTTCACGAAGGAACACATTTTACCGCATGCCTGAGCAAAACACCAAGACGCCCCTCCCCAACAGCCCAAGCCCACCCAATTGACTAGCTTGCCTCTCGGCATACTCAGGGAGTTAAGGAGAGACCTAACGCTTCCGTAGTCCACCCATCACTTCCCCCACATACTCTAAGAGCTGAGTTGAATGGAGTCTGAGTCTTCAGAACAAGTCCATTCCATGTCTAACCTCAACATTTGGAGGTTCATGCCAAGGGATGGGAGGCCCTGCAGAGGAAAGAACCCATAAACACACACAAATTCCCCCTAAGGTCCATGCAAGGAACATAAAGAAGCCGCCCACGTGGTCCTGGGCTTTCTCCTCCAGAGTTTTCACCTCCTGCTTGGGTGTCACCTAATTTTCACCCTGGCCTCTACCCCATCCAGCCTCCTGCTGTCACCTGCTGTTGCCCACACTCTGGGCTGGGCATTCAAAACTGCCTTCCCTTCTTTACCTGAATGAGGCACACATAAGCCAAGCTCACTCAAGGAGGATAAGAATACCTTTAAAAGCAAGGCTGCCATTCATCCTCCCCATGATTTGAAATGTGGATTAGAGATGCGAGACACCACGGCCATTTATTCATTGGTTCTTGCAGTGATTCCTGGCGGCTGCCAAAGGCACAGGGGAGAAATGAGACGGTCTAAGAAAGAAGTCAATCTAGAGTTGTTTACAAGAGCAAAGGCAAGAACACAGAGTCATGGTGCTAAGTACAAAGAAATAAGTATCCAATTTGAAACAATTTGTTTGGTTCTTCACTTCCTTTCTGTCTTAGTCAACTTTTAAAGTGGCTGAAGACTTCCAGTGACAGCTCCTAACTTTAATAGAGAAGCAAGGTGTCACCCCGCATCTCAAATTCAAATACAGAAAGGAAAAACAACTAATCTAATTCTATCTTTGTTTCTCTGCTTTTCAGGTTAGTACTCCAACTTTCCAACTTTTTAGTCTTTTTTTTTTTATGACATGAAGAATTCTCCAGTTATTGCAGAAAAAGTCTATGCTGTGTTTCTAATGGACAGGCAAATTGCTCATAAAATTTCTGTGCAGGTTGGGTTCCCCAAGACTCTGTGATGGTGTTTAGCAGGCAAAAAGATTTATTAGAAAGCCTTCCTAGAATCACCAACTGGAAGGGAAGGAGGGAGTGAGGCAGGAGAGATTGAGCAGAAGGAGAAACTAAGCTAGAATAAGGTCTTAATGAAAGTCTCAAGTATCCCTGCAGGAGGGGAGGGATTCTGCAGTTGGGATAACCTTTGAGAGTCATCTGAGGTGAGGCTAGGAGGATGGGCCTTTACATCCCCACTAAGTGACTGGTAGGCTATCTCAGCAATGTTGGGCAAGGCCACTCTCTTCACCTGAACCAATCCCCTTATGAGACTGACAGCTGAAC
The DNA here is from genome assembly GCF_014898765.1 of Herpailurus yagouaroundi. Taxonomy (NCBI): domain Eukaryota; kingdom Metazoa; phylum Chordata; class Mammalia; order Carnivora; family Felidae; genus Herpailurus; species Herpailurus yagouaroundi. Next base: position 98,772,434 of record NW_024412377.1, read on the forward strand.
TGAGGACTTTCGGCCGGCAGCTCTCCCCCAGCTGGAGTGTTCTCTTTTTCCTGGCATCATGCCTTCTTCCTCCACAGTTCCCTTCCAGGCTCCCTGGGTCCATGCTTCCTTGGCCCTATCCATGCCAATAAGAGCACCACATTAAATGGTTGAGACTGAGAAATTGAGATAATCATTCATTTGAAAAAGGCCCGAGCCTCATGGCTGCCACCTGCTCTACTTCCAAGGGACTGTTAAGAATCTGAGGAGGGGCGCCTGGGTGGCGCAGTCGGTTAAGCGTCCGACTTCAGCCAGGTCACGATCTCGCGGTCCTCAGAGCCTGGAGCCTGTTTCCGATTCTGTGTCTCCCTCTCTCTCTGCCCCTCCCCCGTTCATGCTCTGTCTCTCTCTGTCCCAAAAATAAAAAAATTAAAAAAAAAAAAGAATCTGAGGAAACATCATCAAAGTGAAATTATAAAAGCACTGTTCTCCATACCAACACCTGATGTAATGTTAAGTCAGGAGCTAATCATTCCTAAAGCTCATCTATGATTCTCTTATATGTACCCATTTCAGTCATCCTTCAAGGAGGGGCGGCCTTTTTTGCAGTTTAGAGCCATGCTAATTCTCATGCTACAGTGTCCACTTCGTCAGGGTTTCCTCTAAGAATGTGGTTACTATATTGAAACCACCCAGAGAAGAGAAAAGGGCCAGTCACTGGCTGAGGCTTTTCAAGGCAAGAAGATAAAACAGAAGTTACAAGCAATCTTCTGGTGGAGAGCATTCGAGGCTGAATCACGAAGGGACAAGGTTCCCCAGAAACAAATTTAGGTTGAACTTTCTACATTAAAGAAAGATTAAGCCTTGACAGAGTAGATAACATCAAGGTACCTATCAAATAGTACAGAACTGCTTTAGTACATGAATTGAATACTTTGTACTGGGACCAGTGCCCTTCACTGAATGCTACTCTTCTGAGCAGAAGATGGAATGAGGGAAATGCGCGAAGTATCCATTTTTCCACCTATTCCCAGAGCAGCAAGAGTTCCAGTATCCTCCTCAGACACAGCTCCCACTGCCAACTCTGGCTTTGTAAAAGGAAAAGAAAAAAAAGGTATCCCTATCATCTCCACCAAGTGTTCCCAGTGGGAATGTGTAACCTCCCCCTAGGATTGGCACTGATCTGGTCACTGAAACACGTGGAAGTGTAGAAGTGTGCAAGTGAAGGAGAAATGGCTTCACTGAAATCATTCCCTAGCTTAGCTCTGAGGTCTGAGTTCTTGCTTGGATACGTGATTTCTGGACCGATTCCCATGCCACAATTTCAATGCATTCCAGGACAAAAGCAAAGTCTACAAGCTCAGACACTGCAGATAAAATTTAGGCTCAAGTTACATAATAGGGCCAGAGAAACCAACATTATAAAACAATTAAATTAAGTGAAAAAAAAATGTAGTTACAGTCAATGTCCAAGAAACAAATCAAAAGAAAGCAACCTAAATCAGAAATGTCTTCAAAAACTAAACCTCAGATATGTCCAGGGTCAGCTGAATGGCCTGTATGTTTTATACTGATGTCAAATAAGAGCTTATTTCAGAATTATGACCCAGAGGCACCGTAAGATCATGAACAATTAAGGTCATTTCCCATTCTAAAATGGCATGACTCTTCCAGAACTCCTCTAAAGAAGCAGAAAATGTGATTAATACATTGTGAATGATTCTTAACCAAAAAGGTTAAAACAACAGCAGCTTTCTGATCAATCTTTAGATAACCAAACATTTAATCAACCAATCAACCTTACAGAGCTTCTGGATTCAAACTACATTCCTAATGGCGGAGCTTTATTGGAAATCTAACCACCTGATAAGTGAAATGAGACAGTGTATTAAGAAGCCTGGTACAGGGGAAGGTTCATTGAACTCCGAGTGAAGAGGGCGAATCCAAAACCTACTGCTGCCTCTTATAGCTGTATAACCTGGGGCAAGTCACTTAACCTTGGGCCCCCAATTTCCTAGGTAATCTCCAAAATCTCCAAATCACCAACATTTGGGGATGCTATGAAATTTTCACTTCCTCTTATTAAATTATTTTAAATTTAGAAGAATGGAATCTTTGAACGGAATGAGTGATGTCAAACCTGACTGCACATCAGAATCATCCTGAATCTGTCAGAAATATAGCAGTTCCCTTGTCCCATCCCTGGGACTTAGATCCAGGGGTCAAAGACAGGTCCAGCATCTGCCAGCAAAGAAAGCAAGTCTAGTGTACCCTTTCTACAGACTCCCCTGGGAACTAGAGTAAAAGTCACATCCCTTATAGGAGCCTACCAAACCCTACCTGATGTGGCCCTCTTCCCTCTTGCCCTCACTCTCTCTGCCTCAGGCGGACTGGCCTCCTGGCCGCCTCTCCAGGAAACCTAACATTATTAGCCAGGAGCTCTTCCCTCTGACATGGCGAACTTCCTCACTCTCCTTAAGTCTCTGCTCAGATGTCATCTATGTAGCAATTCCTGTTTAAAATCACAACCCACAAACCCTCCATTGTCTCTCCATCACTCCTGATTCCCCTCAGCCTGCTCTAGTTTTCTTCTTCCATGGCGCTTAGCACCTTCCAGCTTATTATATAATTAGCTCCTTTATTATTATGCTGATTGTCTATCTTCACCCACTAGAATATAGGCTCTACCCAGAGCAGGAACTTTTTGGTTTCTTAGTCACTGATGGCTCCCAAATTCCTAGAACAGTGCCTAGCACATAGTAGGTGCTAAAATATTTGCTGAATGAATTTTTTTCTCCTATTTCTTCCTCCTTTGCCTTTCTCTTAACTGTTATGACTCAAAAAAAATTGTTTTTAATCTTTTAATGAGAGAGTTTTATGTTCTATGCTCTTAGTTTTTTGTTTTGTTTTGTTTTTTTGGTTTTTTTTTTTTTTTTGAGACAGAAAGAGACACAGCATGAACGGGGGAGGGGCAGAGAGAGAGGGAGACACAGAATCGGAAACAGGCCCCAGGCTCCGAGCCATCAGCCCAGAGCCCGACGCGGGGCTCGAACTCACGGACCGCGAGATCGTGACCTGGCTGAAGTCGGACGCTTAACCGACTGCGCCACCCAGGCGCCCCTCTATGCTCTTAGTTTTTAAAGTCAATTTGATCTAGGGGCGCCTGGTTGGCTCGGTCGGTTAAGTGTCCAACTTCAGCTCAGGTCATGATCTCATGGTTTGTGGGGTCAAGCTGTGCTGACACAGCTTAGAGACTGGAGCCTACTTTGGATTCTGTGTCTCCCTCTCTGTCTGCCCTTCGCCCATTCATGCGCGCTCTCTCTCTCTCTCTCTCTCTCTCAAAAAAAACATTAAGAAAAGTTTTAAGTCAATTTGATCTAATAATCCTCCTTTTGGTAATATACATCAGAAAAAGCCAACAGAGAGGTGCCTCAGTGGCTCAGTCAGTTGAGTGGTTGAGCGACCACTCTTGGTTTCGGCTTAGGTCATGATCTCACGGTTTCATGGGTGCGAGCCCCGACTCGGCTCACAGAGCAGAGCCTGCTTGGTATTCTCTCTCTCTCCCTCTCTCTCTGCCCCTCCTCCCACTTGCACTGCTCTTTCTCTCTCAAAATAAATAAATAAAATTTTTAAAAAGCCAACAGAATAAAATGATTTATACAAAGATGTTTGTAATACTATTTGCAATAATAAAACTGGAGAGAATACAAACATCAAACACTTATGGAATGGCTCGAAAAACTACACCAACATATCAGAATACCACTATTTAACTGTGCATAGGTGAAATAATGTTAGGTGAAAAATATGTAGTACATGTAGATTGATTACAGCTATGTAAAATGTGTATCTATCTGTCAAGGCTCATAAGTGAATGAATGTAAAGTGACATAGATGAGAAATAGGAGCTTACTTGATTTCTTTTTCTGAAAAACTTAACACAAAAACATGTAAATGAATAAGCATTATGTTGCCTAATATCTCCTCCAAAAAAAAAAAATTAGCTAAATGTATTTTCTTTCAGGAACTTCCACTGATTTTTTTTTCCTTCAGACAGAATATGGAAGATGGAAAAAATTAAAGAAGGAATCAGAGATAGATGGAGACAAAGAGAAATTAAATGCATACACATTTACAAAAGAAACACTGAGCCAGACACAGTACACAGGCAAAAAGAAAGTGAAAGATAAAGACATAGGGAGCCACTTACATGGTGAAATATTCCTGCCAAATGGGTATACAGATACAGGTCCTTTAAGAATTATACATTTAACTATAAGTGCATCACTTCTTGGACCTTTTGCCATGGACCAAATGAAATTTAGGAGAAGGTTTGGCTCGTAGGACAGTTTTCCTATGCCAGTTGTAAAATATGCAAACAGAGAATATGTAACAAGAGATTCAGCCAACATCTGACTTCCTAAGGTCAATATCATTAAAATGGAATCCACTGTGCACTGGGCCCTGAATCCATGTTACACAGAAGTGATCCAACCTTCCCAATTACAAGAATACCTCAGGAGGGACTGGCTCAGTGCTAGACACAGAGTCCAAAATATCTTTGCTACTCAACTTCAGAATTCTCCTGGACTCAAATAGGCTATGAGAGATACAACATTCATTTCCAAAAATCTTGTAAATACATTTCACAAGAGTATCAGGCATTAAAAAATATATACAAATAAAACACACAGTATAGCCCTACTTCAAAGGAGCTTATAAAGCAATCAGGTAGATGGGACTTACACACAAGAAATGACAGAGCATAATACAAGAGTGTTAAGGTATGAGAGCAAAATTGAGTTGTCTGGTCAATTCTTTACAGTAGTTTTGACAACTGGGGAAGGCCTGTTGGAGAAGGGCCATGTCAGCTTTTCAAGTGAGGGAAACAGTATGAGCAAAGGCCTAGAGGCAGAACTAACCTTGGTGGATTCAGAAGACAGTTAGCAGATGAGATCACTAGACAGTGTCTCCTGAGGGATGGTAAAATTAGAAGGGGAAGAAAGAGACAGAAGTCCAAAGACCCTGAAACTTCTATACATAGTGGAAGTCACTGTTGGTTCCACCATCCGTAAAGAAACTCTGGATTTACAAAACAAATCTATTGTCATACAAAATAAATTTGTGTCTGCCATATTATTAAATGTTGGCATTTTAAAAATAGTACACTGCCTGGGGGCGCCTAAGTGGCTCAGTTGGTTAAGAGTCCGACTTAGGCTCAGGTCATGATCTCATGGTTCTTGAGTTCAAGCCCCACATCGGGCTCTGTGCTGATGCCTCAGAGCCTGGAGCCTGTTTCAGATTCTGTGTCTCCCTCCCTCTCTGCCCCTCCCCTGCTCCTGCTCTGTCTCTCTCTGTCTCTCAAAAATAAATAAATGTTTAAAAAAATTTAAAAAAATAGCACACTGCCTGGCTTCATAAATACTCAAAGAGCACTTTGAGTTTTGGCATATTCAAAGTCAGGGTACAAATTATTCATTCATTAATTCAATCTGCTTTGAGATATACATAAAGCAAAGCACATTTATTTCTACATTAGTGTGCAATTTCCTGAATGTCTCTTGAGTAACAAAAAATGGTCAGATCTCTAAGCAGGTCCTCCTCTGCCTGCATGCCCTTTGCTAGGCATATCATCTGCTCCAAAAGATTTCATTCCATGATGTGAGGCCGCAGTCATCCATTCATTCATTAATTCACCAAATATTTACTGAGTGGCTACCATGTATCAGACACTAACTGGGTACTTGGGGAACAAGACAGAAACAGTCTCTTACATCTATGGAGTTTAGAATATTATGGAGGGTTGGAAGGACAAACAACAGAAGTCTCTGATAGTGGTGAAGCTTGTACAGAGATTTAAAATGTGTTGATGTGACAGAGAGACACTGGGGTAGGGTTCTGGACCTCTCCTCAGAGGAGATGGCATTTAAGTTAATATTCTCAGAAAACCTTATCAAAGGAGTATCATCCTTTTTCAACCATCCATCTGCCCATCTGCAGGGAGAACATCGTTTGAGTACCCACCACTGTGCCAGGCACTATGAGGGACACACAGAAGTAAAATCCTCAGTACTCACTCTCAGACAGTTCCACGGGGAACACAGACATACACACAGAGAAGTGTGCTAACACTTGCTTTGAAAAAATAATCCAAGCCCAGAGAGAAAGATCAGTGTGGGTGGAAGTGATGGTGAGGAGATGGGAGTGTGGCACTTGGAAGAAAGGGCAGCATTTGAATAAGTGGGAAAGAGGACAGTGCAGACAGGATAACGTGAGCAAAGACCTAGAGGTGGGAGGGCACACACACTGAATGCCTGCAGAACTATCAGTAGACTATTCAAAAGGTGGGTGGTGTAGGGGAAGGGAATAGCATTATTTTGGCTGACAAGGTAGGCTATGACTAGGGAATCAAGCGCCAGATTAAGGAGTTTGGTAAAATCCTAGTCACTGGGAATCACTGAAGGTTTTCAGTAAGACTGTACCTTAAGAGTACTGTTTTACTTCAGTGAACCTGGTTGCATATTCAAGAAAAACTGGGGAAGGCCATCAGGAATAGGGATTAGTAAGGAGCTATAATAAGCCAGGAATGAGATAATAAGGACTGGTATGAACTGGATAGTGTCCCTCCCACCAATTTGTATGGTGGAGCCCTGACCTGCAATGTGACTATATTTGGAGATAGGGCCTTCAAGAAAGTAATTAAGGTTAAATGAGGTTATATGGGTGAGACCCAAATCCAGTAGAATTGGTGTCCTTAAGAAGAAGAAGAGACACCAGAGCTGGATCTCGCTCAAGTGCTCTCTCCTTCTCTACACACACACACACACACACACACACACACACACAGAGAGAGAGAGAGAGAGAGAGAGAGAGAGAGAGAGAGAGAGAGAAGGTTATGTGAGTACACAGTGGAAAGGCACCATCTGCTCCAGACCTGTGAGAAAATAATTTTATTTAAAACACCCAGTCTACAGTGTTTTGTTACGGTAGCCTAAGCAGACTAATACTAAGACATTGAGATGATGGAATTTCTAAGAATGGAAAAGAAGGGAAATTCCAGAGATCGTACTGAGAACGAATCCCTGGGACGAGGAGCCGACTGGATGAGGGGCCAGGGAGCCAGTGATATCAAAACCAATTCCAAAATTTCCAGCTTGGATATCAAGGTGCATATGAGAATGGGCAACACAACCAGGAAAAATAAATCTTGTTTATAAAAGGGATTCTTTACCAGGATTTGCACTCTCTGAGGCCCAGAATCTTGAGTCTAGAAACCAGAAAGTACACGCCCAACACCAGCACTGACATTTCGCCATCCTCAGGACGCAACCAGAATGTGAGGGACGTGAGGCCTGGATCCTCTTCTGTGTTCACTGCTGGATCTCTAGCGGTTAAGATCCAGCGACAAGCAGATGTTCAATATTTGTTGGATGAATCATGGACTTTTATGAAGATGACAGATTTCTCTGCCTCCAGGTCCTCCACACAAACAAGCGCATGGCCCCACTTTCCCGGTGTGGCTAAGAAAACAGTCTCTTTGTCCAGACTTCCTTGGGCTTCCCTATGGCATGGTCGACACAGGGATAGGAGTTTCTTGCTTCATGTCTAGATTGCTAACTTCAGTCTTTTGATACTCCGTTTCAAGAACAGCTTTTGAGCCTAGGGATTTTACTTCTTAACTAGCTAAAGGTGCCTCAAGGCTGCAGCTCAGCCCGAGGGCCCTGCATTAGCACCTTCTGTGGTTCTGATGTCTTAATCCTCTCCCTTTGGCTGCTAGGACTGTGAAAGAAGGTGTTCTAGAAGGCTTTTGGCAGAAAATCTCTTCCTTCTTGGAGTTTGACATTTGCTTAGCAGCATGGCACTTCCCGTGTTACACCATTAAACATCTCCAAGGCAACAGTAGCTGGGGACATGACTGATTACATCTTCATACCTCATATGATGTGGCGTATAATAAATTAAGTCAGATATAGGAGACTTTCTGGGGTTCTCCACACCAGCTGCTGTTCAACTTTAACATACATCAGAATTATCTAAAATATAGACGGCAGAGCCTGAGAATTTACGATTCTAACTAGTTCCCCAATGATGCTAATGCTACTGGTCCCAGGTCACATTTTGAAAACCACTGCTATACATAAAGATACTGAAAAACAAAAATAACAACCCAAAACCCCTCACCTGTGGTGTTTTATCTTCTGAGCATAATATAAGTTGTGCTAAAACCTGAATGTTGTTACACAAAAGAATGTTGCAAAGCACTATCGTCCACAAATGTTTAAGAATTGTAAGGCTGTAGATCTCAAGTAGGTCCCTCCAACCCAGTGACTTCTAAGGACATGTATTCGAAAGTCTTCACCCTTCCTGAGACACGGGAGTGGGGGTTGTTTCTAGAAGTAAACTGAATGTTTAAGTACACACCAGCAGACTGGGGTGCCTGGGGGGCTCAGTCAGTGGAGTGTCTGACTCTTGGTTTCCGATCAGGTCATGATCTCACAGTTCGTGGGATTAAACCTGGCACCCAGCTCTGCACTGACAGTACAGAGCCTGCCTGGGATTCTCTCTCTCCCTCTCTCTCTGTTCCTCCCCTGTGCGCACTCATTCTCTCTCTCAAAATAAACAAATACACTTTTAATACATATATACATACATGCATACATACCAGAACTACATAATTTTCAGTACAGTGACTTTCCTTTTCTTAATATATGGTGTTCAAGCCTAGGATGACAATATCCCCTTAACTTTTACAAACAGTAAATAAAGTTCCAGGAAGCAGAGGCCTGGGGAGTGAGAGAAGGAAGACAGTATGAATTCAAACCACTGTAAGTACACAAAGCAGATAAGATTATTTTCAGAACACTGGTTGAATGATAAAATAATAATAATAATAATATCTACCAGTTGGGAGAAAGCTTACTATGTAACAGTCCTATATTTTACAGGTTTTATCTTTGTATAAAATCTCTGTATGTATGATATATCACCGTATGCTTCTCTTTTTTTACCCTTTGGATATAAAAGCTCTCAACATCTCCTTTCTGTTTATATTAACCTGAACTCCCGCCTAGCATGGCTAAGTAATCATTTGCTTTCTCCTGAGCATGGAGCCATCAAACTTTTATAGGTTATAAAAATCCTACATAACCCTTTTATAAAAATATATGGCTAAGGCAATATATACTGCATTTCTCACTGAGATCTAGAAGATTAGGTTTAGAACCTTTTTAATGGGGGATTTTAAAAAATCACCAATATAAACATCAGGTTTAAAAGGTAAAAACAAACAAACAAAAGAAAAAAACATCCCTAGACTTTAGAAATTAAAGTGACATGTTATGAGAAATGTAGTATACGGATTGTCTCTTGTTAAATTAAGAAATCAAGCCAGTATTTAAGATTTTCCTTCTCTTACACATTTGTGAAAGCTGGATCCCAGCCACAAAGTCCATACATTTATAAGGCTTGTTAAGCATTAAACTACAGAAAGTTCTGTAAGAAATTCAAAGCCTAATACAATTCAGATGGTTTAAACGTCCACATTAATTGTATGTTTAACATCTTCTATTTCTCCTGTATGTACAATGAGTATAAAACATATATAATAATGTGTTAGAGATGCCACATCTACAAGTAATCTCCATTCTTGGAAAATATAAGAAGCAAGCCTTGAATGGCCATTTTTAGAACTCCAGCTATGAGGGGCTTAAAAATTCCCCTGGGAAATGTCTGAGAGCCATTTCAGAGATTAAATACTATATCAAAAAGTTGTGTGAGTCCTAATTGGAGTGCGTGTAAGGGAATACAGATAGTTCTGCAGTAATAAATGTAAACAATGCAGTGCAATTCTTCAAATTTATTTGAAAAATCCATAGTTTGTTTTTTGAATTATGGAAGAAGAATGAAGAAAAAGGAACACAAAAAAAGCTCTGATTGTATCTTCAAAGTGAGTATCATTTTGGGATGGCAACTTTTTGTATAGGATGATGAATAAATATTTGTAGTATGGACTTATTTCTGGCCATGATGAAGAAAATTGGACCAAAATTTACCTTCTTCCCATTAAGAACGAGAGAATCAGATAAAATATATGAAACAACTATTTTCCGACATTGGACAATAGATAACTTAGAACTGTCAATCCTGAAAGAAGAGAAACAGATGAGTTATAAAATATTACCTCAGCTTTCACTCTGGAGGCACATTCCACACCTTGGAGTAGAGAAGAAATCCCAGGCACAGTCCAGTGATTTTGCTGACTTGCAGTGACAGAAATCAGAGTCTGGAAAGGTCTATGTGGCTAGAGTTTATAGGGCAGAGCTTCAGAGAGAGGAAGCTACATATACAAGGCACACTGAGGAGCACTTGAAAGTTTAGTAAATACTAAGACACGCATGAATAGGGTGAAATTCCACAGACCAGGAAGAAAGTGACTGGAAAGCTGTAAGCTGAATAATTCACAGTGCTCGCGAAGACCTAAGAGCCATCAAGTTTTCACCAGCCAGAGTGGAAAGTTCTTATTGAGCCAGTGAGTCATGACTTAATAGTAAGGTTAAAGAATACTTAGCGAAAAGACTACTCTAGACCTACCTTTGGAAGTCAGTCGCTTGAACACCCATCTTCCACTCAGGTCATGATCTTGTGGTTTGTCAGTTCAAGCCCCACATTGGGCTCTGCACTGACAGCTCAGAGCCTGGAGCCTGTTTCATAGTCTGTGTGTCTCTCTCTGCACCTCCTCCCCTCTTGTGTTCTCACGCTTTCTCAAAAATAAATAAATAAACATTAAAGAAAAAAGTTTGAAAATAAGCCTTGAAAGGATCACAGTGAACCAAAATTAACTTAATTGTCTCCCAGAACAAAATCCAATGTTCTTTAAAGAAAAGAAAGTCTAAACACAACAATGCAACATTCAAAATGTCTAGTACACAATCAAAATTAGTAGGTATGCCAACAAGCAGAAAAATATGACCAAAAATCCAGTGAAATATTAATAAATGTAAGTAGAAATAAGAATTAGCAGATAAGAACAATAACTATTAACCAAGTACTGAATGGAAAACATAAGCACTGTGAGAGGAGAAATGGAAGATTTTTAAAAAATGAATCAGATGGAGTCTCTAGAAATGAAAACGACAAGTTCTGAAATTAAATTGTCACTGGTTACAACTAAGAGCATATTCAACATTGAAAAATAAAAGATCGGTAAAGTGGAAAACATGCTAATTAAAACTATTCAAATTAAAGCAAAGAGTGGAGGAGAAGGCTAAAGAAAAATTAACAGGGCTTCAGTGATTCACAAATCTAAGAAATTCAGCAAATCTCAGGCAGGATAAACCAAAGGCATACCATGCCAAGACACAATATAATATAATTTCTGACAACACTGATAAAAAGAAAATCTTAAAAGAGAAAAAGGATACAGTAAGTACAGAGAGGAGATAAGAATGACAGACTTTTCTCATAAGAAACTATGAAAGCCAGATTAAATGGAGAAAAATCTTTAAGATGAACCTTCAACATATATGCAGGAAAAATATCTTTCAAAAAAGGAAGGTAAATGAAGACTTTTTCAGACAAACAAAAATTGAGAGGATTCATCAACAGTAATCATTCATTACCAGAAAAGTTCTAAAAATTTTTTTTTCTTTCTCTCTTTTTTTAAAAAGTCTCCATGCCCAACATGGGGCTCAAACTCACAACCCTGAGATCAAGAGTCTCAGATTCTACTAACTGTGCCAGCCAGATATCCCTGAAAATTCTTCAAGTGGAAGGAAAATGATACAAGTTAGAAATGTGACTATATGGAAATGAATGAAAAGCATTAAAATGGTAAACAGGAAGGTATATATAAAGAGGCTTTATTCTTATTTTTATTTAAGCTTATTTATTTATTTTGAGAGAGAGAGAGAGAGTGAGGCAGGGGCAGAGAGAGAGGGAGACAGAGAATCCCAAGCAGGTTCTGCACTGACAGTGCACTGACTGTTCGATGCGGGGCTTGAACTCACAAACTGCCAGATCGTGACTTGAGCTGATGTCGGGTGCTTAACTGACCCAGCCACCCAAGTGCCCCTTTATTGCTTTTAAAAGATAATTAACTTCATAGCAAAAATAATAACAACATTTTGTGGTATTTACAAAATATGTAGAGGTAAAATCAATGCCAAAAATAGCACAAAGGATGGGAAAGTGTACACAGAAGTAAAATGTCAGATTCTTACATCATACACAAAGGAATAGATCAATGGAATAGTGTCTAGACAAAGACTCACAATTTTAGTGTCAATTAATTTTCAATCAAAGTGCCAAGACAATTCAATGGAGAAAGTACAGGCTTTTTGTTGTTGTTGTTGTTAACAAATTGTGGTGAAAAGACTGGACATCCCTATGCTAAAACAACAAACAACCCACAGCGCTTACCTTTCACCAACACAAAGATAACTTGAAATGAATCACAGAATTTAAAGAGCTAAAACAAAAAGACTTCTAGAAGTAAACTTGGGGGGAAATCTTTATGAACTTAGGTAGGCAAAGATTTCTTAGAAAGAATATAAAAGACATGAGGGGCGTCTGGGTGGCGCAGTCGGTTAAGCGTCCGACTTCAGCCAGGTCACGATCTTGCGGTCCGTGGGTTCGAGCCCCGCGTCAGGCTCTGGGCTGATGGCTCAGAGCCTGGAGCCTGTTTCCGATTCTGTGTCTCCCTCTCTCTCTGCCCCTCCCCCGTTCATGCTCTGTGTCTCTCTGTCCCAAAAATAAATAAAAGTTGAAAAAAAAATTAAAAAAATAAATAAATAAAAAGACATGAATCATGAAGGAAAACAAGTTGATAAATTGGAATTTATCAAACTTTTAAGAGTCTGTTCCTTTAAAGATAGCTTTAAGAAAATAAAAAGCCAAGCCACATGCTGGGAAAAATATAATATATTCAAAGACTCGTATCCAGACTATATGAAGAAGTCTTACAGTCAATAATCAGAAAACAACTCAATTAAAAATTGTGCCAAAAATCTGTAATAGACTCTTCACAATATAAGACACTGGAATGACTTGAAACACACACACACACACACACACACACACACACACACACACACACACACAAACACCTCATCAACATTAGTAATCAGTGAAAAGCAAATAAAACCACAATGAGATATCCCTATACAATGTAATGGCTAAAATGCAAAACACAGGCTATTTCAAGTGTTGACAAGGATGTTGAACAATTGGAATTTTCATACATTGCTGATGGAAATGTAAATTAGCACAATCACTTTTGGAAAATAGTCTGACAATTTTTATTAAACATATGCATACCATACAACCATGAAATTTCATTCTAGGCATTCACCCAAGAGAAATGAAAACACATGCCCCAAAATTTGTCCATAGCAGCTTTTTTTTTTTTTAAATTTTTTTAACGTTTATTTATTTTTGAGACAGAGAGACACAGAGCATGAAGGGGGGAGGGACAGAGAGAGAAGGAGACACAGAATTGGAAGCAGGCTCCAGGCTCCGAGCCATCAGCCCAGAGCCTGACGCGGGGCTCGAACTCACGGACCACAAGATCGTGACCTGAGGTGAAGTCGGACGCTTAACCGACTGCGCCACCCAGGCGCCCCCATAGCAGCTTTTTAAGTAACACCCCAAAAAATGGAAACAAGCCAATGTTCACTAGCAGGTGAATAAATACATAGTGATACATACATAAAATGGAATAAATACTACTCAGTGATGAAATGTGACAAACTACTAATATAAACAGCAACAGGGAAATCTCAGGATCATTAAACTGGGTGGAAGAAGACAGACACAAAAGGGTAAATATATGATTTCACTGATACAAACTAAAAAAGCTAAATCTTGGGGCACGTAGGTGGCTCAGTAGATTAAGCATCCAACTTCGGCTCAGGCGATGATCTCACGGTTCTTAAGCTCAAGACCCATGTCGGGCTATGCGCTGACAGCTCAGAGCCTGAAGCCTGCTTTGGATTCTGTGTCTCCCTCTCTCTCTGCCCCTCCCCTGTTCGCACTCTGTCTCATTCCCTCTCAAAAGTAAACATTAAGAAAAATCGTAATTAAAGATTTAAAAAAAATTTTTTTAAATAAAAAGCTAAATCTAGTTTATTGAAATAAAAAGATTAGTGGCTACTTAGGGACTGTGGTAGAGGCTGAGAATCGACTGGGAAGGAGCGCAAGGGACAGGGTGATAAAATACATGGATATATCACATGATTGTATACTTTGTTAAAACACACTAAAAGGCATACTTTAAAGGTGCATATTTTACACTAATAATGGAGCAGCAGAAAGAGAAATTAAGAAAACAATACCATTTATAATTGTACCAAAAATATTAAAATACCTAGGGATAAATTTAAACAAGAAGGTGAAAAAAAATCTGCCCTCTGTAAACTCTAAAACACTAATAAAAGAAATTAAAGATGATACAAACAAATGGAAAAATATTTCATGCTCATGGACTGTAAGAACAAATATTGTTAAAATGTCCATACTACCCAAAGCAATCTACCCATTTAATGCAATCCCTATCAAAATACCAACAGCATTTTTCACAGAACCAGAACAAGCAATCCTAAAACATGCACAAAAGAACTTGTATAGCCAAAGCAATCTTGAAAAACAAAAACAAAGCTGGAAGTATCCCAATTCCAGATTTCAAATTATACTAAAAAGTTGTGGTGATCAAAACAGTATGGTACTGGCGCAAAAATAGACACATAGATCAATAGAACAGAATAGAGAGCCAAGAAATAAACCCACAATTATATGGCCAATTCAACTTTGACAAAGGAGGCAAGAATATGCAATGGGAAAGAGGCAATCTTTTCAACAAATGGTGTTGGGAAAACTGAACAGCAACATGTCATAAAATGAAACCGAACCACTTTCTTACACCATACACAAAAATAAATTCAAAATGGATTAAAGACCTAAATGTGAGACCTGAAACCACCAAAATTGTAGAAGAGAGTACAGGCAGTAATTTCTCTGACATTGGCTGTAGCAACTTTTTTCTAGATATGTCTTCTGAGGCAAGAGAAATAAAAGCAAAAATAAACTATTGGGACTACTTCAAAATAAAAAGCTTCTCTACAGTGAAGGAAACAATCAACAAAACTAAAAGGTAACCTACTGAATGGGTGAAGATATTTGTAAATGACATATTTGATAAAGGGTTAGTACCTAAAATATATAAAGAAGTTCTAAAACTCAACACCCCAAAAAACAAATAATCCAATTAAAAATGGGCGGAAGAGGGGCGCCTGGGTGGCGCAGTCGGTTAAGCGTCCGACTTCAGCCAGGTCACGATCTCGCGGTCCGGGAGTTCGAGCCCCGCATCAGGCTCTGGGCTGATGGCTCAGAGCCTGGAGCCTGTTTCCGATTCTGTGTCTCCCTCTCTCTCTGCTCCTCCCCCGTTCATGCTCTGTCTCTCTCTGTCCCAAAAATAAATAAACGTTGAAAAAAAAAAATTAAAAAAAAAAAAATGGGCGGAAGAAATGAACAGACATTTTTCCAAAGAAGATATCCAGACAGCCAACAGACACATGAAAAGATGTTCATCATCACTCATCATCAGGGAAATGCAAATCAAAACTACAATGAGATATCATCTCACACCTGTCAGAATGGCTAAAATCAAAAACACAAGAAAGAGTGAGTGATCGCGAAGATGTAAAGAAAAGGAACCCACTTGCACTGTCAGTGGGAATGCAAATTGGTGCAGCTATTGTGTAAAACTATATGGAGGTTCCTCAAAAAGTTAAAAATAGAACTACCCTACCATCCAGTAATTACATTACTAGGCATTTACTCAAAGAATACAAAAACATTAATTCAAAGAGATACATGTACCCCTGTGTTTATAGCAGCATTATTTACGATAGCCAAATTATGGAAGCAGCCCAAGTGTCCATCAATTCATGAATGGGTAAAGAAGATGTGATATATAGATATATAATGAAATATTATTCGGCCATAAAAAAGAATGAAACCTTGCCATTTGCAACAACAAAGATGCAGCAAGAGAGTATTATGCTAAGTGAAATAAGTCAATCAGAGAAGTACAAATACCGTATGATTTCACTCATATGTGGAATTTAAGAAACAAATGAGCAAAGGAGAAAAAATGAGAGAGAAAAAGATACAAACCAAGAAACAGACTCTTAACTATAGAGAAGAAACTGATGGTTACCAGAGGGGAGGGGAGTGGGGGGATGAGTATAATAGGTGATGGGGATTAAGGACTGCACTTGTGATGAGCACAGGGTGATGTATGGAATTGTAGAATCACTATATTGTATACCCAAAACTAATATAATACTATATGTTGACCATACTGAAATTTAAAAACTTTTAAGGTATAGATTTTATTGTATAAAAATAATAACTCAACAGTTTAAAAAAAAAAAACTTGCAGCATCTGCCTGAGGTTATGAACTGAAGCATGTCCCCCAAGATTCTTAGGTTGAAGCCTAAACCTCCAATGTGACTGTATTTGGAGATAGGGCCTTTAGAGAGGTAATTAAGGTTAAACGTGGCCATAACGGCCTGTAGGACTGGCGTCCTTATACAAAAAGGAAACCACCATCGAGCTCTCTGTGAGCACACAGAGAAAACACCACGTGAGGACGTAGTGAGAAGGCAGCCATCCACAAGCCATGAAAATGGGCCTCACAGAAACCAACCCTGAAGGCACCCTGATCTTGGGCTTCTAGCTTTCAGAACTGTGAGTAGATAGATATCTGGGTTTCAGCCGCCTAGCCCGTGATATTTTGTTATGGCAGCCTGGGCAGAATAACACACGCGAGCATCAAGCACCAGACAATGATACACTCATCGTTCCTTACTAATCATATTATTCTTGGGCCTATTATATCTTTAGCCCATTGAAGCTTTTCTAGAATGCATACTGAGAGACTAGCAGTTGTTTTAAATCTATAAAAGGTCTTGACCAACCGGTGGCCAACAAGTCAGATAGCTGGCTTGTATGTTAAACCAAAAGTGATGATGAGAACACAACTTTTAGGCCCGCAAGAGCAACCATTGAACCCAGAGAGACATTTTGGGGGTCAACTAGGAGGAGGAAGATCGCAGCAGCATCTTGGTCACACCCCAGTTGTGTGACAGATCCGGTATTAGTGAAAGAATTGCTTTATCTTGGCTTTTGACTGTGCCTTATTTGGCACTGGCACCAAAACCATGGATTACGGGAGTCTCTCTCCTTTTTTCTCTACCATCTCATTTATTAGATAAATTTCTGCAAGCAATGATTCCATTGGTTCTCACCTTTCCACTGGTTATGGTTCAGTTAACCAGAGGAATAATTTTTAGCTCACAAACTATGATCCATCCTTCTCCTTTAAAGCTATTTTAGGGAAATTAACACCGGGTTATGAGGAAACACTTCTCGGGGGGAGGGGAGCCTTTATTTTGACCTTGGCTTATTGAGAAGAGCTCTTGCAGTCAACGTCTGGTCTTATATATCCCTTGAAGGTGTTCTCTTCCAGGAAAACCAAAGGGCAAGAACTAAGCCAGACCATCATCACTCCTGATATCAACCCAGGTCACCAGAGTCAATCATGAAGAATTCCTAAGAATAAAAACGGACAGGGACCAGGTGGCAAGGATCAAAGACAGATGGTGAAAACTGATACCATGTTAGTGCTGCAAAGAGGTATGAGAGATATTCTAAAGTTATCTCAGGGTCTTTCTCACACCATGCCCCATCTGTCTGCAAATCCTATTAATTCCACTTAAAAAGTAATCCAGAATCAGACCATCATTCATCTTCACTGCTATCATATTGGTCTAAGCCATCACATCTCTCACCTGGATTATCGTGATGCCTCCTAGCAGATTCTCTTGCTTCATCCTGGCTCCCTTCAGGCTACTCTCAATGCTACAGCCAACAGGGGTGTTCCGCCCACAACTGAAGTCAGATTCCATCACTTGCATCTCGCTACGTCTTTATAGCAGACAACAAGGCCCTCAGCTGTCTGGCCTCCATGACCTCCCTGACTTTAGTGTCTACTATCCTCCCCTTGCTTGTGTCCTCCTTGCCACACTGGTCTCCTCGCTGCAACTTTAACTTATGGACATGCTCTTTCCGGGCCTTTGCACCTGCTATTCTTCCTACTTGGAATGTGCTTCCCAATTATCCATATGGCTCACTCCCTACTTCCTTCAGGCCTTGGCTCAAATGTTCCCTTTCCCAGGGAGGCCTCCTCTGACCACCCTATCTAATTAGGAAACATTCCCCCCCATCCTGGGGAGTCCTTATTGACCCTCCTGCTTTATCTATCTCCCTATCTTTCTCTACTTTCTCCCTAGCACATACCACCAAATGACCTTTCTCTCTCTTTTTCATTCTTTACCATCTCCTCACACCAGAGGTAAGCTCCAACAAGAGAAAACTGGGTCTATTTGGCACATGCTGGATGCTCAGTAGTTACCTGCATAAACAGTGGAAACCTACTCCTTCCATAGATGAGAAGTCACAGGGAAGAAGTGACCACCCTCACTGTCTTCAAACTCCTCTGCCGCTCACAGCTTTTACTGACCTCCAGATCTTGCATAGACAGAGACAGAGAAAAGTCCTGCAGACCAAGCATGTGCCCCTAAACATAGGGCTTAGGGAAGGAACAGAAAGACCAGCTACACTTAGGCCAGCGTTAGAGGCCATCTAGGTATGTGAGGCAGGCATGGGCCCATTATGCAGTGAGTGGTCTCTGAGCCCTTCCCCTCCCTCCACCTGACAGCTACACTCTCCACCAGGGCTTCTCACCAGGGGACTGACCAAACTGTTACATCAAGATAACTGTTACACGCCAAGATATTGATTCTCTCAACCCGCAGGTCACCCATGCAGGGCCTTGACCAGATCCCAAGTCTTGTCCACTGACTCCAGTATCTCAGACAACAACGCCGTTGTCCTCTGTGCGCTGTGATGCAACTAGACTGGGAAACACCGCTTGACCCTTTATCCACGCAGCCTTCCCCCTCTACCCCTTCCCCTACCTTCTCCCGCCTTCCTGCTATTTTCCTCTTGTGCAATCCCTGCAGCCATAGAATCTCGTCTGCTGCTGCAGAGACCAGTGGGTGAGGTATAGACTTTCTGGCAGAATTTTTTCCCACAACGAGTGACAGCACATTGAGAACTCCAGTGCAAGCCACATTAAAAGATACGAAATGCCCTTCCTTAGACAGAAAAGCCTGATCACAGATGGTGAAAACACTTCAGTGGCCACTCTCCCTCTAAAAATGCTATTCTGGGATAAAACTAAGTTCTTCTTTGAAACATGAAAACACGCATTGTAGAATGATGCTCTTCAGGCAGAAATGATGTCCAATGGGCTGTGTGACAAAGATGCTTGCAGTATATATGCCCTTTGTCAACATTACGCATCTCAATCTTGTGACGACCATTCCATCACCAGCCAGGACAGAATTTAGAACTCCTAAACCTTCCAAAGCACTCTGAGGTTACTAAGAGGACGTCCTGTGCTGATTTCAAAACAGAGGGAATCTGATGAAAGCTACCTGAGGAATTTAATTTCCTCTTTATATTCCATTCCATTGCAAGGAAGATGGTTTTAAGTTTTCTTTTAAAAATACTAAATGGAACTAGAAAACAGATCCTAAAAACGTAGAGAAATCATTTGTTTTCATATTATTTAATCAGCCATGGCTAATTGTACATATGTTCAACCGTAAAGAATTCACGCAAGGTGGTAATACATTTATTACGTTCCTTTCCTCACAATGTCCCGACCACTTTCTTCGTTTTCTGTAGTTTTCTTAGTTTTCCGTAGATCTCACCCAGGAGGAGTAATACTTACAATGGAGGATACGAGCTGACCATTTGTGTTGGATGACTACATTTTCATCCACTTATATCTCCATTTAATTTTCTTAGTCATCTAAGGAAAATGAGAAACTCATTCAAAAATCAAAACCAGGGCGGAGACTATAGTAAGGCAAGCAAAGCAGGAGGCTGCAACATTTAAGGAGGTGCTCTGACCCCGCACTTGGGGGCCTCCTTAAGTTTCCCACTCTAGGCTCCCCGCTCTTGAGGCATGCATTCTCTGGGTCCTTCAAGTGACCTATCTCACCCATCTGGACAGTGGGGTCAGACAACACCTGGGTCAGGGATGTGCACTATGTGCAGGCAAGGCACCTAGGTTCCAGTCTCCTCCTTGTTGCTTTTGTCACATTTCACCAAACTAAGACACTACTGATTATACAAAACAACATCACTTTATGTATCACCAAGAAAAAGATGCTGCCCATTAAACTATGACATAATGGTCTAATGACAGTCCCGTAAGTTGCAAGAATTCATCCCACTAGCCTCTCACAGCTTCGAATTTTTTCATCTACACTGACAGATTAGGCAATTTCTCCTGCCATCAGCTTAGTTACTTGACATGTAATCCTCCTGCACGTATCTCAAAAACAAAACATAAATCTAGCTTTATGTACTTGCGGGTATCTTTTCTTTATTAAAGGCCTTTGGCCGCTACTTAAAAAAAAAAAAAAAAAAAAAAGAACACCAAAACTAAAATTGCGTCATCCTCCAAAGACAAATATTTGCTTTATCAATATCAAATGTATACCCCATTCTCTATTTCCTTGACTCTCTGTGTAACTGTGTAAACAATAATTTCTTGGTTTCAATGCTGAATCACAGCATAACCTTTTTGAAGTCATCTCAATCAGCAATTAAACTCAACACATGGATTATCAACAATGTACCCACCTCGACTGAGAAGGTGAAAATATCAGAAGTTAAAACTGAGTAAATACATCCACAAGATGACAAGTACATCACAACCACTGCCTGGCCGACAGCAATTTATAAGGGGCCACCCCTTCCCCTCCCACCTCCCAGCAGTGGTGGTCACAGATTCAGACTGGTAATCAAGAGACTTGGCTTTAATCCAACACTGCCTTTACTTGGCTTTATAGTAGCAAGCAGGATAGAAAATGCAGCGTGTCTGCTATCTCGTAGGAAGGCTGGCAACTACCCACGATGCAGAGTGTTGGCCTCCTCACACCACAAGGGGGATGCAGACAGTTGCTAGGGATGAGGTGCATGGCTCACCTTGACCCAGAAAAGCCACTGCCCTGGTTACCTACTGGCTTGTTTACTACTCCAGTACTGGAGACCCAAGGCTATATGACAGCTCCACGCTCTCCCACTCCTGATACAGGAATCTAGAGTTTCCCAAAATCAAGATAGAATCATCCATGCCAGGTATAGAGCAACCCACACTCTCTTATGTTTCCAAGGGAAAGATGCTGTCAGAAGGAAAGTTGGCGGCTGTCTTTCTAGGCCTAACGCTCAGCTGCTATTGACTGAAAAACACACCCTGATTCTGGGGGCATTCGAACGGGAAAGGGAACGTCTCAGAAAAACTCAAGTGCTGCCTTTACATATTACTTTAACTGCCAACCCTACTTGCCTCAACTGAAATGGAGAGAATGATTTTAAGGGCTACTTAGGAGGATAGTCTCTTGCGTTCCTTTTCTGGTCACGGATCCAACTGTGAACCTAAGACTTAAATGTCTGGGAGCTACTGGAGTTACAAAATGGTCATGCGATGACTCTCCACGAAGGTGTACACACCTCCGAGCAGGGCCTGGAAGCCCTGGCAGCTCAAGCAGCGGAGCCTCTGGGTGGTCTGTGCCCCTGGGGTGCAGGCCGGGGCACAGTACACTGCGCCCCGATGGCTCCAGGAGCTTCTGAAGCTGCAAATAATAAAGGGCATCATCCTGACCCCCTAGTATATGCCAGGCACTCTATATTTATTATCTCATTTAACTGGCACACTAGCCCTGTGAGTTAAGTACTGTTCTTCCCCTTTTACAGATGAGGAAATATTGCTGATGAGGGGTAGAGCTGGGATGAGAACTCAGCCAACTTCAGGAGTCACACTTTCTTTTTTTATGTTTATTTATTTATGTTGAAGGAGAGAGGGAGAGAGCAAGTAGCTGCCAGCAGGGGAGGGGCAGAAAGAGAGGACAGAGGGAATCTGAAGCAGGCTCCAGACTCAGAGTGGAGCCAGACTCGGGGCTCGTTCCCAGAACCGTGAGATCCCAATCTGAACCGAAATCAAAGTCAGACGCTTAACCGGCTGAGCCACACAGGTGTCCCAAGGATTCACGCTCATTCTGTCTCACCTACAGTCTCTGTCTCATGTTAGACCCAGTGCCATTTGTCAAGGGTGACCTGATGCGAGTAGTGACCACTTGAAAATAACACCCAGGGAAATGAGAACACAACACTTTTCTTGGTAAACAGGGGAGGATGAGATGTGGAGAGAAGGCCCTGGGATGTGGCTTCGGAAACACCCTGACCTCCTTGAATAAAAACAGGGTGACTATACCTCAGTAGGGGCCACATACTAAGACAATGAATTATAGGCTGAATCATGTCTCCCCAAATTCTTATGTTGAATTCCTAGCCCCCTCCCCACTGTAGAATGTAACTGTACTTGGATTGGGCCTTTAAAGAGGTCATTAACATTAAATGAGGTCATTAGGGTGGATCCCAGTCCAGAATGACTGAGACCTTGATAAAAAGAGGTTAGGGACAAAGACACAGAGAGGAGATCACGTGAAGATGCAGGGAAAAGATGGTGAAGGGGAGCAGGATGTGCTACCCCAAAATACGCCTCTTTAGCATAAGGATTATTTTGAGCTGATTATCATTTAAGGAACTGCAGACACAAAAGAAGCTCTGAAAACAGAGTAGAAGTTAGCCTTTTGTAAGGGAAATTTACATTAGAAAGGGATCTTGTACCAGGAAGAGAGCTATTACCAGAGATAACTTTTCCCCTGAAAGACTTATCTCTAGGGCAGGGCAACCTTTGTTTACCAAACATTCGCTCTTCACACCTTCCCAAGAACTGCCTTTTCCCCTTAGAAATCCCAAACCCCTTTCCCCTTCCTTAGCTCAGGATGATATATAAACTGCAATCAAGTTGCTGCCTTTTGAGTCTCATAGCTCTGTGGGACTCCTGGATGTGCATAAGTATATGTACCCAATTAAAACTTGTTTTTCTGGGGCGCCTGAATGGCTCAGTCGGTTGAGCATCCGACTTCCACTCAGGTCATGATCTCACGGTTTGTGAGTTCGAGCCCCCCCCCCCACCACCCCCCCACCCCGCGTCAGTCTCTGTGCTGACAGCTTGAAGCCTGGAACCTGCTTCAGAATCTGTGATTCTGTGTCTCCCTCTCTCTCTGCCCCTCCCCTGCTCATGCTCTCTCTCTTTCTCAAAAATAAACACTGAAAAAAGAATTTTTTTTTAATAAATAAATAAAAATTTGTTTTTCTGCTGTTGATCTGTTTTTTATTTTGGGGGGCAGGGCCTTAGCCAGGAACCTAGAAGGATAGAGGGAAAATTACATTTCCTTCTCTACAGTAGCCATTTACAACCAAAAAGAGAGGCCCTCAGAAGAAATGAATTCTGCTGATATCTTGATCTAGGGCCTCGGGCCTCCAGAACTGTGAGAAAATAAACTTCTGTTGTATAAGCCACCTGGCTGTGATACTTTGTCGTGAAAGCCCCAGCAAACTAATGCACAATGCTATGCATTTACCACGTCATTTCCTCTTTCTGGACATCAGAAAACAACTTTTTCTAGCCTCCCTGCGTTGGGGTGAGGTCCTTGTAACTACTTGTGACCAAAAGACCATAAATAAAAGAGATATGCTTCATTCCTAGGCTGAGGCATTTAAGGGCACGTGTTAACCACTCATGGTCCTTCCTCCTTCTCGACTGCCGTAGGACAGCAGGGCCTTCATGTTCTAGATACTGCAATTACAAGATGGCAGAGCTTCTGTCAGCCTGGCTCCCTCGGTGACTGTGTGGAGCAGGGTACTCTGCTAACCTGCTTTGGATATATAATATAAGAAATAAACTTTTTTTTTTCAGCCACGGAGGTTTCAGGGTTAACTTGTGACTGCAGCATAGCCTAGCCTCCCCTCGCATACACATCTGCCCCAGAGAAGATGGGACTACCAGAAACGTATTTCAGGACTTCATGTGCCACTAGGTGAAACCATATTGAATTTCTGGTTTTGTGGGTAAAAATGCTCACATATGAACAACTGCATTTGTTCAACCTCTAATTGTACATATTTGCAGAAGCAACCTTAAAACCAGTAAGTTTTACCACCTCTAGTTTACAAATGCTATGTCCGAGACCCATTCAGATTCAGTGATTCGCCAAAAGCCCAGAAACATGTTAGTGGAAGAAATGGACTGCAAACCAGAAATTATATTTCTTTTTGTGAAGGCAAGTTGGCAATATCTATTAAAAAGTATATATCAAATGGTAACCATGTTCTTTTGCATAGCAATACCCCACTTCCTAGGAATTGATCTACCAGAAATATCTGAACAGATGTGCAGAAATATATAAAAAAGAAGATACACTATGCTAGCGACTGTATGTGAGTGTGAAAATTTTGAAATAATCCAGGTGCCCAGTCAAAGGGAATTGGTAAAATAAATTATGGTTCATCCATCTGCACTCAGATCTACATAGTTAAAAAAGAGTTCAACCTTTTTGTCCACATGAAATGCATCCAAGACACCCAAGTCATATTATAGAAGCATACTGATAAAAAGCAGAAAAAGAAAACTAAATTGGGATGCCTGCGTGGCTCAGTCAGTTAATCATCTGACTTCAGCTCAGGTCATGATCTCCTGGCTGGTGGGTTTGAGCCCCACATCGGGCTCGGTGCTGATAGCTCAGAGCCTGGAACCTGCTTCAGATTCTGTGTCTTCCCCTCTCTCCGCCCCTCCCCTGCTCACACTCTGTGTCTGTCTTTCAAAAATTAACAAATGTTAAAAAAAATTTTTTTAAGTAAATTAGCATTCATAAAAGATTTATTAATTTCCATGCGCTGAGGTGTATAAAGTGCCTGATACTTATTTAGTAGCCACTTTTTGCCTTCCCAACCTTCTCTCTGTTGCATTCTGATTGAATCATTGCAAATAAACCCAAGTAGGTGGTCCAACTCTACCTACCAGCTGTGTAATGTCAGGCAAGAAGTTTAGTTCTCACACCTATGAACTGAAAGAAATAATAGCACTTCCTCCAGAAGGTGTTGGTAGGATGACCTTATACTGTGTACATAAGGTGCTCAGAACAATGCTTGGCACACAAGTGCTTAATAGATATTCACCATTATGGTAATGGTGATGATGATGATACTCATCTCTGGAAACTGAAGAAACAAGGTTTCTTGCAGCATGTGTTGTATTTACTTCTGCTTTTTTCTCTCTTAAAAAATTATCTAGTAAGAAAACATAAATCATTCTGCTTATTTCCCTTGCTGAAATTAAATAAAAAGGCAATGCTTTTGAAAGCAGGGCTTATCCCAATAAACTCTAGTAATGTTAGGTATTCCAATACTTAATGTGGCTTCTAAAGACAATTTCATTACTTCATTACCCAACCGATAAACTGCTTTTCTGGAGTTCATAATAATGGAGCCATTCATAAATAAAGTGTTTATCAGAGAAAACCTGAAGTACGTCCACTAGCCATACAGCACACTCACCCTCTTCTACCGCAGGATCAACTTGGGGCTTCTCCTCTACTCATTTCTGTAACACCCTGCTTGTGGCAAGGATCTTTCAAATGCACAGAAAGAACCTTTTATGTAACCACACACTAACTTCAACAGGACTCTCTATTTGAGGTCCTTCGCAGTGCACTCTAAGTATTAACTCGACCAACCAGGCTTATTTCCACAGACCTTAAGCCTGAAAGATTTGTGTGGCTCTATAAACAGACTGGAATTAAAATTCAATTCACCCACCGTTCTGATCCAGTATCCTTTCAATCCATGCAGTCTCTGTGGAACCAAGTATAATGAAGAAGGCAAAAATCTAGGCTATCTAAGCTTGACAAATTTTGACTACAGTGGACCCCAGGATTGAAGGTTCTTTTTGAGTGTTTTGCAGTAGCAGAGGCCCAGATTTTGTGTGGCCCGCCCAAAAGTGTCACAGCTGCTCAGTGGTACAGCTAGGGCTAGAACCCAAGGACTGGCTTCCCAATGAATTCTCTTTCCGCTGCTGCAGACTATCATTCTTCCGTTTTTGCTTCTTGGAAAACCAAGCAAAGTTAAAATAGCTCATTCGAGGTCAGAGGGGCAGTCAAGCAGAACTGGCAATGCCAGCAGGCAGATTATAAAATCCTAGAGGGAAGGTCCTCTGCACTTCACCTACCCCCACCGGCCCTATGTAAATGTTTTTGTTGATTGTCTCCCAACACAGCTTGGAGGAAGTTTCTCTTCTAGGTGAGTACTAGGTGTTTAACTTCAGGTTCTGACACACGTGTCTGTTACCGACAGAACAGGCAGCACGCCACCCC
>NW_024412377.1:98798924-98837861 GCF_014898765.1 Herpailurus yagouaroundi
ACACACACACCGCCCCACTGCCGTAAACTGGCAGCTGGCAAAAGTTTCGGAGGCAGATGCCCACCACTGAACTGCAGTGGTCGTGCAGTCCTAGCAACTCGCCGCCTGCCACTCGCCCATAGCAACTATTCAGCGACCTTTTATTTTTCCCCCTGGAGTTGGTAACTTGGAGACTGCAAACTGGTGTCAGATTGAGCCGGAAGCAGAATGGATGGGCACGGCTAGTCTTGAGGGTACAGGAGAGCCCGCTGCAGATTTTAGACCACTAGCCAAGCCTCATCTTCCGCAACAGTCCGGGGACCCGTGTCTACTTGATTCTGGTAACTAAGTGCACTCGGGTGACGCTCGGGCGCCCAGCAGAACGCCCACAAGTTCAGAATGGCAGCTTGTGGATGCAGCTTCCCCCTTGGACGAAACGCTCCTCCCTGACCTGCAGGCTGTCCTCACCCGCGCTTTCCTATGCCCTACGGCGTGAGAGCCTCCTTTGCGCCCACGTTCCATCTCCCCCACCAGAGGCGGGTGCTTTAAACCTCACACTCAGTCTGTGTGCCCGGCGAGCGCTGTCCGGGGAGCTGCGCGCGCGGGTGGGAGCCGGTCTCCGGGATCAAGGAGTCCGGGACCCCGAGCGAGGGCGCGGAGGCTTCCCGCCCCTGGACGCCTCCTCTTGCCCCCCATCCCCCTACCCCCCCCCCCTCCGGCTGGGGCTGGCTACGGTTCGCTGCCCGAGCAGGGGAGCAGCTACAGCAGAAAAGCAGGGACGCCGCGGCGGCGCAGAGAGGCGTGGGCAGCTCGGGGTGCAGCGGGAACCCGTGGCCCCCGCCCGGCGTCCGTAGCCCTGGCTCGGGCTAACCCCAGAGAGAGAGGCGCGGCGGCTGCGCAGCGCCATCCCCGCAGGGCCGGCTGCTGCTGGTGGGCGACGTGTTAGCCCTCGGAATTATGAGCCGGGCGGCTACACCGGACGCTCCAGGTGCTCCCCTCCTGGGAAGCAAGAAGGCACTGGGGCACCGCGACACGCAGAGACCGAGAGGAAGAAGAAACACCCCTCCTCAGCCGCGAGGGTGTCCGAGAGGGGCTTCGGGCGGCAGCTCTGGCCTGGTGCCCGCGCACTGTGCGCGCACAACCCGCTCGCCGCCCGGCCCCCGCTCCCGCGGCGCGGGGGGTGGGGACGAGGCGGTCTCGGACGGCGCAGGGCGCTGTGCCCGCGGGACGTGCGGACCCCGCGCAGGGGGGCTCACCTGGCCGGCGCTCGGCGGGCAGCGCGTCTGCTCCATGCGAGCGGCGGGCACGCGGCTGCCGCACGCCGCACCCCGCGCCTCGCGCCCACGGGAAGGGTCCGGTCGTTCCGAGGGACTCTGGCCCCGAGCCTGAGCTTCTTAGAGCTTTCACTCCCCAGGCACGTCCCGAGGCCGGCGGGTGCCTGGGTCCTAGCGCCCCTCCCGGGGTGTGGAGCCCCGACTTCGAGCCCGCTTAGCGCCCCCCTAACTGCTCGGCTCCCCTTCAGCGCCTCCCCCGCCCCTCGAGAGAAGCCGGGTCTCGCTGGAGCTGCCCAACCTGGGGCTGCTGGAGACTCGGGGTTCGGGCACAGAGCTTTCTCCTCATCGTGCCCACCCGCCTCCACTCTTCTTAAGTCTCTTACCCCCAAGAAAACGCTGAAGGATCAGATTTGCCTCATTCCTCAATTCAAATTCGTATACGTTATTATTTTTAAAAGACTGAAAAGGCAGAGACATTAGTCATTATTAATACCTAAAATATAGCATATATAATAAAGATCAGTCGCCCTCAGAGTGAAGAACTTTGTATTCAAATGATTGTGTAAACGATACCCCATTGTGTACGTGTTGTGGGGGGTGGGGGCAGGTAGGATTATCCCTGTCTTAGTGCAGACAATTTACCAACAGTGATGTGAGTCAAGCCAAAGGTGCTGCCACCCTTTCTGCTCCACCCCGCCTCCCAACTCCAAAACTGAAGAGCTGGAATCAAAGATCTGGGCAGATACTACTATGAAGCTTGCAGACAATTTTTTAAAGTAATAAATTGTACCTAATTAAATGCCTCAGCTGTAAATAAGCCTGGCTTATTGCTTGTAGTAATTATCGCGCCTGCCCCACACCTGGCTCCTTCAGGTTGGAGGGATTTCTAACAAAGACCTAGAGAGTATTTGCGAAGGCCTTTCCTTTTTCCCTGCCCACAGGGCTGAGTCGGTCCAGTTAAAACCAAGATCAACAACAGCAGTCTTTTCCTGCTGACTTTCTCATCCAGAGAGGCTGATGAGATTTCTAAAGGCAGACAAGGAAAACAAATCCTATGAAACTAGTCCATAGGACATGGAGAGAGACAAAGAGAAACATTATTACTTTGTTGTTAGCCATAATCTATACACGCCAACAATCAGGCATGGCAGATGTATGAATATAGACTTTATAGTCTCTTCCTAAGGAGCTCAAAGTATTTTCCCTCAAAAGCACTCCTCTCTGTGCAGGCAGACTCTAATATGGCCACTGTTTATCGCCGTCTCCTCGTGTCCGTGCATTTATAGAATACCCTCCCCCTGAGTGTGGAGGAACCCTGTGACTTGCTTCCTACCCATAGCATATGGTGACAGGATATCACTTCAGTGATTATGTTACATAGCCTTGCTAGGAGAGGAGACTCTCCCTTGCTGGCTCTGATAAAGCAGAGAGTCATGTTGAAGAGG
Source organism: Herpailurus yagouaroundi (assembly GCF_014898765.1). NCBI lineage: Eukaryota > Metazoa > Chordata > Mammalia > Carnivora > Felidae > Herpailurus > Herpailurus yagouaroundi. The sequence goes on from NW_024412377.1 coordinate 98,801,623, forward strand.
CCCATGTGGCAAGGAACTGAGGGGGCCTGTGGCCAAGAGCCAGTAAGAAACTCAGGCCGCTAGTCCAGAAGACTAAAAGTAACTAAGTCCTGCCAGTAACCAGGACAGCTTGAAAGAGCACCCTTTCCTACTCAAACCTTGAGATGAGATTATAGCCCCAGCTAACACAGAGGACCCAATAAAGCCATGCTCAGACTTCTGACCCACAGTAGCTGTGAGGTAATGTGGGTTGTTTCAAGCCACTAAATGTATGTGTTATGCACAATTGCAACTAATACACTTCCTCCTTCCAAAGTTGAAAAAGGGAGGCAAAAGAGGAGGCAAAAGGTAGAAGGGCTAAGGTCATTTAAATTGGCAGCAAAATCCATCATTATGTCATACTCATAGCCTTTTCGGGCCCTGTAAAGACAAGGAAAAGCAAAGCAGCAAAGACATCAGGAGGTAAAAGGGCAAGTTCAGACTGAGATTTGGTGGGGGTAGAGCAACAGAAGAACGTAAGAAGTCTGAGACAAAAATAACCCAGCCAGCGAAAAGACAGTTTGGAAAACGCAGGGTAAAGTGACCCGAGCAAAAAATACAGATGTTTTGAGAAAGTAAAGCAAGTAGATTAAAAGAAAAACAAGAAAGAGAAAAATAGCAACAAAGAGACAATGAGGAAAGGCAAAGACACTGAATGCTCTGAATCCCTTTTCTGATTATCTATAAAGGAAAAACTGAAAGCCATATTTTCTCCTGTAAATGTGGGGATTTCCCAAAAGAGCTGCTCAAGAAGTCCTAGCAGGCTATCTGCACACAGCACATGCCTGTGGCAGCCAGCAGTTGTCTATGGTTCCCAAGATATCGCATAAAATCAGTGTCTCAAAACTATTAGCCAGGGTTCTGAGGGCTTGCACATATTTATTAGATTTTAAGTGTCTTTGAATGCCTCATGTTTAAAACTTTTCTCTTCAATCCCTGTGATAATACAGCAACATTGAGCCCAAACATAACCCACTGGACATTTCCCGTCATGCACCCTGAAGGGTATTGTGGAGTAGTGTATAATTTTCAAAGAGAGGAAGAGAAGGAGGGAGAAGAGAGGGAAGAAGGGAGGAAGAAAAAGAAAAGAAAGAAGGAAGGAGGGGGGGGGAGACAGGAGGCAGAAAGAGCAGAAAAGGGAACTGAAACAAAGGAAAGAAAGAAAAAAGAGAAGGGGAAAAAATAAAAGAAACCAAAGGCACAGAGTTCCCAGTCTACAGAGGTGCACCATTTAGGGTCCTTTGAACATGTCATTGGTCATTCGTTGAAGACTGAAGATGTTGATGTTGCTGACAAGCTAGTGCTTCTGTGATTGCCACAATACAAAAGACCAGAACAATCAAGTGCTACCAGTGTTGAGTCATTTCTGGAAGAATGAAGTCTATGGTTTACCTTCCGTGATCATCAATGTCACTGGCAATACACGTATTAAACTCCTTTTGTAACTCTTCTATCTAGCGGGCATAGCATTATCCCATTGCCACTATCCCTATCCTGAACCAAGGGAATACACAAACAGTACCTAACTGTCCTCCTGACAACACAGGAACAGATTTTGAGAGGACACTTGAGGTCACCTGTGGCCTCCCTCATTCTAATCTATGAGTAGTTTCAGCATCCTAGCCCGTTTTTCCTCATCAGATTGAAATCTCACACAAATTCAACCAAAGCTACTCTGAGGAAACCAAACACATCTCCTACATAATTCTAGCCCAGACATTCTCCAGCCTGGATCCCTGACCTCAGGATGGCTCAAGACAGAAAGAGAGAGGAAAAGCGAATTATCACATGGATGGGCATTAGCCCTGTGGTCTGGAATTACAAATTTGCAAAGATTAAATGTAGACTTGGAAGTTCAGTGTTATCAGTAAAATATCGCCTATTATTATTTATTAGCAGGGGGTCATAAACATTAACAATAAGAGCCTTGCACTTGTATCTGAGGAGAGGCCACATTGTCAAGTAGCTGCCACACATTTAAGTGTGTTTGAGAGCCGAGCCTCTCCCACTCTTCATTGATACTCATACCACACCCAACATATCTATCATCTATCTATCTATCTATCTATCTATCTATCATCTATCTACCGAGGTGTTTCTTTTTTTTAATTTTTTTTTTTTTTTTTTGAGAGAGAGACAGACAGACAGAGCATGAGCAGAGGAGGGGCAGAGAGACTGGGAGACACAGAATCTGAAGCAGGCTGCAGGCTCTGAGCTGTCAGTGCAGAGCCCAACACGGGGCTTGAACCCACAAACTGTGAGATCATGACCTGAGCCAAAGTCAGACGTTTAACTGACTGTGCCACCCAGGCGCCCCCTGCTACCGAGATATTTTTTTTTAATTTATTTTTTCTTTTTTAAAATTTACATGCAAATTAGTTAGCATATAGTGCAACAATGATTTCAGGAGTAGATTCCTTAGTGTCCCTTACCCACTTAGCCCATCCCCCCTCCCACAACCCCTCCAGTAACCCTCAGTTTGTTCTCCATATTTATGAGTCTCTTCTGTTTTGTCCCCCTCCCTGTTTTTATATTATTTTTGTGTCCCTTCCCTTATGTTCATCTGTTTTTTCTCTTAAAGTCCTCATATTATTGAAGTCATATATTTGTCTTTCTCTAATTTCGCTTAGCATAATACCCTCCAGTTCCATCCATGTAGTTGCAAATGGCAAGATTTCATTCTTTTTGATTGCTGAGTAATACTCCATTATATATATATATATATATATATATATATATATATATATATATATACCACCTCTTCTTTATCCATTCATCTATCGATGGACATTCGGGCTCTTTCCATACTTTGGCTATTGTTGAAAGTGCTGCTATAAACATGGGAGTTCGTGTGTCCCTTCAAAACAGCACACCTGTATCCCTTGCATAATTGCCCAGTAGTACAATTGCTGGGTCATAGGGTAGTTCTACTTTTAGTTTTTTGAGGAACCCCCATACTGTTTTCCAGAGTGGCTGCACCAGCTTGCATTCCCAGAGGTATTTCTAACAGAGGCAAAGTTGTTCAATTTTATAGTTGATCCTTGAATATGGGTTTGAACTGTAAGGGGTCTACTTACACATAGATTTTTTTTCAGTAAATACAGTATAGTATACTATAAATATATTTTCTCTTCCTTACTGTTTTCATAACACTGTCTTTTCTCTAGGTTACTCCATTATAAGAACACAGTATATAATACATATAACATACAAAATACATGTTAATCAACAGTGTATGTTATCATTAAGGCTTCCAGTCAACAGTAGGCTATTAGTAGCTAAGTTTTGGGGGAGCAAAAGTTTCAAGTGGATTTTTGACTGTGTGGAGGGAGAGAGGGGTGTCAGTGCTCCTAATCCCTGTGTTGTTCAAGCATCAACTATACATTCATTCATCCACCCAACAGATACTTCTGACCAAATATTACATGCCAGGAATGATTTTAGGTGCTAAGAATAGATTGTCAATAACATGAATCCATATTGTCATGATGCTTATGTTCTAGTGAAGGGAAGAAAGATAATTAACAAGAAAAAGAAGGAAAATAAAAGATCATTTTATTATGATATGAAGATAAAAAAATAAATTACTACAAGAGAAAGAGACTGAAGGGTAAGCCACTTTAGTTTGGGAGGTCAGAAAAGGGTTCTCTGGGAAGGGATATTTGAACTGAGATGTGAATTACCCCCATGGAGCTGGGAATGCAAAGATGTAGGGGAGGAGGATGCCAGACAGGGGGATAGCACATGCAAAATCCTCATGGCAGGAAAGAGCTTGGCAAATTCGAGAGACAAGAAGCTAGTGTAGCCAAATGCAACGGGAAGCCTTGAGATGGTTTTAAGCAGAGAAGAAACACAATATGACTTTTGGGAAAATCACTCTGACCACCTTGTAAAGAATCAATCCTAGGCAATCAAGGGTGGAAGCTGGTAGGTCAGTAGGAGGCTGCTGGAGTGAGCCAACAAGAGCTGGGGACAACCAGGGAGAAAGCGGTGCGGACTGCTAGAAGTGTTGGCTTCAGGATGCATTCATGTTCAACGTAAGGCTGACAGGACTTGTGATGAAGTACATGTGGGGAGTGGAGTGAGGGGAGAAGAAGCAACAATAGTTCCAAAGTTTTTTGTCTGGGCAGTTGGGGGGATGGAGGTATCATTTACTGAGATAGGGAAAGGTGGAAGAAGAGCAGGAAAAGAATGGGTGGGAAAGCAAGAGCCCTGCTTTGGCCTTGTTCAGTTCAAGTCTCTATTAGATATGCAAATGAGCTTGTCAAGGGGGCAGATGGATCTATATGTCTTGAGCTCAGCAGAAAGGGCAGACTGGAGTCATCACTTTGGGAGTCATCAGTGTGTAGCTCCCACCAGAAGCCATGGGACTAGATAAGGTCACCAAAGGAGGCCATATAATCAGAACGGGGAAGAGGGCAAGGGCATAGAACCCACACTCTGCACCTGCCAACTGTTATAGGTCAAGCAGAAGAGCAGTTGCTAGCAAAGAACCTCAGGAGCCAAGGTCATACAGAAGGAAGAAAACCACCAAAGAGAATGAAACTATTTTAACAAGTTGTCCACTGCTATGAAGAGCTAGAAAATGGAAAACTCCCAAATGATTTTACAGGAAAAGACATAGAAATTTGCACATTACCAAGATATATCTGTTGGTGGAGGAAAGCATGGGTTGGAGAAGACTAATGAGGATAATAAAATAATTAATAACAATTCAGAAGGAGCTGAAAAGAGCCTGAAGATCAAGGGTTTTAGGAATGGAAGGGCAGGAGGAGAACAGGAAAGACACTAGGAGATAGAATAGAATAGGACTTGGTAATGAATGGGCTGTGAGTGAGCGACTGCTAGATGCAGTATCTCCCACTAAGGCCGGTGCTACTCAAAGCAAGCACTCCAGTGACAGTTTGAGTCTGTTGGATCTGAGGTGTCTATGGAACACAGAGGAAAGATATCTAGTAGGTAAGAGGAAAGAGGTCTGCAGGTGATGGGAAATGTTTGGGTTGAAGCTAAAGATTCAGCCATCGTCAATACATAGATACAAAAGGAAGCACTGAGCAGGAGAGCTAAGGATCCAGCCTCAAAGACTTTCAAGAGTAAACACAGAGAGGAGTGCACAAAGGAAACTCCAGCAGATGGAAAGTAAGACAACCTGCCCTCCAGCCAGAGGTTGATTCCAGCCTAATTTCTTCCAGGCAAGGACATCAAAACTCTCAACCCCTTAAAGATGACAAATAGAGAATTACTCCCTAACAAAAGTAATGTTTTTAACGGAAGATGAAAGACAGCTCTACACACACACACACACACACACACACACACACACACACACACTCTTAACCCAGGAAAACTTTCTGGGGCTGGAAGATTATTCCTCCTTTAAAAAAATGAGATAGAGACAGGGAGTAGTAGTTAAAAAATACTTTTGTTTCTCAAATTTAAGAATTAAAATGCATTTCAATCAAATTCTTAGCAGGCTTTTAAAAATTTGGATATAGGGGCGCCTGGGTGGCGCAGTCGGTTAAGCGTCCGACTTCAGCCAGGTCACGATCTCGCGGTCTGTGAGTTCGAGCCCCGCATCGGGCTCTGGGCTGATGGCTCAGAGCCTGGAGCCTGTTTCCTATTCTGTGTCTCCCTCTTTCTCTGCCCCTCCCCCGTTCATGCTCTGTCTCTCTCTGTCCCAAAAATAAATAAACGTTGAAAAAAATATATTAAAAATAAATAAATAAATAAATAAATAAATAAATAAATAAATAAAAATTTGGATATAAAACTATAGATACAGATAAATTAAAAAGCCATTGCCCTTAGATTCTTACCAACACTCTATTTCTCCCCCTACCCTCCACTCCTCCTCCCCAACTTATGTTTTTCCTTTGATTGCTAGCATAATACTCAAGTTAAAGACAAGAAATGTCCCAATTAACAAAACCTCTGGGAATGAAGCAATTTTGTAAGAGAACTGTCCATGTTTTGAAGTCAGCCATGAGCCTTTGTAAATCAGGTGGACCAGTGTTAATACTGTGTACCCTACATTCAGTTACTAGAAGCTAAAAAACAAACCTGCAATCACAAGTAAGCAAACAAGCCTCCTCATGTATTGTCCACCTGTTTGTCAACAGTTCAAGTTAAATAGCCTCCTCCAAATTCTGAAGTCAGTGAGGCCCCCTGCCTCCCTTTTTCACCTGTCCTCTCCTCTTTTCAATCCAGATGCCCATTCTGTGCTCTCCTGACCTCTTGCTTCTCTTCTCTAAGTTGAGGAAGGACTGAACTCCCCACCTGTGCTCACGGATTGGCTTATAGCACTTTGATGTGAATGCATCCAAATCAAAGTGTTACCTCAGCTAGGAATTTTTATTAAGTGTCATTTATTTACTTACTACTTCCTTACTTACTGGGGGTTGGGGGGGTGGGGAGCAATGCCAGGGATAAAGTAAACAGATGGAAAAGTGCTTCAGGACTCAGCTTTCCTAGGCTGAGACCTCCAGCCTGTGTAGGATGTTCGCCTATTTCTCCCACAGTGGCCCGTGCTCCCCACAGCTAACACAAGCTAACACAAGTACTATACTTTCCTAATGCCACATCTGTAGCTCCTACCAGACTAAGCTCCTTGAGGGCTGAGTTTGTATCTGTCTTAATTTTGGATTCCCAGGCACAAAATAAGCACTTAGTAAATGTTCACTGAATGAATAGATGAATTAATTGAAGTTGGGTTGCAGGAGTTATAATGTTGTCCTTTCAAATGACTGAAAAAGATGGAAAGATTGTTTAAACAAAGCAAAAAGGCCATTCTGTATCTCCCAATACCTTTGTTCCCTGAGTGGTGCTAGAAGCTTTGACCTAAAGAGGCAGAAAACCAGACACAGTCATCACCTTCTTCTCCTAGTTCCAAAGTGTTAGTTCCTGACCCTAATTTTGGATTCTCCTGTCCTGAGACTCCCAGATGCACATTTTACATTGCTTGGTATTCTTGATGTTTCATCTATCACATCAGTCATACAGACATTTATTGGGATATACTAAGATCCAGGCACATTGTAGGGCATCGAGGATTTGACAATGTACAAGACCAGCCTTGTCCCTGTGTTCACCAACCTTGCAATCTGGTTGAGTTACTACTCAGTCAACTATCTCAGCCAAAGACTCCTTCACCATCTACCCATTCATCTCTCTACCTAATCAATTCCCTGTACTTCTTATTCTTTATAAATTTCTGAGAACAACATTGGTTTTTGGAACAGATTTGTTAAATGAAGGTTTACTGAAGTTTGGATGGTTTGGGAATCATGGAAATATTAAAGCTAAAAAGGATTGTGCCGGATACTCTCTGTCTGCTCCTCCAGATGGGCTGTACATCCTTCCTTCCCTACCCTGTGCCCTGGGAGGTGGGCTGTACAGAATGAAGCAATGTGCCCCTTGCCCTCTAGCCATTAGGAACAACATGGGCAGTAGCTATGTGACTCCATGGCAGCACAGAGCTCTTTCCAAGTTCCAATGTTTGCTATGTCCCCTGTCCTAAGGATGTTACCATCAGCCTACAGATGGTAACAGCTTCGCAACTCTCACTAGCTCATGGATACTGCACCATCCCTTGTTGTTGTAACTACACCTGTCAACACTTGTGGAGGAAAAGACTTCATCTGTTTCCTGAAGGGACTCTAATACGAAACCCTTCTCTTTCAAACTCCAGACATGGAATCATAAGTTCCTGAAGAATAAGATCTACTTTCAATTCCTGGCCTTTATGGCAATTTGGAGCCACGTTGTGATTATATTACTATCGGCAGACACAGACTGATTTTTTAATTAATTTAACTTCAACTTATTTAAAATACAGTGTGGTATTGGTTTCAGGAGTAGAACCCAGTGATTCATCACTTACATATAGCACCCAGGGCTCATGCCAACAGGGGCCCTCCTTAATGCCCATCACCCAATTAGCCCATTCCCCAACCACCTGCCCTCTAGCAACCCTCAGTTTGTTCTCTGTATTTTAAGACTCTCTTATGGTTTGCCTCTCTCTCTCTCTGTTTTTATCTTATTTTTCCTTACCTTCCCCTATGTTCATCTGTGGTTTTTCTTAAATTCCACATATGAGTGAAATCATGATATTTATCTTTCTCTGCCTGCCTTATTTCATTTAGCATAATGTACTCTAGTTCCATCCACGTTGTTGCAAATGGCAAGATTTGATTCTTTATGATTGCTTAGTATTCCATATATATATATATATATATATATATATATATATATCTCTCTTATTCTGTATCTATTCATCAGTTAATGGACATTTGGGCTCTTTCCCTAAATTTGGCTATTTTGGCTATTGTTGATAGCACTATTGCCTATTGTTGATAGTGCTGCTATAAACATTGGGGTGCATGTGTCCCTTTGGATCAGCATTTTTGTATCCTTTGGATAAATACCTAGTAGTGCAATTGCTAGGTTAGAGGGTAGTTCTATTTTTAATTTTTTGAGGAACCTCCATACTGTTTTCCAGAGTGACTGCACCAGTTTGCATTCCCAACAGTGCAAAAATGTCCCCCTTTCTCCGCATCCTCTCCAACATCTGCTGTTTCCAATGTTGTTAATTTCCCATCTGACAGGTGTGAGATGGTATCTCATCGTAGTTTTGATTTGTATTTCCCTGATGATGAATGATGTTGAGCATCTTTTCATGTGTCTGTTAGCCATCTGGATGTCTTGTCTGGAAAAGTGTCTATTCATGCCTTCTGCCCATTTCTTCAGTGGATTATTTGTTTTGGGGGTGTTAAGTTTGATAAGCTCTTTATAGATTTTGGATACTAACCCTTTATGTGATATGTCATTTGCAAATATTTTCTCCCATTTGTTGGTTGCCTTTTAGTTTTGTTGATCGTTTCCTTTGCTGTGCAGAAGCTTTTTACCATGATGAAGTCCCAATATTTGATTTTTACTTTTATTTCCCTTATGTCTAGTAAGAAACTGCTGAAGCGAAGGTCAAAGAGGTTGCTGCCTGTTTTCTCCTGTAGGATTTTGATGGTTTCCTATCTTGCATTTAGGTCTTTCACCCATGTTGAGTTTATTTTTGTGTATGGTGTAAGAAAGTGGTTCAGTTGCATCCTTCTGCATATCGCTGTCCAATTCCCCCAGAACCATTTGCTGAAGTTACTGCCTTTTTTCCATTGGCTACTCTTTTCTGCTTTGTCGAAGATTAGTTGGCCATACATTTGCGGGTCCATATGTGACAGACTGACTTTTTAAAACATATCCTATCGGCTGGATGAAATTATGCCAAGTTGAAGGTCAGGCCTGAGATACCAACTAAAACAAGTGTACAAGAAACCTAGTGACAGATGCTTGGCATTTCAAATTCTAAGAAGTCACAGCCAGTGGAATCAAGTTCATACTTGACTGTGAGGCTGACATCTACCTATTCCAGTTCTTTCCCCAAATCATACTTGTAAACATGGAAAAGTGCCATTTCTCAGTGATCTCCCAGCCTTTTTCTTCACAAATCTACCTCTGTCTGAAATATCTTCCCTGCCCTGGTTTCTATATGTCCAATGCCTTCTCATTATAAAAGCCCTAGCGCAAATTGCTTGTCCGTAAATTCTCAAGCTTTCTATGACTATTCCAATCAAGAGATAGCTTGTTCTCCTCAAGATACTTGGATTATTTTATTTGTACTCACTCGTATTACTTGTCACCTACTTGTGTTAGAATTATTTGCATTCAGGTGTTTTTCTCACTTCTAAACCCCTGAGGAATCCTGAGGGCAGGACAGTATCTTATATATCTTTGTTGCCCCTCAATGGCCTCAATGGCAGTGCTTCAAAAACTGAAATTTCTAACTAAATGTTTGCTGACTGACTACATAAATGAATGAATTAACCACCAAAATGATTTTTACTTGGGAGGGCGATACAGTTTCTTCTGATTCTCAGAAGATCAAATCATATTTCACTTTTTCATCCAGAAATAGCAAATTCATAAAAGCAAATGGCACTATATTTGAGGAGAAATATTTTCAGATTGTTTCCATATGTGTTTCTATATATAATAGTTTATGCAATATTTTAAATCAAATTCAACACCATGTGGCCATGTATCTTCTAGAAGCTCATAATGATGATTTAGGTCAGAGCTTAAAACAATAACAAAAAAGTTCTTAAAGGAGGTTTGTTCATCTATCCTTCAGTTCTGCTCATTCTCTAGATATTTCCTTTCTAGATTTGGCTCTGATGTCACTTTCTGTCTCTGACTTTCTCTGACTACCCCCCAGCAAAACTGCTGTCTCCTGAGTTTTTATTGCCCTTGTACAGATCTTTGTTGTGGCTTTTATCCCATTGCTCTACGTTACTTATACGCCCATATCCCAGTGAGCGTAGAAGCTCTTCAAGAGCAGGGACCTAGCTTTGATCACCTACTTCTGTCTTCCCAACACCTAGAATAGCACCTGGCACAGAGCGAGCACTGAGTAAATGTGGTCTAAATTGAATTGGCATAATGTCAACTGTGCACTTTGGCTCCAAAACCCAATCCATGCTTTCTTTGATTTAAAATCCGTGACATTTATGAATTGCATGAGATGTAAGAAAACACACATGCACACCTGCTCTTTGGAAGTGGTGTCCAGATTTCTTATCTATACCCAACTATTTAACCTTATCCCAGTTTAGATACCATGGGTCACTTCGACATTAACTCTTTTTGCTTGAAGCTATAGGTTAGCACCTTAGCACAAATTCAGGATCATGTCCTCTTATAGCTAAACTATAGACAGGGCCAAGTTTTGAGTCAGGGAAGGTGGGAGGACAGACATCTAGAATAGACTGAGCATTTGCTCTGTGCTCAGCCCTTTGCATACCTCACCATTTTGAATCTTCACACTGTCTCAGGGTCAGCACTATTCCATTAGCCCCATGTTGCAGTAGGACATCTCCAAGGGTCAATGGAACCATTAATCTTAGACAAAGTACCCCTGGAGTGTTTCTGTTGGAGTGAGTATCAGGATAGGAAATTTCTAACTAATTTCCTCTCTAACATTACCTCATCAGGTACACCTCTAACATTACCTCATCACTACAGGTTCACCAATTCACTGCCTTGTAGACACACTTTCCATTACCTGAAGCCCCCAAGATCTCTTCCACACTGGGGCATTTGTACATGCTGCCCCCTCTGTTGTACTGGTGTTCCCTCCACTCTCTTTACCTGGCTAGTTCCTACCAATCCTCCAGCCTCATGGTTCTCAAAGTGTGACCTCCAAACCAGCAATCTCAGTATCATCCAGTAATTTATTAGAAACACAGAGTTTTGGGACCCACATCAGACCTACTGAATCAGAAACTCTGGTGGGGAGGGTACCCAGAGAACCTTTTTTATTTTTTTAACAAACTCTCCAGGTGATTCTGATGCACATTGCAATTTGAGAAGCAGTGTTCTAGGCTTTATCTGTCACCTCGTCAGAGAGAACTTTCTTGACCCCAACTCCCCTATCTGTATCATATCCCCACTGTTAACTGTCTCATAGTAGTTCCTCATTCATCACAATCTGCAAATTATGCAAGTTGGTGTGTTTATTTGTTTAAAAATCTACCTTCCTCGCCAGACTGAGTTCTGTGAAGGCAGGGACCATGTATACCCAAAGCCTTACACTGTGCCTGCCACAGAGTAGGTACTCAGTCAATGTTTACTTATTGGTCAGTTTTTCCTAGCCAAACTGGCTGGGAGACCCTGGAGTATTCCTTGAGATCACTGAGTACTTCTTTTGCCTCCATCCATAAAAGGCATATCATGAAAGACAGCCAAGTCTCAATTAGTCGCCATCCAGAGTATAGACCACCCATGACTCCCTGTGTCTCAGACTCCCTTCCCTGTCCATTGCTGAGAAACCACATGTATAAATGAGAGGGTGGGGAAACTAGGGAATTCGATAAATTAATTATCAGTAGCCCAGATAAATAATTTAGTAAAGGAGGAGAGCAGAGTTCTCAGCTATACTATATTTTCAGATTCTTAATGGATTCTGACCACTCTTGTTTTTTACTCAGAACTACTCTAAAACCTGCAGAGAAGCCTCACTGCTCCTATTAACGTAAGGACTTATCCTTCTCTTTCAGGACTGATGTGTTTAATATGGAGTCAAGATTCACTTTCCATCTAGGCTTGGTTAGGCAGATGTTTGGATTTCAATTTCCTCAGAAAAAAATTTTAATACACGTTTTTCTCCCAGTGGCCAATGGAACACCCCTGTGAAATCCCCCTTGACAACAGTATCGCTCAATTCTTTTCCTAGCTGAGTCTTCACCTTCCACAGGAAGACACCCAGAGGATTGTGGGTAGCTGGCAGCTGGGGGTTAGGAGTCAGGAGAAGGGGCTAGGGTCTTGTCCCGGGGATTCTGGCTCAGGGTAAAGTGTGCTATGTATCCTCTACCATATCTTGATGTTCCCTCCCTGAACCCCAAGACAAAATCAGGTTCACCTGAGCCTTCAAGGCAGGATTAAGGCAGAAACAGTCCTGGCAGAGGCACCCCACCTAAGCCAGCTCTATCTTGGACAGCATGGCGAGGATCAGGCCGGCCATGTTTCTGGGTTCCTCAGGTCTTCTCTTCCAACACTTGTTCATGAAGACAATTCCTCTGTCCACACTGTGTCGCTGAGCCATGGGGTTCACTTCTCTCTTCACTGCACATCTTAATCAGCACAATCATATCTCCTCAGTCAGCATACAGATTTCCAACTTCTGCATCTGTCACAGAGAAAATTCAGAGAAGTGAAGCACCCACCTGGGCTAAGACTTAAAAGCAGGACTTCTGTGGGGTTCTCTGATCCCCAGTCCAAGAAGGGAATCCCTACTATGTGCTCAGTGCTACAGACATGGTTTGTTTTCCTAATCTCATTCACCTCCCACATTAACCCTATGTGACAGGCTCAGTACCTCCCTTCTACAGACGTGGGAACTGAAGCCTAGAAGGTTTAAGTACCTTCCCAAGATCACAGAGCTAATAAGGAAGCATTTGCACCCTGGACTATCTGGCAACACCTTTCATGCACCTGTCCCAAACCACCTTCCAATGAACCTTGGGAAAGGGATTACTAAGTGACACCAGCATCCCAGTATGAAACCTAGAGCTTGTCCAGTTATACCCTGAGCCTGTGGAGTCCACTTAGTGTTTCCTTACTACCAAACTTTTCTTTCCCATAGCCTTGTGTTACTTGTGTACTTTCTGGGTGATGGAAATGGCTCTAATTCACTCCTCCTTTGCCCTTAGCCCTCACCTCCACCCCTAGCATCCAGTAGGAAGCACTTGACACAATCACCCATGGGAAGCATGTGAGACTAGCTGAAAACACATACACAGGCTGTCAACATTGGTCTAAGCTGGGCTGTTACAAAAGGATTTGTAAAGGCCTGGCCCCCCAGCTGCTGCACATGAAGACAGCCCCTTCCTCCCCAAGCAGCTCTCACACCTGTAGGCCAGTTAGGGGTGAGATATCAGGGCAGCTTAGAAGATGTTCTCGTTTTCCCACACTGTATTTCTACACAACAGCTTATTCTGTGCCAGTTTTACCTAAATTGACTGAGAAAATTGACACAGAGCTAGAAAGCAAAACCAAGTCAAGCATAGGAACTCCAGTAGATTCAATAAAACACAGATCCGATTTTGTTGGTGCTATGGGAAACCCTTGTTTCAAAAACAAATCGAACAAGACATCCGAAGTAAATGTAGTAAAATCACGCAAACACCCATTTCTAAATATCCTGGAAGATTTCAGGTGACAGGAGCTGGCACTGTGCCACCTCTCAGGGCGTGGCTGTCCTTAGGCTTCTCAGTTTTCAAATCCTTGGACTCTGTTGGTTTACTAACTCAGAAGGCCTGAGGCCTCTCTTATCAAGCCTCTGCATCAGAATCCCGAATAGCAAACATCTTCTGAACTGAGTACAAGGAAGTTGAGATTACTCTGGGGTCAGAGGCTGAAAAACATGGTTGAAAACCTTGCGACAGGAGGCCCCACCAGAGGCCCAGATTTGCTGGGACCCAGGTGGAGCTTTCATTTCATTTCAGGGTAGGAAGAGGACCCCACATTAGAGATACTGTGTCTGGATTTGAGGCCCTGGGAGGTCATGGAGGGAGACCTTTGATAGGGCCAAGGCCCCTAGTCCACTCCACAGCAGACCAAGCAACTGGGGTAAAGTTCACTCTGTCCACTTGGTGGACACACATCCATTCTTTCCTCCGTCTTAGGCACACCCTCAAAGGCTGTTTCTGTGCATGGAGACATTACTGAATTTTGCCACAGCACCCTCTAATTGCTCCTGCCATTCCTTCCAGATCAATCTCTGCTCCTAAACCTGTCCTGCCAGAGGGGCAGAAGGCACGGGCCCCACCAGGGCTTGAGAGGCGGGGCAGTTGCTGCACAGGCAGTTCTGGGTCAGAAAGCTAGAACCATGCTCCTGGTGCCAGAGCCCAGTTTCATGCCCAGACAGCAGCCAGGGCTCTGAGCCAAGGCTGCCTTGCAGCCCCACTGCTCCCTGGCCTCCTGCCAGCGCCCATGCCATGAAGGAACAGCCTGTCACCAGAGAGGAGTGGGCACCTGGATGCCTTGAGCTCTGACTTCTCAGGCAGTCCTGCCCTGTAGGAGTACGGTGCCTTTTGCACATTTCGATGGTCAGTACAGAGGGTCGAGGGAGGGGCAGGCGGGTGGTAAGCTAGAAATAGACACCGAATCCTGCAGGGTCCCTAGCTTTGAATTTAAAATGTTGTTTTCCAGGCTCATGCACAAAATCATTTGTCATCACTCGGGCCCTAACGGAGGAAAAAATACAATGGAAAATTAGATCCTGTGTCACAATGTCATGGGTATAAATAAAATGAAAGGCAAGCTTGACGTCAGTAATGAGGATTCTCACATTCCACTTCGCTTCCTCATCATCAAATATGCAGCTCAATTTACCCCCTTGGGTGGTAGAAACCGGCTAGTGTAAACAGGTGGGGGCTCTGATGTTGTGAGGACTCTGTTGCTGTCTCCCTCAAAATCCCACAGGAGCCCCAGGCAAACAGTCCCAAGGGTCGGTCTCCTTCCTGGTGCTGGGCGTCCTCTGGGTATGCAGCCCCATTCTTAGCAGATGCCACAAATCCCTCCACAAGTCCCCTCTGTTTCCCCTATATTCTTGCACTCAAGTCTATATTCTTGCACTCAAACTGCCCCTCTTGGGGGCAGCCAGCTTGTCCCTTCACCAGGCTTCCTGAGATTAGTCGAAGGGACATTTCTCTACCTAAAGAGAAAGGAGGACAAAGGGAGAGAGAGCTGAGCGCTCCTTTGCACAGGGACTGGGCTGGCCTAGATGGTGGCTCCAGCCTGGGGAATATTGAGTCATATTGATTCATATTTTTTTAAGTGTATTTATTTATTTTGAGAGAGATGGGGGTGGGGGAGGGGTAGAAGAGAGGGAGAGAGAGAATCCCAAGCAGGCTCCACAGCGTCAGCGCAGAGCCCAGTGCGGAGCTTGATCCCGCGAACCATGAGATCATGACCTGAGCCAAAATCAAGAGTTGATCACTTTATCCAATTGAGCCACCAAGGCGCCCCATATTAATTCATATTTTAAATACCCTCTGGAATATGATGGTCTAAAGGAACCCCCTGGTAAATAATTTTGTAGCACAAAATTACTCCCTCCACCCCCCACCACCAAGTCCTATCTTTGTAAATGCAGCTATTTACATATTCCTCTAGGTCTTTCTCAGAGTGAGAAGCATCCCTGTACCCCAAAGGCAAAATTAGATATGGTCTGGTACATAGTCTAACACACCCTTATCATCAAAAGTCACCTGACTTCACAGCGTGCCAAAGAGTGCTGACAAGCAGTGCCACTTATGAGTAAACCAGTAGCTGTTAATACAATACAAGGATTGGTGTCTCCCATTATCTGCTTCTGAGTCGACTCAAGGAGTATCACTAGACCTGGGGTAGTTGTGGAGTTTCTTCCCAACTGACACGCTGCAAGACAAACACTCAGATGTTAACTCATTGTTCTGAAATTACTGTATTCAACAAGCATTTGTGGACTCTCTTCTGTGCTGGGAACCGTTCTTGTGTTGGGTGTCGTGAGGTGAGGATGACCCAATTCCAGACTTCTGTGTTCTAATCTGTGAAGGACAGGCATGGCATCAGCACAGCATAGGGTCTTTGGTTTCCAGCAGATCAATTTAAAACACAGTTCTAGCACTTCTTGGCTGTCAGACTGCCTACTTCAGAGGTTCTCAAGCACTGTGTGAGGGAAACAGCGGAAGGCGCTGCACACAGTGCTTGGGTCCTGAGGAGCACTCAGTAGTGTTCCCTCCCTTCTCCCAACTGCCCCACTCTCCCGTGTTTTATCTGCTGCCTAGAAAGAACACCTGGAAAGAGAAAGAAAATTGTTGTCGCATATATGCACTTGTATTCATTCCCTCGCTCTAGCCTGCATATACGAGCATGTGCGTGCAGACACACACACACACACACACACACACACACACACACACACACACACACACACATTTTAACCTGGCCTTTGATAGGTGTGATTATTCCAAGCCACAGATTACAATGATATTTTTAGAACTAGATTTGTACTCTGCTGCCTTTCAAGAAGTAGATTGGATTGATAATGTACTGAAATGGCATTTGGTCATTTTCCTCTCCATGTGTACTCAGCAGGGCACAATTTGGTAGCACCTAGGCCTCAGGCACTTCTCATTTTGTGTCTCATTATGGCTGCTGGGGACAGCACTGTGGCCTGAATTCTGGGAGACCTATTTTATAAGATGTGTTTCTGAGACCACAGGTTTTTTCTCTTTACCATAAGAATCTCGTGAGGAAATGTTGTTCAAAATTTATGCCAGTTCCGGCAATTTAAGCATCCAGCATCCAAATACCATACCTGGCTTCTAGAACCTTCTATGACAGTCTCTGTCTGTTTTGACATAACCCAAGCTCTCCTCTTCCTTCCATCTCAAAACTCACCCTTCCTATAAACCTTCCCTCCCAGACCTACTATCTAGATGGATATGGGTTAACCATGAGGTGAGATGAAAATTCTATGCCAGCAGGGTAAAGATTTTGGAGGGTTTTTTTGTCTTACTTTTTGTTATTGTGATGGTTAAAGAAGTCCACTTGTTTTTCTCAGACCCATTTAGGGCACTTCTTCTGCCAGAGTAGGGGATAGAGTAGGAACCAGGAGTCTTGTGTTCTCCTCAGAGTTCGGATATTCCTCTAATACACTGAGCATTTTGTTCTTCTCCTTTGGACCCAAATTCCAAAACCAGCTTGTACTGGGCTCATGAGAGGTGAGTGTCAAAATTTCAGGAATCTTGCCAGATGGTTGTTAAAACACTGCCATTATTGAAAATTAAATTATATAGGCATACAGTTAGATGAATTATATTAAAAACAAAGGTAATAAATACTTAAACCTCATCACTTCCTAAATATTTCATTATGCCTACTCTTATCTATGCACTTGAAGCTATTTATGTCTACTGGATCTCTATGTGGGAATACTGCATATGGGGTGTTACTGCACATTTCCTCCCAACCCCATTTCAATGACGTCACACTGGTAGCTGGAACTCAGCCATGGTGGGCAGTATTTACACCAGAGAATCCAGCAAACACTACAAATCAGGGCTTTATTTATTACTCCTTTCCCTGCCAAACCAATTGTTAAGCACTTATCAGCAGACCCCTATTTTGTCCCCCACTGGGGTCAGTAGCCAGGCCTGTAGTCAGCTAGGAGTGCTAACATCCAACTTCATGGATGTGGGGAGACATCTGCAGAACCTTCCAAAAGCTCTGCCTGTGCCTTCCCAAAGCCATTTTTCCTAGACATCTTCGGACACTTTCAAGTAACTCCTACCATGTTCCCACCACCACCTCAGAGACATACATGCCCCCCACCACAGGCACTCTTGCTTCTCTGTCTGTCTGTCTGTCTGTCTCTCATGGTCCACACAATCTGCTTGGGGTGAATTCTGTCAACTCCAACACAATTCTAGGGAATTTGAGAATCTGTAGCCTGGGGCTTGGGGGTATCTGAAGTTATCGGAAGGGAGAAGCAGCAACAAAAGGAATATTTTGTATATAAGGTAACTGTGAATACAATCTCCTAGCATTTGGTCACACATATGACCTTAAAAACTGGGAGATGAGTGGTTCTCCTTGGTTTTCCACTGTAGACATTTTTTTTTTTGGCAGACACACTGGAACTGGAATTTTTAAAAGTTGATGGGGGGTAGGGGAGAGGGGAAAGTGGGTGATGGGCATTGAGGAGGGCACCTGTTGGGATGAGCACTGGGTGTCGTATGGAAACCAATCTGACAATAAATTATCTATTAAAAAAAAAGTAAACCTATAGCTTTGACCTCTGATTTTCAAGACACTCATCTTTCTTTGCCCATCGCCTCCCCCACCGCCCCCACAGTGCATAGGGTCAAAATGTATCACTGGTAAAAGAATACAGAGGGTTTTACACTTCATATGGCCCTATCACATTGATTAGTATATTGGCTTTTAGAATGACACAGACATGGGAGCAACACACACTGCTATTCCCATTATGAACAAAGGAGGCCGAAGATACCTATTTTAGCATTGCCCACCTGGCTAGTTTGTGAAATGGCGGAGATTAGGCCTCACGGTACCAAGTGGTTTTGAAAATGCCATACCTTACAAAGAGCAGAAAGAGGACACGCCAATTATTTTAACCTGAAGTCAACCAAGTCAACCCATGTGCTATCCTCTTCCTCCTCCAAGGACTCTCATGTCAGCATTCCATCTGATTCCACGGCATTGAGCTATTTAGAGATTCGTCTTGGCCTCACAGACCATTTTTTACTAGAAAGTGAGATTAGAGGTTGACCTTCAGTGTCCTTAACAGATGACACCAGAGTACAAAGAAGAAGACCACAAGGCCATGGCACTGCAAGGCCACAAGATCAGAGGGGGAAGCAGGAAGTGCCGAAAATGTCCTACTTGTAAAACAAAGTATGGGGTTCTTGAAGTGTGAATCCACATACCATAAACATCTAAACAATTTTTTTTATGAGACTGTAGTTTATTAATTCCTGGCAAAAAGACTGGATGGCATTAAGACTTATTAACTTGCTGGCCAATTGGGCAGAGACTGGGAAGGGGGGAAAGAAGAGAGGCCAGCTTTTGCAAAACAGCTGCTTACCCAGTCCTTGAGCCAGACCCAAAGAACTGGGGGAAAGAAACTCCTCATTATATCCTTGTAAGTGAGAGGTTTTGTTTCACAAACTGTGACTGGAAAAAATTTGTCCCAAACTGTTGATAGTAGTTATTTGAAGAGAAATGAACACTCTTTAAAAAACTCCCACTATTGGGGCACCTGGGTGGCTCAGTCGGTTAAGCGTCCGACTTCAGCTCAGGTCATCATCTCACAGTCCGTGAGTTTGAGCCCCGTGCTGGGCTCTGTGTTGACAGCTCAGAGCCTGGAGCCTGCTTCGGATTCTGTGTCTTGCTCTCTCTCTGCCCCTCCCCTGCTCATGCTCTGTCTCTCTCTGTCTCAAAAATAAATAAAAACATTAAAAAAATATCCCACATTTGCAAATGACATATCAGACAAAGGACTAGTATTCAAAATCTATAAAGAGCTCACCAAACTCCACACCCGAAAAACAATCCAGTGAAGAAATGGGCAGAAAACATGAATAGACACTTCTCTAAAGAAGACATCCAGATGGGCAACAAGCACATGAAAAGATGCTCACCGTCGCTCCTCATCAGGGAAATACAAATCAAAACCACACTCAGATATCACCTCACGCCAGTCAGAGTGGCTAAAATGAACAAATCAGGAGACTATAGATGCTGGTGAGGATGTGGAGAAACTGGAACCCTTTTGCACTGTTGGTGGGAATGCAAACTGGGGCAGCCGCTCTGGAAAACAGTGTGGAGGTTCCCCCCAAAATTAAAAATAGACCTACCCTATGACCCAGCAATAGCACTGCTAGGAATTTACCCAAGGGATACAGAAGTGCTGTTGCACAGGGGCACTTGTACCCCAATGTTTATAGCAGCACTTTCAACAATAGCCAAATTATGGAAAGAGCCTAAATGTCCATCAACTGATGAATGGATAAAGAAATTGTGGTTTATATACACAATGGAATACTACATGGCAATGAGAAAGAATGAAATATGGCCCTTTGTAGCAATGTGGATGAAACTGGAGAGTGTTATGCTAAGTGAAATAAGTCATACAGAGAAAGACAGATACTATATGTTTTCACTCTTATGTGGATCCTGAGAAACTTAACAGAAGTCCATGGGGGAGGGGAAGAAAAAAAAAAGAGGTTAGAGAGGGAGGAAGCCAAAACATAAGAGACTCTTAAAAACTGAGAACAAACTGAGGGTTGATGGGGGGTGGGAGGGAGGGGAGGGTGCGTGATGGGTATTGAGGAGGGCACCTTTTGGGATGAGCACTGGGTGTTGTATGGAAACCAATTTGACAATAAATTTCATATTTAAAAAAAAATCCCACCATCAACATACAATTTTAGCAGATAATCACCTTTTTTCATTCTTCCTTATACTTTCAGAAGCACAATAATAACACCTTAAGTGTGTAAAGCAATTGAGCCTTTGCAAAGTGTTCTTGTCCATTACTTCAACTGATCCATATACATCCTATATAAGAATTCTCCTTGCACAAACCAGACTGAAACCTCCCCAAAGACGAAAGAAACGTAGGGAGACTTCACACTGAGGGCAGAGATTGCTATGGAGACCATTGTTCTAACTCCCTCTTGTAAGCTGCTATTGCTGTGTTCACTTAGGGTCCACATAATTTTACTTCCAACCCTCAATCCTACCACAAAATTGAGTTCAGAAGGTATTCTGTTTGGGTTTTCTCTTGGTGTTTATTTACATGCCTCCCTCCTGGCTAAAATCAATGACACATGGCTACTTTGAGAAGGAAGACAGAAATCATTTTAACATAACTTTCCCAGGAGTAAGATTAATGCCCCCTTTTCACCTGTCTTCTTCATTTGAAGTCAAGTAGATTTAGTCTTTCAGTCTGGTTAAAGCAATTTTGGGAACCAATTCTTTGTGTAAATAAGTCAATTACTACTAAGAACTACCATGAATGGTTAATAATTCTTTGGGGGCCACCTGTAGACTTATAGGCTGGGAAAGGCAATTTACAAATTAGACCTCTGTGATTTGAAAAAGTGCCTCATTTTCTTTCATTGGTAAAATCAAGACCACTGAATTATTGGATAGTAATGGGCTAGCTTCCCAAAAGCTTTAATATTCCTGTTTTGCATTACTCTCACCAAGTAAAATGACTTCAATATTAAAATAAAAAATATTCTCCTAGGCGATGTATGTATTAATTATCTTGATCTTGGTGATTGTTCCACAATATATATGTTTCTATCAAACCATCACATTGTACATTTAAAATATATACAATTATATTTATCAATCACTCCTCAATAAAATTGGGAGGAAAGAGGGGAAAAAAGAATATTCTCACCAAATCCAAATATCAAGATGATATGATGGAGAAAGGTGGCCACCTTGGAAAACATAATCAGATTTCAACACATCATTGAGGAAAAGAGAAAGAAAGAGAAAAAGAAAGAGGGTCAGAGAGAGAGAGAGGGAAGAAGGGAAGTCAGAATTCATAGGCTACAAAACAGAAAAAATGTTACAGCTAACGAAAGTGTTCAGTTGTTCCCATGGCTGGAAAATAGGATAAAAGGACCAGAACTGACCCTTGTCTATAATATTTTAATATTTAATAAACATGGCATTTTAAATCAGGGGAGGAGGACAGAATATCACTAAATGGTATTGATATAATTTGCTACCATTTTTGAAAAGTAATTCAGATAGAATAAAAATCCTAATTTTATTTTAAGTTTAGATTAAAATTTTAACATTATAAAATTGTCAGAAAATTATAAATCAACAGTTGTCTAATTTTGGGGATAAAAGTGTCTTTAGGAATAACACCAAAGGCATCACCATAAAGTAAAGACAGACACATCCAACTTCTTAAAAATTTAAAGTTTTTGTATATCAAAAGCATCCACAAGGGGCGACTGGATGGCTCAGTCGGTTGAGCATCCTATTCTTTTTTTTTTTTTTAATTTTTTTTTTTCAACGTTTATTTATTTTTTGGGACAGAGGGAGACAGAGCATGAATGGGGGAGGGGCAGAGAGAGAGGGAGACACAGAACCGGAAACAGGCTCCAGGCTCTGAGCCATCAGCCCAGAGCCTGACGCGGGGCTCGAACTCACGGACCGCGAGATCGTGACCTGGCTGAAGTCGGACGCTTAACCGACTGCGCCACCCAGGCGCCCCATGAACATCCTATTCTTGATTTGAGCTCAGGTCAAGATCCCAGGGCTGTGGGATTGCACCCCACATCCACCTCAGTGGATGAGCGTGAAGCCTGCTTGAGATTCTCTCTCCCTCCCTCTCTGCCCCCTCCCTTGCTTGTGCACTCTCTCTTAATTAAAAAAAAAAAAAAAAAAAAGCATCCACAAGGGGCACTTGCATGGCTTGGTTAAGCATCTGACTCTTGTTTTTGGTTCAGGTCATGATCTTGTGGCTTTGTGGGCTTGAGCCCCATGTCAGGCTCTGCACCGATAGTGAGATATCTGAGCTGATAAATAAACTTCAAAATAAAATAGAATAAATAAAAAAGTATACAAGATACAAGTCGTTTGTCAGGAAACATATTTTAACATGTATTAAAAATATTTTCTTGGGGCGCCTGGGTGGCTCAGTTGATTGAGCATCTGACTTCGGTTCAGGTTACGATCTCATGGTTCGTGGGTTCAAGCCCCATGTCAGGCTTTGCGCTGGTAGCGAGAAGCCTGCTTTGGATTATCTATCTCCCTCTCTCTCTGCCCTTCCCTGACTTGTGCACACACTCTTTCTCTCAAAAAAAAAAAAAAAAGGAATAAACATTTAAAAAATATTTTCTCATCTTCTGTAAGTTGTCTTTTCATTTTCTTAATCATTTATTTTGAGAACAAAAGAGCATGGGTGAATTTCAGAAACATGCTTTGTGAAAAAAGTATACTTTGGATTATTCCATTTATATGAAGTTCTAGAATAGGAAAAATTAATCTAAAGTGATGGAAATTAGATCCATGTAAAATGGACAAGGGAACTTTTTGGGGTGACAGAAATATTCTATATCTTGATTGTAGTAATGGCTACGTGGGTATATACATTTAACAAAACTCATTAAATTGCACATTTAAAGTGGATACATTTTATTGTATGTAAGTTATATTGCAATGACGGGGGAAAAAATCCATGGTAAACATCAAAGAAAATGACAAACTGAGAATATTTGCAACATCTAAGACAGATAAACTTGTGAGGTCCTCATACACAAATGACTCTTAAAAATCAATAAGAAAAAAATGAACATCCTAGTATAAAATTGCAAAAACACCTAAAGGAGTCACTCATAAAAGGGGAAATAGAAATTGACAGTAAATATGAAAAGAATCTAACTCTTTGGAAATCAAACACAAATTAGAAAAACAACAATACAATTTATTATCTATCAAGCTGATTATTTTTAAAAATAAATATTAAATATGTAGGTTTGCTGAGGGCAGGGAGAAAAAGACATTTGCAGATCCCTAGTGGAGTGTAAATTGGTACAATATTCCTGGAAGAAAAACTGTCCATATATATATCCAACATCCTTTGGCTTGAACAGGATGTCTAGATGTAGGGACTATGGGAGGGCATGCCTATTTTCTCTTCAAATACCCCTGGTTCAAAGATCCTTAAGTTTATGCCTCTGTTATGTGCTTCTGTCCCAGAAATTAAAATATAACCTTAATTGATATAGCCCAGAATAGCACTTGTAGACACCAGATCTCCAAAACAGTTATCAACTGACAGTCTCTGAATGTGTACCCACTAAAGGGACCAGAGGGGACTGACTCATCAAATCATAGGTAGGCCCCTGGTTTCACATCAGTGTTGGCTCACATGGGGCCCCACCATTGTGAATGGCAGTCTCCTGTAGCTCATGGCTAGCAGGCTAGATGGCAAGGAGCCCACCTGTCACCAGGCTTGGCCCAGTCACCATGGCCAGGGGGATGGAGTCCTCTGGTTGGCCAGATGGGTTGTATCCTCTCCCTGGCGGTAAAGGTCAACATATTTGATTTAGTCTCATTTAGATCAAACAGGGTAGGGGAGGAGTTCCCAAGAGAAGGAATGATGGCCAGACTAAAAAGATAAGAGATTTTACTTTGGAGACAAGCAGGCATTCTTTTACCTCCATGCTCAGTGCTCAGACTCCAACTTCCTCTTACTCTGGGGCCATTTCTCTGTGTTACCTAATGAATGAGCCATCGAGTGAATAAACTCAAATCTCGTGTGTGTGCTTGCCACCCCATCATCCCTCGCGCACCAGGAGAGATGGTGCCTCTTTCTTGGCTGTAGTGGGATTTGTCCTCCCTGCTGTGGTCACAGGTAATGTGTGAAAAAAAGAGTGGGCGAGGCGGCATCTAAAGAGAAAACCGAAAGGGCACCTGAGTGGCTCAGTCAGTTAAGCGTCTGACTTTGGCTTAGGTCGTGATCTCATGGTTTGTAAGTTCCAGCCCCACGTCAGGCTCTGTGCTGACAGCTGGGAACCTGGAGCCTGCTTCACGTCCTGTGTCTCCCTCCCTCTCTGCCCCTCCTCCACTGGTGCGCGCGCTCTCTCTCTCTAAAAAATAAATAAATAAACTGTAAAAAAAAAAAAAAAGAAATAAAAGGAAAACTGGAGCCCTAGAAAAAGGCTGTCTCAAGCTGAGAATGTGTATATATGAAATAGGCTCTGGGCTATGAGGCAGAGGAGTTTCACTATATTCTGCGCATCGGCCATCCATACTAGGTTCCATCCACAGGTGCCCAGAGCTGGAAGATTAACCAAGTGCCCTTTCCAGTCGATACTAACCTCTCCCTTCTTTAATTTCCCGCTGCAGTTTGCATCAGCCCACGACTGACCTTCAAGTTGTTCTTGCATTGTTTCAAAGGAATTCGGTATGCCTCTTAAATGCCAGGAAAACCACAAGGCAAATTCTACCTCCTGAAGCCTTTCTTGATTATCCCAGTCTGGGGTGATCTCTCTCTCATTATCCCTACCATCACATTGGTGATAATCACATTCTGGTTTGTGGCAGCTTTTCTTGTGTTGCCTTGAATTACGATATATTTTTTAGCATCAAGGTTTACTCTTTCCTCCCCACAGATTTGTCTGACATGTCTTGAGATGCCCAACTGCATACAGCACACAGTGCCAGGCAATATAACCTCAGTGGCTCAGAACCTGGGCTCCAGAGTCAGATACGTAGATATGAATTCCAGCTCTGCCACTGACTAACTGTGTGACTTGTTCCTCGGCCTCTAAGTATCTTCCTTATCTATAAAATGAGGACAAGAGTGGCACCTACTTTACTGGGCTGTTATCAGGAATGAGACAAATGCATGGCAAGGGCTTAGCCCAGTTCCTGATGGTGTTATAAGTGCTCAGTAAATGTCAGCTATTAGGATGTAAGTGCTTAGTAAATACCCACTGATTGAATGGCTATAGCGGAGAGAAACTTTAATAGAGGGCTACTCTAGAGTGGCGTGAACCCCTGAAAAGGGGAAGGACAGATTCACAGACCTTGTCCAACAGGCTGCACAGGACAGGTCAAATATTATCATGGCACTGAGGGTTTACGTTGAGGTGGGAGAAATGTAAGGAAGAAAGGGCACACCTGAGGTTTTATAACGCAAATAAATTGTTGGAATATTATTAATCCATTCAACAAGTATTTACCGTGGTATTGCAGGAAAACAAGAAATTTCCTTTCTTGGACCTAATGAAGAATGTGATATCCAGGGCATTTCACTTCTTTTCCATATTAATGCATCAAGCTGTTCTAGTTCAAGCCTCTATGGCTTTTGACCTGAATCAGTGTGATTGTCTCTTAACTAGGCTTCACACCCACCCTGCTCTTTTCCTTACCAATACACTGAGCAGAGTTAGTCAGGTGAGTTTTCTAAAATACTTGAAAACTTTATTCCCTTTCTGAAAAGCCTTACTTGCTCCCTGCTGCCAGGGTGTTCTGTCCCTCCTGGACACCCGAAGCTTCTCACACATCCAAGTGTATTGAGGACGGTCTTCCCTGGCTACCTATCTAGCAAATGCTTTCTCTCCCTTTATGAACCAGCTCCAGGATAAGTGCCCCTGAGAAGCCCTCCATGTCCATCAGAGCCCAGCTAGAAATACAGAAACCACCTTCTCTATTCAAATAGAGTGAATTTAGTATAGGGCATTGGTTTCCAGGTGATGGAAAAACCAGGGGACAGTGAGGCAAAGCAGAGATTAGCACCAGCAAGAAGCTGCTACCACTCCCAGGCTAGAGGTGCAAACAGGTTACCAGATCCCAGGGGCTGGGATCGCCCTGCTGAAGCTGGATCCCAATGGGCCTGTTCAGTAGGAGGTGGGGTTATGGCAGAGACACAGATGCTTTGCAGATTTTGAAAACAGCACTCCAGGCAGGGAAGGAAAGAGAGATACCCTGACTCTCCGCTCTCTCCCATCTTCCAGTCTGTCACCATTGCCTCTCATTGGTTGAACCAGCCAGAAGCCAGCTGACACTGGTCTGCAGGAGTTCCCTACTCCCACCCACAAAACAGAGCAAAGCCAAGGAAGAGTGAGGAATGGGGCTGCTCCCTGTCCTGAGTCCCTTAGGCAGATTGTCATAGTCTCTTCTCTGCTCCCTCAACTCTGCCCCATCTTTTTTATAGCCCTGATATACTAGGCTGTGATTTCTGTGTTTTTAAGTCTGTTTTCCTTAAAGGATTGTGTAATTCCAAGGGGTTAGACAATGGCCTATTCATCTTGGTATCCTCAGTTCCTGGCATAGTTCACAGTACATAACAGATATTTACTTTCTGTTGGATATCTACTAAAAGGAAACTCCTAGAGTCACCTCTAGCTAGCCCTCCTCTTCCATCTTCTTGCTTGATTCATGCACCTTGACTGAACTCTCAGCACTAAAGAATGAATAAGAAGGAGCTTGGGGTCCACTCAACTCTCTGGGTCTGCAATTCATAGCCTTACATTTAAATGCACCCAACAACAAATCACAATAATAATTTATACTCAGAGCGCCATCAACATATTAACCTTCTACCTTCCCATAGCTACATGAAAATTATCCATGTAAATTCCCTCCAAATCTCAAGATACCATCCCTCCACCACCCAAGATGTTTCTAGGCCACCTCTCCCTTCTGTTAATCAGTGTGTGCTCAGGGTAAACAAACTAATTTTAAAATCAGCTTAAGCAAAACATAATTAGGAAGATAAATTAGCTGCCCCCCCCCTAAATTGCATAATGAATGCCCAAGGAGAAATTTTTATTATCTACCATTTCTATTATCTGTGTAACATTTTCTCTTCCATCATTGTAGATGATACTCAGCTGACAGTGTACAGAAATACCACAGAACTTCACTTCTGACCTTGACTGTCTGTACAATGATTACCAAAGGAGAAAACTGGCTATTTGTGTTTTTGTTTTTCTTATCTTGAATTTATAACACCAGCCTAGTTGGAGAGGGAAAGAGGTCTATAATTATAGTCAGACAATCAGGGTTCAATTCTTGGCTCTGATTTATTGCTGTACAATCATGGACAAGTTAGGTCAACTCTGAAAAATCAGTTTCTTCACATGTTAAATAAGGAGGATGATAATGCCTATCTCATGGACAATCACAGCCACACATTCTTCCTCTCTGGCTCTAAGCACTTCATAAGAATTGATTCCTCTAATCTTTGCCATGAATGACTTACCGTTATTTTTTATTTTACACATAAGGAAACAGGCAAAAAGATCAAGCAACCTCCTCAAAGGGCTGTTGTATAAAGTGAGTGTGATTTGGTACATTGAAATCATTAAGTAACTGTTTCAAACATAGTAGGTGCTCGATCAATTTTTTCCTTTACAAGCCCCCTGCCCAACCCATCCCCCACCAAAATAACTAGTGTGTATAGAAATTGGTTTGTTATTGAAGTTCCTTTGATAAGAGGCCTGGATCCTTCATTCCTAGTTTTGCATTCCCTGTACTGTGTAAAATGAAATATCAGACCGTATCAGCAGCTACCAATCAGTGGCCTGTGAGAGGAATCCGGCCTGCAGTTACTTTTGCTATCTTGCATAATATTTATATTTAAAGTTTTTTTAATGTTTATTTATTTTTGAGAGAGAGACAGAGAGAGGAGAGTGCAAGCAAGGGAGAGGCAGAGAGAGAGGGAGACACAGAATCTGAAACAGGCTCCAGGCCCTGAGCTGTCAGCACAGAGCCTGACACGGGGCCTGAACTCACGAGGCGCGAGATCATGACCTGAGTTGAAGTCAGGTGCTCAACTGACTGAGTGAGTCACCTAGGCGCCCCAATATTTATATTTTTTAAAAGTAGCTGCTAACATTAAAAAATCAGTAGGTTTCTGTCTGTCTGTTTGTCTGTCTCTCTCTCCCACACACACACTCACTCACTCACTCACGAGGCTTCTCTTGAAAAACCAACTCATATGGCCACATGGACTCTTACTCCCACAGGTGAACATTCATTTCAAGTTGAGTGTGGCCACCTCCTTTCACACGGGACACAGATTTCCCAGTTTGCCATAGTCCCCACTTCTCACAGCTTCTTGCAGACATACGGGTCTTTCTCCTTTCCATCACTAAAAGTCCATGATTCCCTGACACCTGACAGCACTTGCCAGAGGAAGCATCCACTGTAGGGCACCATAGTTTTTCACTGAATGTTATTGTCACCCAATTCATTCCAATTTAATTAGGACTTACCCCTTACTACCATTTTTTTAGGCTTAATTATTTGAGACATAGAGAGAGCACAAGCGGGGGGGAGGGGCAGAGAGAGAGAGGGAGACAGAATCCCAAGCAGGTTCCACAACCCCTTTTTAAACTGAAAGTCCTGCATCCAGGAACTCCTTGGTCCCAGGCAAACCAGGCTGGTCATTCTGTGTCACACCACAAGATTAGCCCCACAGTGGGCCCTCCCATCTGGGACATGATGATGCCCTCCTCTGGGACATTGCTTCTGAGTCTCCTTGGGCAACTGTGCAGTGCTGAAAGAGCATGTATCTGTAGGGGGAGCTGGGGTGGGCTCAATCAGAGAGCCTAGACCTTGTTATATGACTAGTTCTCCTGATGGGGCTTTGTATGACCTTAGGTGGGTCATTTTGTCTCTGAGTCTCTCTGCTCTGCTTTTCATTCATTCACCAAATACTTACCAAATGCCTTCCATATGCCAGGCACCATTCAAGGCACTGAGGTCACAAGAATGAAGAAGCGAGAACAGGTCTTTGCCCTTAGAGAACTCATATCTGTAAGAAGAAACAGATATTAAAACAAATAAACAATATCTGATAAAATTTCAGGTGGGGATAATGCCATAAAGAAACCACTGACCATGGAGTGCCTGGGTGGCTCAGCTGGTTAAGCATCTGACTTGGGCTCAGGTCATGATCTCGTGGTCTGTGAGTTTGAGCCCCACATCGGCTCTGTGCTGACAGCTCAGAGCCTGGAGACTGTCTTCGGATTCCATGTCTCCCTCTCTCTCTGTCCTTCCCCTGCTCACACTGTCTCTCTCTCTCTCTCTCTCTCTCTCTCTCTCTCTCTTTCTCTCTCTCTCAAAAATAAATAAAACCAAAAAAAAATTAAAAAAAAAAAAAAAGGAGACAATTGACTATATGAGAGAAGCAAAGGACCCGGAGGCCATCACCAATTTTGGTGGATGCTAAGGAATATCAGAAATCAGTCAAAGTTCTGCTTGGACTCCTGTTTTGAACAATATGTGGTTTTCCTTTTTTTTTTTTTTTTTACCTTTATTTATTTTTTCAGAGAGCAAAAGAGAGAGCAGGAGAGGGTCAGAGAGAGAGGGGGCCTAGGGGCTCCAAAGTGGGCTGCACACTGACAGCAGAGAGCCCAAGGTGGGGCCTGATCCCATGAACTGTGATATCACGACCTGAGCCAAAGTCAGATGCTTAACTGACTGAGCCACCTACATGCCCCTGAATAACTGTAATTCTTAACTTTAGGATCTTTTGGTGCAAGGAATATATGTAACAATTTAATTGTTCAATTACAAAATATATCTTTCTCAGTGAAATACTGCTTTATGGCTACAATCCATATCAATATCAAATATGGTTTTCATACAGATGGATTGGAAATGTATCAAGTCAAATCCACCCAAATAACAGCACAAGGGCTGAGAAAAGAGAGAAGGCCAAGCTTATCAGCAAATCTGACATTTTATTAAACAAAGTGTAGCCGGAGTCAGAGGCCCATGTGCTAAAGCCAGAAGCAGAAAAAAAAATGAATAAATGAATAAATAAACTATCTAATACCTGTTTCTCTCCCCCTGAAAAGAGCTGTATACTGCCTTAAAGAAGGAAGCAACCACTTTATAACAAATTCAGTAAGGGACAGCACTACAGTATGCCATTCATTCATTCATTCATTCGTTCATTGTACAAATATTGAGTACCTACTGTATGCCAACATTGTTACTATAAATAATGAAAGAAGGTGATATTTGGTAAGTCCAAAATAGTTCTCTATGTTTAAAATAGCCCTTATTTTACTTTTCAGGTTATAAAATAATAAAACGCTAAGAAATTGCTTTTTATAATTTTAAAGCTTAAAAATGTAATACAAGCCATCCTTTACTAAGCCAGGGCTTTTCAACCTTGGCACTATTGACATTTGGGGATGGGAAATTCTTTGTTGTGGAGGCTGTCTTATATGCATCGTAGGATGTTCAGCAGCATCCCTGGTCTCTGCCCACTAGACGCATCAGTGTTAACACACACCAGTTGTTAACATTAAAAATGCCTCCAAGCTTTGCAAATGCCCCAAGGAGGCAAAATCTCGTGCGTGAGAAGTGCTACTGTAAGCAATCCACTTTGCTCCCACAATAGGGAGCTCAGAAATGAAGTCTTAAGGAGAGGCCCCTTTTTTCCTCCGGGCAAATAAACAGGAGATTTCCACCTGGAAGAGCCCTGGCACTGCCCTTCCCTTCTTAATGCCAACACACCAACCCTCTGGAGAAAGGCAGCACTGTCCCAAGTCTGGGAGGGGAGGACGGGCAGGCTTGGGCTCTGCTAAAGGGATCAACCAGCTTCTGAAGCTTACACTGCGTGCGTCATGGCTGCTGATCCAGGCCGTGCCCCAGCCCTGGGCTCGTCCAAATGAGCTTTGCTAACAAGCCTGAGAGAAAAGCTTCCCCTGTTTGAGGCTTACACACCCACATGTGAGTCCAGTGGTCTAAGCCAGGCAGATTAAAACTGTGCCTGTCTATCTTGAGCACTGTTATGAGCGAGTCTCCAAAGCTGGAAGCAGGGCACGCCTGCCTGTCCTTGTCCTTCTATAAGGACTTTACAAAGAGCCCATTGTGCACAACCTAATCTGAGATAGAACTAATGCACCTGCCTACCCATTTACTCCCAGCTTTGGCTGGTTCTTCAGAGCAAACTCTAGTTGTATAGAAGCAAACATTTTGAGTTGATAGAAAATGTCAACATGAGCCCAAATCAGGCACAACGTTTGTAGGTGCCTGTAATCTGGGTCCTGGCTGCTTAGAACAAAAGGGAAATTAGTCTCGTGTGTTATAACTTAGTAAACTCAGATTCAACGGTTCTCAGTCACAAAAAAGAGAGCTGAAGAAACAGGGAGAGGGTAAGAGAATCCAGGTTCTACTTTTATTCACTAATTTCCTAAATATTTGTTGAGTCCCCGTCATATGCCCAACACTGTGCTCTATACGTGGGGAGAACTCAGCTTTAGATGGAAAGTTTACAGGCCACTCTTCAGCTCCAGCTGCTTGCTGTCATAATTATCTATAAGTCAGTTTTGCAAGATCTTCTGAATTTCCAAGAGAAACCAGGAAACATGATTTTTATGTAAAACCTTTTAAGTTTTAAGCATAGATTAAAATTTTAAAGCAAAAACAGAACAAAAAAATCCCTTGAGGACAAATCCAGTTTCCAAGGCTTCTAGTGTAGAGGCAGTGAGAAGCAGTAGTTAAGAGTGAGGTACTCTGGGGGCATGTGGATTTCAACTCAGGTCATGACCTCACAGGTTCACGGGATTGAGCCCCGGCATAGGTCTCTGTGCTGACAGCGTGGACTCTACTTGGGATTCTCTATTCTCCTTCTCTTTCTGCCCCTCCCCTGCACACACACACACTTTCTCTCTCCTGCTCTCTCTCAAAATAAAAAAATAAACTTTTAAAAAAAAGAGTGAAGTACTCTGTGATGAACACTGAGTAATGTATAGAATGGCTGAACACCTGAAACTAATATAATACTGCATGTTGATTATCTTGAAATTAAAATTACAAACTTAATTTTAAAAAAGTGACATACTCTGGCTCCACCT
Source organism: Herpailurus yagouaroundi (assembly GCF_014898765.1). Lineage (NCBI taxonomy): Eukaryota > Metazoa > Chordata > Mammalia > Carnivora > Felidae > Herpailurus > Herpailurus yagouaroundi. The sequence goes on from NW_024412377.1 coordinate 98,834,118, forward strand.
CTTGCTTCCTGTGTGACCTTGGGCAAGTTATCTAAGCTCTTTGTGCCTGTGCCTTACTCTCCTCATGTGTAAAATGAGTATGATAAAGCATATTGTAGATTTAAATGTGAGAATACATGTACATGCCTGATCTATAATATCTCAGTAAATGTGAACTATCATTTTTTTAAGTTTATTTATTTATTTTGAGAGAGAGTGTGAGCTGAGGAGAGGCAGAGAGAGAGAGAGAGAAAGAGAGAGAGTCTCAAGCAAGCTCTGAGCTGTCAGCACAGAGCCTGATGTAGGGCTCAGTCCCACAAATCGTGAGGTCATGACCTGAGCTGAAATCAAGAGTTAGACGCTTGACTGACTGAGCTACCCAGGCACCTTGTGAACTACTAGTTTTATAAGTCATTTGCTACAACAGGAATCTTTTACAGCAGCCTTGAGAGTTGAACATTTAATCACCGTTCATGTATATCCTGGGACAGGAAGCTCATGACTTCTTAGGGAATGCCAGTTGTATAACAACCTCCATTGATGGCTTAATCCAATGTATGTTCATTTATTGCTCATGTCCCAGTCCAATGTAGTCAACACAGAGTGCTCTATTCTACTCCATGCCCTTTGAATCCACTTACCTCCTATCTGGTGGCTTTACCATCCCCAAGGACCTTCCCAGATTCCTCTCCTGGGTTCTCTGCTTTCAGCCAGCTAAGAGAGTGAAAGAGAAAAAGAGAGAAATTGAGAGAATATCAGGTGTATTTCATCTGCACATTATAATTTGCTAGAACCCTGTTACATGGCCCCAATCTAATTGTAAAGGAAGTTAGGACATGAAGTGTTCCTCTGCATCAAGGAAGAAAAACTAGCATCGGTGAACTTCTAAACAATCTCTGCCATGCTATGCATTCACAGAAACACAATTATGCAAACTTAAAATGTTATCTGTTTGTCCCTGGCTTGCCCTTCTTTGCAACATGTCCAGGAGAGCAGGAACACACAAGTGTGGGAACAGATAGGTTTGGATTTGAAACTCAGTTTCTATACTTGCTCAGTCCAATACTATGGACCTTGGGCAAATTCCTTTAAGTCTCTGTGTGTCAGTTTCCTCATATGACAAATGAAGATTGCCATTACCTCCCTGGGTTGTTGTAAGGATGGATAAGTTAATGTATGTATTAGCATACTACATAATATCTGGTATATAACCTAGAAGGTGCTCATTTAATGCTGGTCTCCTCTTTCACATGAATGGTATCCAGGTATTTAAAGATGACTATGATTATTTCTGTTAAGTTTTCTTTTCTCACAGTTTCATCAGCTAGTTTCATTATTTTTATGTGAGAACCTTTCTTGAATCATAATATTTATTCATGGCCATCACATGTTCCTTGGGGGAAAAAAAAAAACAAAAGATAAAATAACTATCACTGTAATCCCTACACTCAGACACAACTTTTGTGAATGTGTGGGCTGGATTCTCCCAGACATTTTTGTTAGAGGCTCTGTAGCACACTCACTGTCCTGATGACCAACTCATGGAAATATCCCAGTTTGTCCAGGGACCACACATGATACCTGCCTTAGTTTAGGTTTCTCTGAATGCAGACCCTGAAACAAGATTTGGGTGCAGAAAATTTAGGGGGGGGATGTTATCTTAGGAAGCATACGTGAAGGAAAGGGGCAAGAGAGAAAAGTCAATAAATGAGTGGGTTACAGTTTGGGAAACGGGTTCAATCCCACAGGGGGCTCTGAGGAACCATGCAGAAGTCATCTTAGAATTGTCCCATTCTATGCCCTGCAAGATGGAAAGGCTGGGCCATTTATCCATGAGATCCTGCTCTTATTGGTTTAGGGCTGCCTCCAACCAGGGGGTATTAACTGCCTTGAAATTATAGGTTGTGTCTACATGTAGCTGAGCAGGCTTTCCAGGCTTCTAGAATGCAAAGGTGAGAGACACTGTGATATGATCTTGTATGGACACTGGCAAAGTCCATGGCAATGTTCATGCCACAGCTGTGTTGAAATCTGGGGGCTGAAGGATGTGGCTCAATACATCATAACCTGTGCTACAGAGCCTCTAACAAAAATGTCTGGGAGAATCCACCCCACACATTCACAAAAGTTGTGTCTGAGTGTAGGGATTACAGTGATATTTTATCTTTTGATTTTTTTTCCCCCAAGGAACATGTGATGGCCATGAATAAATATTATGATTCAAGAAAGGTTCTGACTGGTGCAGAACAGAAGATGTAATAGTTCACTAAAAGCAGACTAAGGATAAAAAAAAGAAGTAAAACTGCTTCTATTCATAGATGACATCATCCTGTCCATAGACAATCCCAAGGAACACAGGTGCCTGGATGGCTCAGTCAGTTGAGCATCTGACTCTTGATTTCAGCTCAGGTCATGATCCCACAGTCATGCGGTTGGGGCCGACAATGAATACAGAGCCTGCTTAAGATTCTCTCTCTTTCCACCCTCTTCCCCTTGCCTTCATTCGCTCTCTCTCTCTCTAAAATAAAAAATAAAAAAAAGTAAAATATTAAAAAAAAAAAAAAGAAAAACCCTGGGGCGCCTGGGTGGCTCAATCGGTTAAATGTCCAACTCTGGCTCAGGTCATGATCTCGTGGTCTGTGAATTCAAGCCCCGCATTGGGCTCTGTGCTGACAGCTCAGAGCCTGGAGCCTGCTTTGGATTCTGTGTCTCCCTCTCTCTCTGCCCCTCTCCCACTTGTGCTCTGTCTCTCTTGCTCTCAAAAATAAATAAAACATAAAAAAAATTTTTTAAAGGAAATCCCAAGGAATCCACACACAAAATGACCAGAATTAATAAATGAGTTTAGCAAAGTTGCAGGATATAAGATCAATATTTGAAAATCAATTTTATTTCTACATTAGCAAAGACAAATCAAAAAATGAAATTAAAAAATTCTATTCACAAAGCATAAGCAGAATAGAATATGTAGAAATAAATTTAATAAAAGAAGTACAAGACTTGTATGCTAAAAATTATAAGATGTGACTAAGAGAAATTAATGAAGATTCAAATAAATGGAGAGATATTCCCCATTTATGGAATTGGAAGACTCAATATTGTCAAAATAGAAACTCTTCCCAAATTAATCTATATATTCAACACAATCTCTCTCAAAATCCTAATAGTTTTTTATTTTATTTTTTGTCTTTTTTTTTAAGTTCATTTTTTTTAGTAATCTCTATACCCAGTGTGGGGCTTGGATCCACAATCCCAAAATCAAGCATTACATGCTCTTCTGACTGGGCCAGCCAGGCACCCTCCCCCACGATAGCTTTTTAAACAGAAATTGACACAATGATCCTAAAATTTATATGGAAATGCATAGTATAGTCAAAACAATTTTGAAAAAAAGATGGAAAACTTATATTACCTGATTTCAAATTTACTATAATACTATGAATTGACACAGTGTGGAATTGGTGCAAAGACAGACATATAGACCAGTGGATGAGAACTGAGACTATAAAACTTCTAGCAAAAAACATACCAGAAAATCTTGGTAACTTTGGGTTGGACAAAGAGTTCTTAGATATAACTCCAAAACATGACACTTAAAAAATGATAAACTGGACTTCACCAAAATTAAACATTTGTACTTTAAAATATCATTAAGAAAAAAAAAATTTTGGGGGGCGCCTGGGTGGCGCAGTTGGTTAAGCGTCCGACTTCAGTCAGGTCACGATCTCGCGGTCCGTGAGTTCGAGCCCGCGTCGGGCTCTGGGC
>NW_024412377.1:98839124-98873013 GCF_014898765.1 Herpailurus yagouaroundi
ATGTATATATGTATATATATGTATATATATATGTATATATGTATATATACATGTATATATATATATATACACATACACGCGCACACACACATGCCACAACTTCTTTATCCATTCATCTGTTTATGGACATTTGGGCTCTTTCCATACAATTGTTGATAGCACTGCTATAAACATTGGGGTGCATGTGTCCCTTTGAAATAGCACACCTGTATCCCTTGGATAAATACCTAGTAGTGCAATTGCTGGGTCGTAGGGTAGTTCTATTTTTAATTTTTTGAGGAATCTCCATACTATTTTCCAGAGTGGCTGCACCAGTTTGCCTTCCAGCGGTGCAAAAGAGATCCTCTTTCTCTGCATCCTTGCCAACATCTGTTGTTGCCTGAGTTGTTTATTTTAGCCATTCTGACTGGTGTGAGGTGGTATCTCATCGTGGTTTTAATTTGTATTTCCCTGAGATGAGTGATGTTGAGCACTTTTTCATGAAGACAACCAAATTTTTAAATGGACAAAAGATTTGAATAGATACTTCACTAAAGAAGGTATACGGATTTCTAATAAGCATGTGGAAAGTTAATCAAATCAATAGTCAGTAGGGAAATGCAAATTAATACTACAATGAGATTCTACTTTACTGAAAGAGCTATGATGTAAGAGAGGAAATACCAAGTATTGGTGAGGATGTGAAAAAAACTGGAAACTTCTACACTGTTGATAGGTGTAAAATGTTACAGACACATTGGAAAATAGTTTGACAGTTTCTTTAAAAGTTAAACATACATTGATCATACAACCTAGTGGTTCCACTCTTAGGAATCTACCCAAGAGAAATAAAAACATATGTCCACATCAAGACTTGCACGTGAATAGTTATAACAGCATTATTCATAACAGTCAAAAAACTGGAAACAACCCAAATATCTGTTAACTGACAAATGGATAAACACAATGTAGTACAACCACACAAGAGAATACAGCACTCAGCAGCCACGGTGAACTTGTGAAAGTGCAAACTGAACTTGTGATTTTAAGGTTAAAAATATAAGAGAAGTGTACTAACTTTATTAATAGTTTTAAAATATGTAAGACTAGGGGTGCCTGGGTGGCACAGTCCATTGAATGTCCGACTTCAGCATAGGTCATGATCTCATGGTTTGTGAGTTTGAGCCCCACATCAAGCTCTCCGCTGTCTGCATGGAGTTCACTTTGGATCCTCTGTCTCCCCCCTTCTCTGTCCTTCTTCCCTAATCTCTCTCTCTCTCTCTCAAAAATAAATAAAACATTTAAAAAATATGTAAGACTACATAAGTTTATATGATGTTATACTTTGGTACCTGTATAAGTCATTTTGGAGCTGACACATATTGTTGCTGATCTGCTGACTTATCTCATTGGTGTGAAGGAGCATCTGGGCTTGCAATTACTCTACTTCTTTGGATTCTTTTTCTGTTTTCCCCACTCTTATGCATGTGCTTAGACAAAGGAACCCAGTTTCTACAGGATAGCCATGTGAACAAGGTCAAAGGCAACAAGAACAAATACAGATTTCAATCTGTCCTGATGGGACAGTATTCCTTATGTTCATGAGATACAAGCCTGCTTGTGATCTTACCTTCCTACCTACCTGCCTACAGACTTGAAATGTTTGACTTGAGTTGGATCTGCTTCCAAGTTCAAGTAGCTATTAGAGCACTTAGTTTCTTGCAGGTTGTCAGATTGAGACCTTCCTTTTTTTTTTTTTAATGTTTATTTATTTTTGACAGAGAGAGACAGAGCATGAGCTGGAGAGGGGTGAAGAGGGAGACACAGAATGTGAAGCAGACTCCAGCCTCTGAGCTGTCAGCACAGAGCCTGATGCAGCGCTTGAACTCACAAACCATGAGATCATGACCTGAGCTGAAGTCTGCTGCTTAACCGACTGAGCCACCCAGTTGCCCCAGAGAACCTAATTTTCTTGATGACTGTCATTTGGAGGCTGCCTTCAGGTCTTTGCAGCCTGGCCCTCTCCATATGGCAACTTGCAACATGGCAGCATGCTCCTTCAAAGTCAGCAAAGGACAGAGGGTCTTCTAGCAAGGTGGATTACAATCTTAAGTACTGTAATCATGTACAAATAATCACACACATCCCATCTTCTTTGCTAAATTCTACTAGTTAGAAGCAAGTCACAGGTTCCATTAACACCCCAGGAGAGATCACACAAGGGTTAAACCAGGAGGGGCTCCTGGGTGGCTCAGTCAGTTAACTGTCTGATTTCAGCTCAGGTTATGATCTCTGGGTTCGTGGGTTTGAGCCCTGCACTGGGCTCTGTGCTGACAGCTCAGAGCCTGGAGCCTGCTTCAGATTCTGTGTCTCCCTCTCTCTCTCTCCCTGCCCTGCTCACGCTCTATCTCTCTCTGTCTCTCAAAAATAAATAAACGTTAAAAAAAAACAAAAACCCAGAGGTGGGAAATGTAAGGCTATCCATCACAGTCCACCCTCTGATCCCCAATGATTTGTGTCCCTCCCACATAAAAAAAAAAAATACATTTACTCCCTCCCAAATTCCTCAAGAATCCCATACCATTACAGCATGTGCTTAAAGTCTAGAATTTTATTACCTAAATCAGGTTCAGGTATGGATGAGGCTCTTAGGTATAGCTACAAAACTAAAGGCAAGCTATCTGGCTTCCAACACATTCAACATACAATGGAGGAACAGAGACAGTAGAATAGTTACAGACATTCCATTTAAAAGGGAAGGGTAGGGGCACCTGGGTGGCTCAGTCAGTTGGGCGTCCGACTTCGGCTCAGGTTATGACCTCGCGGTCCATGAGTTCGAGCCCCGCGTTGGGCTCTGTGCTGACAGCTCAGAGCCTGGAGCCTGCTTCTGATTCTGTGTCTCCCTCTCTCTCTGACCTTCCCCCATTCATGCTCTGTCTCTCTCTGTCTCAAAAAAGATGAATAAACGTTAAAAAAAATAAAAAAATAAAAGGGAAGGGGAGGAATAGAAGGTAAAAAGGAATTAAGGAGTTACCAGTTCAAAGCAGTGTTGAAATTCAGCCTAGCGAAATCCTGCCAGAGCTCCTTGATTAGATTTCAAGGCCTGGGAATAATCCACTCTTTGGTTAATAGCTCTTGGTTCTGCCGTCAGAGTCATCTTTCCTTTTTCATGAAAGGTAGCACGTGCTTGCAGGTGCGTCCTGCCGGTATAATTATGGAGATCTAATAGCCTCCTTTGATTGTGTATTCTTTCTGTCCCATTCAGTTTAAGTTGGCGGTGCTTTTGCTGACATAAATTTCTCAAATACATTGTGAGTCTCCTGTCAATTTCCCCTTGCACAAAAGCAACATTTACTGTTCTTTTTGAGACATGCTCTCCTTCACCCAGGATAAGGATGCAGAGATGGTTAAAGGACAACTCACACTTGGAAAGGTCCTAATGTTGGACAAGTTATATGGGGCATACACCCCTGATCTCTGGAGGGGACCCTTTGTGACTGACTACTCTTGTGATCCTCTGGTCTTCCTGAGGTTTTAATAAAAGCTTGTACAATCAATCACTACCTGGCTTTTGCTCTAGGCCAAGGCTTTTCTCTAGGCCACAAGCTTGAAAGTCATTTCCTAGTTCTAACATCTTTTGCCATTCAGAGAGACTAAGAATTTTTAAAGTCATCAAGTCCTGGTTCCTTTTTGTTTACAGTTCTTCTCTCAATTTTTATCTCTCCCCTTGCATTTTATGATGGGCAGCAAGAAGTACCTTCAACACTTTGCTTGAGAATCTTAGCTAGATAGCCCAGTTCATTACATACTTGCTCTGTTTTTCCCATAATTGCAGGAGACAATTTTGCTACATTTTCTGTTACCACCCAACAAGAAAGCCTCTTCCTGAAGTTTCCAATGACATGTTTCTTATTCCCTTTTGAGCCCTCACTGGCAGCATAGTCCAAGTTTGAATTTCTGCTGACAGTCTATTCAAGGCAACTTAGGCTTTCTCTATCATGCTCCTCAAAAATTCTTCCAGCCTGTAACCAGTGCCAGAATCACTCTTAATGGTTTACGTATTTGTTACAGCAGCACTGGATTTTCAAAATAGAACCTTGTGTTTCTAAGTTTAATTGATTATATCTATTAGAATTTTAAATACATGGGAAGGTTCTGTATGTTTGTAAGAAATTTCAAAACCCATCAACTCCTTCCTAAGCTACCCAGTGATGATAAAAGAGATATTATTTACTTTAGAATCTGACAAAGGTACTATATCATCAGGAAAGTAAAGAAATACATATTTTAAAGAGATACTCTATCCTCTGTAAGAGTCCAAGTATACTTATGAGAGTAAGTATAGTGATAAAGAAGAAATAAGTTTAAATATATAAGTACTTCATAACAGTTTAAGTTTAAATATAATAGTAAATTTTGTAATCCTTGTGATGTTTCACTTGCGTGTGTTTCTGCCTTTTTTTTTTTTTGTAAGTTTATTTATTTATTTATTTAGAGAGAACAAGTGGGGTAGGGGCAAAGAGAGAGGGAGAGAGAATCCCAAGAGCCTAACGTGGGGCTAGAAGCCACCAACCATGACATCATGACCTGAGCTGAAATCAAGAGTCAGATGCTTAACCAACTGAGCCACCCAGGTGCCCCATGTGTTTCTGCTTTTTAAGGCATTTGTTGTCTTTAAAATATTCAGATATAGGATATGCATGATTTTAGGAGAATTTAATTAGTTTGGAAATTAAAGGTAAAATGGGAAATGCATTGTCAAATTTACAAGCTTTAGTTTTATATGAATTTTTAGAGAAATACTGCTTAATCTACTTACATAATTAAAATATTAAGGATGAAACAAGGTACAGATAGCAGCCCAACTGTACCTCTTGATGTACAGAGGTCCCCTGAAACACTAAAGAATTTAATCAGATGGTGGAGCTCCAGAAAGATTCGTGGAGGAGACCTGGAAAGCAGCGGAACGGAGACATGAGTCAGAACCCGGTACCAGTCGCTATTCAACCCCAGAGCGGGGAGGGCGGCTCTGCAATGCCGCTGTCCTGACTCCCTCTAGCGGCTCAAACAGCAAAGCCCGCCTTCCCTGAGCACCAGAAAAAGATGCTTGCTGCTAGGGGCATCTCGCTCTCCAACAAGTTTCATTTGATTAGCGAGACCCAACAACAACAATAACAACAACAGGCCCAGAAATGTCTTCCGCCAAGGTTCTGGTGAGCTATTCATTCACCCTTTCCACAAACACTCCCTGCGTCACTAGGCGCCGCAATCCGCTTGAGTATCTCTAATGATGACACAATGCTTCCTTCTTTTCAGCCCGCCGCTCTATCCCTGCAACCTGTACTCACTGGCTCTGCGTTTGCCCTCTGGAGCTGCACAGCAGCCTCTCTTCCACCTGACAGCCTTCCAAATATTGGAAAACAGCCTCCTGTCACCGCACCCTCCCCCACTGCCTTTAAAACGCTTATCTTCTCCAAGCCAACACCCTAGTTCCTTCAACTGCTCTTCCTTTGACCCACTTTCCAGTTTCTGTTCCAGTTACTTTCCTCTGGAGGCATTTCTGGTTTGTCAACATCCCCCGAAAATGCACTGACTGTAAGAACTGCATCCACTCCCTGGGAAGTGACCCACCTGTCCCACATGTTGGGGTTCGGGGCAGGGGAGGGGCTGCCACCACCTTCCTGATACATAACACAACCACGGTTCAGTGCTCTTTGGAGCAGCTTTGTCAAATGATGAACAGAAAGCTGAGATTTCTCCTGTCTGGATTTTCCCCACATGAGGCAAGTTCACACTTGCCTTACTTTACCTGCTTTGTAGCCCTGAAGCATTTGCTGTAGTTGGGCAGAACTCCTCAGTTTCCCAAATAATAATATATGCCAACAACAGAAGGCAGATGGCCAGGTCTGGGTGAGCTTTGCCTGCCAGTGACCAGAGAGCTCAAAAAAACCCTCAAGAATGACAGCCTCCCTTGTGAGATTGAAGCTTGGCAACCCAAGAATGGGTTCTGATCTTCAGGTTAGGGACATCTGACTAGCCTAAATCCCTTCTGCTGTAGTTTAAATTCATTTTCTCTCATACTGCTCTGTGGGGACACAGAGGGGAAAAAAAAAGACTTAGTGTCAATAATGTAATATCTCTTTATAGTTTCAAGACTGATATTCAGTCTACTCACACCTCTCTTCTCTGAACTAATGTAGACTCTTCCCTGAAGGGCTATTTTTCAAAACCTTTCAACATTTACTTTGTCTCCCCTGGCTCCTTTCCAATGTCTCTGTAACATCCTCCACTTATGGGCCCCAGGACTGAACAGTATGTTTTAATGACTGATATTGGCTATAGATTAAGAATTATATCTGTGAAAATATTTCCATCATAGCATAGCTCATTGTTACTAAGATTTATATCCCTAAGGACTCCCTGCTTGGCATATATAAGTTATGTTTCTAAACTTTCTTTGTAGATCAGATATCTGGACACAGTTTTCCACAGAAACAATGTTATATCTGGTACTTACTTGAGCTCCCAGCCCAGGCAACAAAAGCCAATTTATTTTTTTTTAATATATGAAATTTATTGTCAAATTGGTTTCCATACAACACCCAGTGCTCATCCCAAAAGGTGCCCTCCTCAATACCCATCACCCACCCTCCCCTCCCTCCCACCCCCCATCAACCCTCAGTTTGTTCTCAGTTTTTAACAGTCTCTTATGCTAACAAAAGCCAATTTAATTCACAGAGCAATACTGACATCAGGCTGAATTTACATAACAAGAATTCCCTAATCTTAAGAATAAGAGACACAGGTAGATAGAATGGGAATTTCTTCCTCGTTTTCTCATCAGAGGCTGCTGTTTGGGAAAATTTGAAATGGGAGACTCTTAACTTTGGGTATTTCCTTCCTTCTTTTCTGGCCTTCTCCCACCTCTTTGGGTCCTTATCCCAGTATCCTGTTCCCAATATTCTAGTGTTACCCAAAGTCTCCTATGGTGCTGCCTATATCTCCCCACATCCCCCAATTCTCCCTGCTTCAACACAATCCTAGTTCCCCTCTCCCACAACACAAGCATCCGTTCTTCTAGTGAAGCTAAACTCAGGTAGGTGTTAGGATGACAGGCATCTCATTGAACCAATTGCCATGAATGAGTTCTCAATAATGTCTCTGGTTTTAAATGGATAGCTTATGGGCACCTGGGTGGCTCAGTTGGTTAAGTGTCCGACTCTTGGTTTAAGATCGGGTCATGATCTCACGGTTCATGGGTTCGAGCCCCGCCCTGTGTCAGGTTCTACACTGACAGTGTGGCACCTGCTTGGGATTCTCTCTCCCTCTCTCTGTATTTCTCCCCCCTCTTCCTGCCTCTCTCCCACTTGTGCCTGCTCTTTCTCTAAATTAAATAAAAATAAACAAAAAAAAATAAATGGGTATCTTAGTTATCCACAAGATTCTCATTTGTGCAGTGTCAGGAAATGAAAAATACAGGTAATGTAAGGGAAGATTTTAGTGAATATAGAAGCCATTATGGTAGATATGCTTGCTCTGCCTTACTTGGGACTCTATTCTAAATGTTACCTGCTTTCCACAGATTCTCTCCTTCCTCCATTTCTGAATCACAGATCAAATGCTCCAGATTGTTTTTCAGCAGTTACAAGATTTAAAAAAAAAAAGTTTTTGAGAAATTGCCATCCTTTTGAGAAAGTTAGTGAAAGCAACCAGACCCCCTCTTAAAAAATTTACATACTGTAGGATTCCATTTGTATAAAATTCTAGAAAAAGCAAACTAATCTATAGTGATAGAAAGCAAATCAATGGTTACTCAAGTTCAAGGGAAGAGGGAGAAATGGGTAACAAAGGGGCTTAAGGAAACTTATGCATTGTCTTGACTGTGGTAAAGGTTTCATGGGTAAATACCTGTCAAAATTTATCACACTGTACACTTTAAATATATGTAGTTTATTGTACAGCAATTATATCTCAGTAAAATTGTAAGAAAGGGAAAAATGCAAAGAGCCTAATCTATATGCACGTATATATTTTTCACTTCAGAATTGAAATTTTTTGTTTATCATATTTGCCTCAAGTGTTGTTTATATAAAAGAAATTAAATAAAACAGATTATAGTGATGTCCCTAACCACAGTTCCATTTCTTCACCCCAATCCTTTGAAGCAACTATCAGGAATTCAATGTGTATCCCAAACAGTTCATTTTTAATAACTTCATATGCATACATATGTATTCTCAAGCAATATATATTATTTCTGTGTGCTTTAAAATTTACATAAATGGAGGTGCCTGGGTGGCTCAGTCAGTTAAGCGTCCTGCTCTTGATTTCGGCTCAGGTCATGATCTCACAGTTTGTGGGTTTGAGCCCCGAATTGGGCTCTATGCTGACAGTTAAGAGCCTGCTTGAGATTCTTTCTCTCCCCTCTCTACCCCTCCCCCACTCACGCTGCCTCTCAAAATAAACATTTAAAAATTTACATAAATGACATGTATATTTTATTCCACAAATTTCTCTTTTCTTACAAGTCGACATCATGTAGAGATAGAGATATTTTACATATGGATATATTATGTTATAGTTAGGTACAATCCATTCCTTCAAATAACGTTACAATAATTCATATCATAATACAATATTGTAATTAATATCACAATACACTATGGGTATTGTGATAATTCCTATCACAATATAATGTGAATAAATCACATTTTATTTACCCATTTCCTCTCTGACAGGCATTTCAGTTGTTTTCAATTTTTCATACTTATAAGCAATATTGCAAGAAGCTGCAAGGTTTTTAAAACAAGTCGCACGGGATTGGCAGTAGGAGTTACTGGGTAGTGGCCACCAAGTAGACATACACATAGGTTTTCTAGGAGTCAAATGTTGTTAAGGCAAATGTCCGGCTTCAAGGGTCTATGGACTGCACAAAAATAGCCAAAGTTGGATATGACCCTGTCCCCAGACAGCAGCTTAACAAAGCAGCTCTGTGATGCATCCTGCAGAGTTGGAGATGATTCAGAGGACACTCTGGTGGCTGACAAGTTTAAATCTGACTTGGATACAATAGGAATCTGAAGCAGATGACCTTCCATGAAGCAGGTGGGGCAAATGCCTTTAGCAACAAGCATGGGCCATTCACTGTATCCATTGCTATTTAAATTCTTGAGGATTTAATATTGAGCATCATAAAGAGTATGTTCACTGCTTCTAGGTTATTAAGTTTGATATGTATGTATTAAACCTACCTTGTTGACAGCATTATTTGCATCCTTCTGTGTGTAATTTTTACTTTCTTGACTTCGTCTCAGTGGAGCAGGTTAAAACCTCCATTACTATTGTGTTTCCAAAATTTTTTGCTTTGTATATTTTGATACATTGTGATTCAGCATATACATATTCCCAAATGTTATGTCTTTGTTGTGAATTTTACCTTTCATTATTATAAAATTGTACCTCAAGAGTGTGGAGGGAGAACATCCGGCAATCCAGCGGACTGAGACGACACAAAAAAGTTCTGCTTCAGCTACTATTATTATCACAGAGAAACATTGGACAAAATAGTTCTATATATAACTGAGAGAACAGGAACTCTGATTACAGAACCAAAGAGGGAACTCAGACTGGCAGTAAATAAGGGCTAAGACCACAGTAGCCTGTGCAGGGTTGGGATCAACTCTAGGCCCTAAGAGCTCCCAGGATTTTAATACTCTTGCAAGTTAATATGATGTCTGGTGTGAGCAGACGACAACTGGAATTGAGCACTCTTCAAAATCTGAGTTGCTAAGTGCTATGCTGTTGGCAAAAACAAAGTCACACAAATTCCTATGTCCTCAGGCTATAAGTGAAAACAAAAGTTCATCCAGAAAAACTTGAAACCAAGCCAGTGCCATATATTGACATGAGTTCTGAATTTTCACTGTGAGATAGAAATATCAAGCTGAGAAAAAAACATAAAAGCTGGTTGAGAACTGGTGATATATCTAGGACTTGAGCAGAAACAAACTTACAAACACAGTCAAGGGACAATCTAACAACCCCCAAGGCACACAGTTCTTCTCCAGGGAGAAAATGTCCGTGCTGAATATAAGCTCTTAAGAAAAGTTACAAACCACAAGAGAAAAGCATCTTGAAGGTAGGATTACAAAATTAGGTTAGATCAGGAGATTTAATGCCCCCAAAGCTAGAGAAAATAGATCTACAGATGACTGTAAAATAAATGTGTTAAATGACTTACAAGACTTTTTTTAAAGGAAAGAGAAAATATAATGAAAAACGGGAAAATATGTAAAAAGGCAGATTTAGAAAAGGTGCAAATAGTTCTTTTATAAGTGAAACTGATAGCCATTGAAAGTCAAAACTAAATAGAGATATTTAATACCTGAATAGAAAAAAGCAAATTGGAACTGAAGAAATGACTTGGAGTGCAGCAGAAATAAAAATGGAAGAAAAATGAATGAGAATTTAAGAATCACAAAGGACAGGATCATAAATGACAGAAAGGACATCCAGTAAGAGTTGTCGAAGGGGTGAACAGGAAATGGGAAAGAGGTAATATTTGAAGAGTGATTAGTTTTTTCAGAATTGAAAAAAGACGAAGATTTTTAGATTGATGAGTATACTAGGTCAGTATCGATTGCATAAAAAAAACCCCAAAATTCAGTGGATTAAAACAACAATCCTTTAAATCGTAATCCTGTGGAATTGAAACAACCCTTTATTTAAACCATAGTTTTGAGGAACAACTTGGACTTGGCTCAGCTGAGAGGTTAGTGGGCAGATGTGGTCAGCAGGCAGTGGCCTCACTCACATAAGCTGGCTGAGAAATAAAAGGGAAGAGAATGAGGCTCAGCCCATGACGGCTCCCTGCAGGGTGTTCTCTGTTTTACTTGGCAACAGTTAAGCCAAAGCCAAGTTAGCAGCAATCGAAGGCCTCTGTGTTCCGATTTAATGTTTTGCAGCTGGGTTTTCAAATGTGCTGTTGTATGCTTGTTCTGTCCTTTTACACGGATTGTGACAGATGTTGACTTATTGGGAACAACTTGGTTTTAAGAGGGGAGTTGGAATCATTTTCCTTAATAACCTGGTATTTCTTTTCCTCTGTTGCAAACCTGAAGTAGCAAATTGTTAGTTTTACCCATGACCTTCCAAATTCAGTTCAAAGTATCTAAATAAAAAAACAAATCTCCTTGGTCAGTGTTAAAATTTTCTCTGCTAGGACTACAGTACTAAGACTTTTTTTTTTTTTTATTGCGGTTAATGTTTAAAAGAATCAACAGGAATTATACTTACACAATCGTGTAGACTAATGGATGTGACAATTAGGAAAGCTGGGTCTGGATTGTGGGAAATAAAAACAGGTAGAAAAATTGGAAGTACAGACCAATTAAAAAGAGAAAACAAGGGGCGCCTGGGTGGCGCAGTCGGTTAAGCGTCCGACTTCAGCCAGGTCACGATCTCGCGCTCCGTGAGTTCGAGCCCCGCGTCGGGCTCTGGGCTGATGGCTCAGAGCCTGGAGCCTGTTTCCAATTCTGTGTCTCCCTCTCTCTCTGCCCCTCCCCCGTTCATGCTCTGTCTCTCTCTGTCCCAAAAATAAATAAACGTTGAAAAAAAAATTAAAAAAAAAAAAAAGAGAGAAAACAAGATTTTCCTATTAGGGATTTGCTAAACCATAAGTCGCTATTCCTCTCAGCCAAGAAGTGGAAGCTAGAAAGTAATGTGTCCTTTCTAAATAAACTCCACACTAGAATCTTTGATAAACAAACTCATAGGAAAGAAGGAAATCTTGTTAATAATCACAATAGATTTTAGAATGAGAGTAGCCTGTTTACATCTGTTCTGGAAACAATTTGTTCTGGAAAGGGCTCTCAGGCAGGTAATCCTCATACAATTGTTCTACTCAAAATATATAAACTATTGGGCAAAAAACTGAGTGGCAAAAGAGTAAAGTGTCACCTGTCATAGGAAACCACTAACTTAATCCATTCAGGATTAAGGCAGGGCCAGAGGATGAGGGGTTAGGGAAAGATGGAGACCAGAAATCACTGGGGTGCTTCGGGATGAGAGGGGCTGAGGAGATGGCACCCCTAGGCTCCAAATTTCCAAGGATGGTACCTGTTTCAAATTTTCAGACTGGAGTGCCCTTGGACTTGTGATATTAGATGTTCAGATTCGTGGTTTTAAAAATCTGGTCCCTATCAATACACAAAGTCTAAGGGGCTAGGGAAGTGAAAGGAGTCTTTCCTGCTGCCTGGGAAACTGTTGTTACTTTTAATAATTCTGGGGTTTCTGTGCCTTTGTTCTTATTAATCTATAGATTTGGTGTCTCCCTTGGCCTTTTCAGACTTTGAAGTCTTCTCTTAGCTCTAATGATGACCAATCTCTAGCCATATGACCCCACATCCAGCATATCCTATTTTACTCCTACAGAGGAAAAACGCCCAAATTAGAAAAGACCTGAAAAATATGGGGACAAAGTAGAGCTCAAAACTAGAAAAAGAGCGTGACTCTTTGAAGTTTCAGTAAGAAGGCCTTTTCTGTAGGGTACACGGAGGGTACTTTGTGACCCTGTATTTTGACCGCTTATGTTTCTTCCTTTGTGTTAAGACATTGAGAACCAATAAACAGTCTTTCCTACGGCAGTGGCATCAAGGTAGGCCTCCAGGGCCACTAGGAGAACTGGACAGAAATTCAAATAAGCTGTTTCAACCCTGCCTCTGCCTTGGCCAGCCCATCAATACTAGCACATCTCTTCCTGTTTTTTTTTCCACATAGGACTGTGTCCACCCTCAACCCAATTACCAGTTCCCATTCCATTAAAAAAAAAATTTTTTTTTATTTTAGTTTAGTTACTGGGGGGGGGGGGGGAGAGAGAGAGAGAGAGAGAGAGAGAGAGAGAGAGGACCCCAAGCAGGCTCTGCGCTGTCAGCGCAGAACCAGACTCAGGGCTCAATCTCACAAACCATGAGACCATGACTTGTGCCGAAATCAAGAGTTGGATGCTTAACCAACTGAGCTACCCAGGCACCACTGCCTCCCATTCCACTTTGAACAGACCATTTGGAAAAGTGCTTTTTCCCAGCTTAGTCATTTTCCTGCTCTTGGCGTCCTGTCCACCTGCATCTATGGACACCTCTATTGTTGGTTCTCCCAATCCTCATAGGCCAAACTCTCCTGCAATAATCTACACAAATTAGTTATGAACTAGGCATTTGCTCTTTTCACATGAAAAGAGCCTGGGAAGACTTGCAGTTTTAAGATGGTAGAGAAAAGACATTTTATTCTCCTCTCCCCTCTCAGCAACAATTAAGATGAAATAGAAACACATGTGCAGCACTGATGAAACTCGTAGACACTTCTGTTCGTAAATCATACTATATGAAGATAGAAAGTAACTGGAAGATTCCAGCCTTAGAAGAGAAGAGAAAGGTTGAAGACCTGCACCTGCAGAAAATGAAATCACCAAGAAGCAAATGGATTTTGTGCTGTAAAACCCCTGAAAAGCTTAGGTTTAAAGGCACTAGTTGGGGTGAGGCAACTGATGAAAATAAGGAGATTTGTTCCAAACCTACTTAATGAGCATTTCATCCTCACCATCAACCCAAACAAAGGGATAAAACACTTCCCTACATATATTTTTTGGGGCAAAAAATTCTAGTATGGTGGGGTTAGATCCTGGAGTAAAAATATGAATGATGGAAACGTCTCTTTCTTATAGTTCTATTATATACAGCTAAATACTTCCATCATTTTCTCTGGAGAGCTCTTGGCAGAAATCCAAATATTTTTAGATGCATATTATAACTTTCAAGTTACCAAATATTTATAAAACAGTTCATCCCTACATAACACAGATCATATTTTTCTTTCCAGCTTCCTATTACCCAGTCTCCAAAGAAGTGTCCCTATGTTTTGTTCTTCATGTGTCTATAACTCACCACTTATACCAATTTCTGATACTAATTTGAAGCAATTTCTTGATACCAACAGCTATTGCCACAAAATACTACATTACAAACATCCAAAAACTCAGTGCCTTAAAAATAATTGTAATTTATTATCATTGATCTGTGAGTCACCTGAGAGTTGGTAGAGCTCAGCTGGACTCTGGCCTGCTCTGCTGGTTTAGGTTGAATGTGGCTAGGACCAATTGACTGGCTTTGTTCTATTTATTACTCATCCTCCGTGAACCAGTAGGCTAGTTATCAGCATGTTCTGCCACTTCTGATGGCATAGTATGAGAGAGCAAGCACAACCACATAAATGCTTTTCAAGCCTCTGCTTGTAACATAGCTAGCTGCTAATATCCCATTAGCCAAAGTAAGTCACATGGCCAAACCTAGCATCAGAGCACCGGGAAGTATACCCCAACCACATAAGTGGGACAGGGAAAGAGAACAGTGAATATTTTTGAGCAATAATTAAATCTACCACATATGGTACTGTGGAATTATAGAATCACCTCCAAAGAGAAAAAGTCATTTGGTCCAAAGGATTGAGAATTAGAATGGCAGAACTTCTCAGAATGATTCCATAAGTTAGAAGTCAGTGGAATGTCTTCCAAATTCTGAATGAAACGATCTAAATCTAGAAGCCTATATCCAACCAAATTAGTCAGTTATAAGGCTAGGATATAGACATTTTGAGAGATGCAGCGTCTCAATTAATTACCTCCCATATATCTTTCTACTAGAGAATAAGATTCACAAAAAAAAAAGGGACTAAATCTAAGAAAGAACAAGATGACGAATACAGGAAATAGGAAATCTAACAGAGGAGAGAGATGAAAGAAATTTCCAGCGTGACAGCACATTGAAGTTCTGTCCTGTTGTATGAAGAGAAAGAGGCATGCTGAAGCAGAGGGATGCCTCAGGGCTCTCTGCAGTGTGGGAAAATCTAACTGTGTGAAAAATATATAAAATGCAATTGTACAGAATGGGAAAACTCAAGTACATAAACAATGAAAAACTAAACAAAGAAACAAAAAATGGTGCTATTATTAACTCCAGGAAAATACAAAAGATGTATATGAAAAGAAATATAATCATAGTTCACTCTGGTTCAGCTGTAAACAATATTTCACATTAAGGTAGTTATGAAAATTGTACTATTGGAAGGATGGGAAGAAGTGAAATCCTATCTACTATATTAGATAGTTACTAGATAATATACAACATGGATAAATCCGAAGTAAGCAATATAATACATATTATTTAGCAGTATGGAAGAAATGTATGGACTCTGGAGACTGGAATTAGAAAATATAAAGGGTGGGACATGGGATAGCTATTTTTCGTTGCAAATCTTTTATCAACACTTCACTCTTTTGTAAAAATGTGTGCATATATTATTCTGATAAATATTTTAAAGGCTTAGGGAAAGGTAATAAAATAATCCCGTATAATACTTGGTGAGACCAAAGTTCCTCCATTTTGTCATTTATTGACTAATCATTTATGCTTGGCTCTGAGCATCAAAATAATGATTAACAATGCACAGTGTTGGGGCACCTGGGTGACTCAGTCATTTAAGTGGCTGACTTTGGCTCATGTCATGAACTCACAATTTGTGGGTTCGAGCCCTGTATCAGGCTCCACGCCGACAGTGTGGGGTGTGCTTGGAATTCTCTCTCTCTCCTTCTCTGTCCCTCCCCAGCTTGCACTTTCTCTGTCTCTCAAAAATAAATAAACTTAAAAAAAACCCACAAACAATGCACAATGTTTAGTGATTACAAAACAATATTTCCATATAGTTTTGTGATTTGATTCTCACAAGTCTGTAAGATTGATACAAAAGCAAATTTACCATGATACTAATGAATCTTAAGCTTCAGGACCTCTCAGTGAATGAACTGTTTCCTAACCCTGGGAAGGATCACTAGCAATATGCTTATACGTCTTAAGTTTTTGTAAATGGCCTTTTGTTAAGACGACTGTTTCTTTCCAACCTCCAATGCATCATACTTCCCCTTATGTACCCTTGGGCATTATTTCTAAATATATACACATCTTGTATACACCTAATGTGTATTCACAATTTTGTATTCTTTTCTTTAAAAGGGGCTTTCCCCAATAGTATCAACTTCAGGCTCCATAAAACCTAAATTAATCCCTGGTTAAGTATTATGTATCCCATTTTACAAATTAATGAATGAGGTTAAGTGGTTTTGCCCAGATTTCCACATCTGGATTTAAATTCAGGCATTTCCATGTTCAAGTCCATTTTTCTTTCCACTACTCCACAAAACATCTCTAGATGGTGAAAGAAAGGTTAAGAGGAATCAACTACTCTACTGGGAAAATCAGTTCTGGAACGTGGGTGGACAGGAGGCAAACCTGAGCCATCAAGATTCATGTGGTGGTGTTCTGGGTAACAGGTGGAGGCAAAAGATACAAAAGGAAAGGTCACTGAAGACAAATCACGATGACACAAAATCTATCTTCAGCTGGCTCTGCTGAGTGGTTGGAAAGCAAATACACTAAAATGCCTCCTGTGAGACACCACATACTTGGAACAGGAAGAGGTCTCTTTTTTCCAGATGTCTCTTCTTTTAACCTGCTTCTGGGAACAGATCTTGGTATCTCTTTGAGAGAGCCCGTGGCAGGTTGAAGTCAGACGTCAGGAAATCAAAGACATGGATTGAAAGAGACAGTTGTAGGGATTTACCCCAACTCCTCAATGAAGGGAGCCAGACCATGATGAGAGGCAACACACATAGTGGTTAACAGCATGAATGAACTTGGTTTCTGTTTGTGGAAGCTGTACGACTCTAAGCAAGTTATCTACTCTCTATGCCTCAGTTTCTTCATCTACAAACCAGCGTTAGCAAAATGAGTGCAGATTCCCTTGTGTACAATTCAGAATCCATAAATCTAAAACTACTTCAAACCTTATTTGGTGGATAGGGCTGATCGGAACTGATCTGGCAGTGAAATCTAACCTAATTCATGTAAAGGTATTTATTCCATTTAATGCAAAAATTCATATGCCTCCAACAGACACATAAAAAGATGCTCAACATCACTCATCATCAGGGAAATGCAAATCAAAACTACAATGAGAGATCACCTCACACCTGTGAGAATGGCTAAAACCAAAAACACAAGAAACAACAAATGTTGCCAAGGATGGAGAGAAAGGGGAACACATCTGGTCTTACGGCTTTCAGATAAGATACTATGGGTCTGAAGTGTCTCTCTCCTAAGGCCATTGTGAGGATTAAATTAGTAACATTGGAAATGTACTGAGAATAGTACTTGTCATAAAATAAGTACTCTACACAGGCGTGCTATTGTTCTTGGGAAACCCTTCTATAAGCAGATTCCTGAGAGATTTTATCTGACTCCTATGGAGGAGAAATCACTTGTTTATGAGACAATCTAGTTTAAATGCTGGACATTTCTAATCTAATCTTATAATAGCTGAACTGTCCCTTCCTCTAACGACCCTCCACTGGTCATAGTTAAATTTCTGTACAGCTTTTGCAGATAGCTGTTATGTCTGCCCTGTGTCTTCTTTTCTCCGTGATTAATTGTTCATAATACACTGCTCCCAGACCAACCTGTTAGCTCTGCCCGGACACACTCTAGTTTGGTAATATAGCCTTCCAAATACAGTGCCCAAAATAAAACCCAGAAATCCATATGGGTTCTGAGCAGCATAGAGTACAGTCCCTGTTTTTTTCTGCACTCCAGACTATGAAAAACAACTGTGTCAGTATGAAAACAGAAGTGAGATAGGAGGAGATTTGGAAAGACACAATCAAGGCCATCGCAGAGTTTCATTAGAAAAACATACTAAAAAAATTCAATTTCAAGCAATTTTTGTTTCTGGTTTCCCTGAACTACAATGGAAAACAGTCAGCAGCCTAGACCAATTCAAATACAAGAGTCAAACAGTGTAGAAGTAAGGTCAGTGACGTTATACGAATTCATTTACTGTGAAATACTACAGACAGTACTGCTGGCGCCTGTGTGAAGGTCACGGACCATATCCCACAGTCCAAGAAAAACTAATGATATTCCAACAGAAGGAGAAGAAGAACAGAGCTAAATAAAACTCTGACAAGTATCAGCATCAATTTACAGTAAATTACTGAAAAACAGAAGGACACCGCTCCCTCTGGTAGGCAGCTAGACTCTTCCTCATCTCTGGCCGTGACCCCTCTGGTTAAAAAGAACCTGAACAAATAAATCCACTGGAGGGGAAGAAATCCATTTCCCAGGTGGGCAATGTGATCACTCACTCAAGTTCTGACGGGGAAAATATTCTTCTCTTGCAGTGGCCATCTTGGATACCTGCAAAGTGTGCCTAGAATTCTAGATTCCTTGAAATTCTAGATTCCTGAATTCCATCTAACTCTTTGATTTCTGTCACCATCATCAAATGATCTGTACTGCAAATAAAGCAGACTTTGTCCTTGAACACTGGTGAGTAACTTAAAACAAATTTATTTGGTAAACTATACATACATAAATTTACCATTTTAACTATTTTTAAGTGGATTGTTCAGGGGCATTAAGTACATTCACAACATTGTGCAACCATCAACACTCCAAAAAATTTTCATCATCCCAAAGTGAACCTCTAAACACATCAAGCAATAACTCTGCATTCTCCCTCCCCCCAGGCCCTGATAACCTTTTCTGTCCCTGTGAATATACCTATTTTGAGTATGTCATTAATATGATTTGTGGAACCATACAATATTTTCTTCTTAAATCTGGTTTATTTCACTTAGCATAATGTTTTCAAGGCTAATCCATATTTTAGCATATTTCAAAATTTCATCACTTTGAAAACATGAATAATATCCCATCATATGCATATACTACATGTCAGTTATCCATTCATTTACTGATTGACATTTGGGTTGTTTCTATCTTTTGGCTTTTTGAATAATGCTTCTAGGAACAGCAGTATACAGTATCTGCTTAAATCCCAGCTTTCAATTCCTTGGGGGATATACTGAGAAGTGGAATTGCTATATCATGTGACAATTCTGTTTAACTTTTTGAGGAATCACCAAACTGGTTTTCCACAGCTGCAGCAGCATTTTACATTCCCTCCAGCAAAATACAAGTGTCCCAATTTTTCCACATCCTCACCAACACTTAGTTTCCTTTTGGAAAAAAAAAAAAAAGATAATTCATCCTAACAGGCATGAAAAATTGGACATTTTTTACTTTTACCTCTTCAAATATTTTTTGATCCCTTTCTTTCTGATACTTCAAATGCACACATAGTAGACCACTAGATATTATTCCATAGCTAGCAATGCTTTGCATTTCCAATCTTTTCTCACTGTGCTTCAATGTGGATTTTTTTTGATATGTAAATTATATCTTTATTTTTTTATGTATAATACATTTTATTATTTTTTTAACATTTATTTATTTATTTATTTTTATTTATATATGAAATTTATTGTCAAATTGGTTTCCATACAACACCCAGTGCTCATCCCAAAAGGTGCCCTCCTCAATACCCATCACCCACCCTCTCCTCCCTCCCACCCCCCATCAACCCTCAGTTTGCTCTCAGTTCTCAACAGTCTCTTATGCTTTGGCTCTCTCCCACTCTAACCTCTTTTTTTTTTTTCCTTCCCCTCCCCCATGGGTTCCTGTTAAGTTTCTCAGGATCCACATAAGAGTGAAACCATATGGTATGTGTCTTTCTCTGTATGGCTTATTTCACTTAGCATCACACTCTCCAGTTCCATCCACGTTGCTACAAAAGGCCATATTTCATTTTTTCTCATTGCCACGTAGTATTCCATAGTGTATATAAACCACAATTTCTTTATCCATTCATCAGTTGATGGACATTTAGGCTCTTTCCATAATTTGGCTATTGTTGAGAGTGCTGCTATGAACATTGGGGTACAAGTGCCCCTATGCATCAGTACTCCTGTGTCCCTTGGATAAATTCCTAGCAGTGCTATTACTGGGTCATAGGGTAGGTCTATTTTTAATTTTCTGAGGAACCTCCACACTGCTTTCCAGAGCGGCTGCACCAATTTGCATTCCCACCAACAGTGCAAGAGGGTTCCCGTTTCTCCACATCCTCTCCAGCATCTATAGTCTCCTGATTTGTTCATTTTAGCCACTCTGACTGGCGTGAGGTGATACCTGAGTGTGGTTTTGATTTGTATTTCCCTGATAAGGAGCGACGCTGAACATCTTTTCATGTGCCTGTTGGCCATCCGGATGTCTTCTTTAGAGAAGTGTCTATTCATGTTTTCTGCCCATTTCTTCACTGGGTTATTTGCTTTTCGGGTGTGGAGTTTGGTGAGCTCTTTATAGATTTTGGATACTAGCCCTTTGTCCGATATGTCATTTGCAAATATCTTTTCCCATTCCGTTGGTTGCCTTTTAGTTTTGTTGGTTGTTTCCTTTGCTGTGCAGAAGCTTTTTATCTTCATAAGGTCCCAGTAATTCACTTTTGCTTTTATTTATTTATTTATTTATTTATTTTTAAATTTTTTTTTAATGTTTATTTATTTTTGAGAGACAGAGAGACAGAGTGTGAGCGGGGGAGGGGCAGAGAGAGAGGGAGACACAGAATCGGAAACAGGCTCCAGGCTCTGAGCCATCAGCCCAGAGCCTGACGCGGGGCTCGAACTCACGGACCGCGAGATCGTGACCTGGCTGAAGTCGGACGCTTAACCGACTGCGCCACCCAGGCGCCTCCACTTTTGCTTTTAATTCCCTTGCCTTTGGGGATGTGTCGAGTAAGAGATTGCTACGGCTGAGGTCAGAGAGGTCTTTTCCTGCTTTCTCCTCTAAGGTTTTGATGGTTTCCTGTCTCACATTCAGGTCCTTTATCCATTTTGAGTTTATTTTTGTGAATGGTGTGAGAAAGGGGTCTAGTTTCAACCTTCTGCATGTTGCTGTCCAGTTCTCCCAGCACCATTTGTTAAAGAGACTGTCTTTTTTCCATTGGATGTTCTTTCCTGCTTTGTCAAAGATGAGTTGGCCATACGTTTGTGGGTCTAGTTCTGGGGTTTCTATTCTATTCCATTGGTCTATGTGTCTGTTTTTGTGCCATCAACGTGGATTTTTTGACAGTTTTTTTTATTTAAAAAATTTAAATGTTTATTTATTTTTGAAAGAGAGAGAGAAACAGAGCGTGAGTGGGGGAGGGGCAGAGAGAGAGAGAGAGAGAGAGAGAGAGAGAGAGAGTGAGTGGAGGAGAGCAGAATCTGAAGCAGGCTCCAGGCTCTGAGCTGTCAGCACAGACATGGGGCTGGAACTCAGAGACTATGAGATCAAGACCTGAGCTGAAGTTGGATGCTTAACTGACTGAGCCAGCCAGATGTCCCCTTTTTTAAAATTTATATTCAAGTTAGTTAATTATACTTTTTTTTCTATGTCATGTTCACTGCCCTTTTCTTCTCTAGTATCTAATTTGTTATTATATCCAACCAGTGTGTTAATTTTGGATACTTTATTTTTAACTCTAGAAGCTTGAGTTGAGTCCTTCTTAAATCTTCCATTTCTCATCTCATCATTTTCAGGCTTTTCTTCATCTTTGAGTATATGCAGCATATTTCTAATGGATGTATTAATATTCTTGTCTGCTAATCCCATAGATGGCCATTTCTGAGTCTGGGTCTTGTGACTAATTTTTCTCTTGGTTATCATTCACATTTTCCTGATTCTGCATATGTCTGTTACTTTTGTGCTGAATTCTGGATATTGTAAATTGTAAGTTGTTGGATGCTAGACTTCACTGCATGTATTTAATGAGTATTGGACTTTTCCTTTTGGAATTTTTCTTGAAGATAGTTGATCCTTTTGAGGTATGTTTTTAGGCTCTTCTAAGGTGGTTTAGAATAGCATTTAATTGAGATATAACTCAGCCCCACTTCAAAGTGTTGCCTTTCTAGGATTTCTACTAACTTTCATGTGTATTTGCCAAGGTCTTTTTACTCTGGCTTGAGGGAATTCAAATGGCTCCCAGTCCTGTGTAAACTTAGATTATGATTTGTCTTATAGCTGACTCACAACTGGTCTTTTACTGGAAGTTGTTCTTGCCCAGACTTCTGGAATTGCACCATATTCCTGTGTAGACTGATGTTCACACAAAGATTAAAGAGTATTCCTACAAAGGCTGCTTGAGCTCTTTTTGTATAGTCACTTTTCTCAGGTATTCTGCCTTGGTCTTCTTATAGTTACTATGAATTACCTCGGTCTTCTTGAACTACAATCTGTATCTACTTCACTTCATGGGATTGCCACACTCTGTATGGTTTCCCCTTTCAGAATCACAGTCTTGGGGCTATCTACAAGCAGAAAGTCTATGCAGTTGTAGGTCTTGGCCCATTTGTTTTTGTTTTCTCGGGGACTGCAATCTTTGGCTCTTGTCCAATATTTGAAAACAATTATTTCCTACATTTTGTTCAGTTTTCTAGTTGCTTATGTTCAAAAGGCAATTACTCCATCATGGCTAGAAGCAGAGCTTCTTGGAAAGTCATTTTAATAACTCAGCTAAAGTGTCAGCTCAGGGACAACATTCTGCTATTATAATACCGTCCTTCAGAATACTGTATACACATGCTAAAGCAACAACTGGTATATGGTACCACGTCCCCAGTTTCTAGCAACACTGGTCCAGGAAATGTGAGGTGGAAGTAGATTGGCCCCTCTCTCACCATCACTCTTCATGATCCAATTAAAACGTTGTGTTTCCTACCCCCACAGTTGAAGTCTGTTGAATTAACAGTCCTACTTTCAGGTAGGAAAATATTTCCTTAGGGGAAGTGGTTGGGCTTCCTCTGAACATGAAGACATTACTACCACCTGTTAACTTCAGACCTTTCAAGGCAGTAGACCAGCAAGCCAAGAAAGATGTTACCATATTGGCAAGAGTCACTGACTCTGATTACCATGAAGAGCTAAACTGCTGTTACAGAGTGTGTGCAGGGAGGAGAGTGCCTGGAATGCACCAGATTCACTGGGACAGTGATTGATGATTCTATGACTGGTGATGATGAAATGGGAAACTGCAATCTGGCCTTACACAGACAACTAAAAATTCTGACCCCTCGGAGATGGAAGTCTGAGTCATCCATCAGGAGAGCAACCTAGATCAGCCAAAGGACTGGCTGAGGGTAAGGGAAATCTGAGCAGATAGTGGGAAAGGGAAATGACAAATTACAGACTTGGGGCCTGGTGCAGCAGAAGTGATTGTAACTTCTTCTACTAGCCTTCCTGTATTAAATCTTTGTAGCATATGGATCTGGCCACTACCTTGAAGAAGACTCTGGACAGACTGGACTAAATGGAGAGCATAAAGTTTCTAAAAAGTAAAAGGTTGAACTCTAATACAAACATGTTGTGGGGGCACCTGGGTGACTCAGACAGTTTAGTGCCTGACTCGTGATTTTGAGCCCTGCGTCAAGCCCTGTGCTAACAGCGCAGAGACTGCTTGAGGTTCTCTCTCTCCCTTTCTCTCTTCCCTCCCTCGCTCGCAGTGTCAGTCTATCTTTCTCTCTCTCTCCCTCTCTCAAAATAAATAAATAAACATTTTAAAAAACCTGTTGTGGTTTAAAAATATGTTCTCAAATGCTTTGAGGGTCCTTCCTTCAAAAGGTGAAACCTACTTTTTTCCCCCTTGAGTGTGGACTGTATTTAGTGACTCACTTCTAAGGAAGAGAACACCGTGGAAGTGATAGTGTGTTTCTAGACTTCTGAGACTAAATAAAAGTAATGTGACACACATCTTTCCCCTCCTATCCCCTGCCTGCACACACCCCTTCCCCCTCTATCCCTCCGCCCACAATTTCATCACTCACTCCGGGGGAAGCCATTTGACATGTCATAGGGACATGCAAATAGCCCTCAACTATGAGGTTCACATATTGGGGGTAGGAAGACTCTTGCCAAAGGCCATGTTGTGAGGCATGGTTCTTTCAGCTCTAAATCAAGTTTTCAGATGAATGCAGCCCTGGCTTTAAATACTGGATATAAGACCATGGGATGGGGCGCCTGGGTGGCGCAGTCGGTTAAGCGTCCGACTTCAACCAGGTCACGATCTCACGGTCCGTGAGTTCGAGCCCCGCGTCGGGCTCTGGGCTGATGGCTCAGAGCCTGGAGCCTGTTTCCGATTCTGTGTCTCCCTCTCTCTCTGCCCCTCGCCCGTTCATGCTCTGTCTCTCTCTGTCCCAAAAATAAATAAACGTTGAAAAAAAAAAAATTAAAAAAAAAAAAAAAAAAAAGACCATGGGAGACCCTGAGCCAGAACCACCCAGCTAAGCTGATCCTGAATTCCTTACCCATAGAAACTGCGGATAATAACTGTTTGTTGTAAACAGATGAACATATGGGAAGTGGGGGGTTCGGAGAAGGGAGGGAAACCACAAGAGACTCTTAGTGATGGAGAACAAACTATGGGTTGGCAGAGGGAGGCAAGTGAGAGATGTGCTAGATGGGTGATGAGTACTAAGGAAGGCGCTTGTGATGAGCACTGGGTGTTGTATGTAAGTGATGAATCACTGAATTCTACTCCTGAAATCCACATTGCACTGTATGTTAACTAACAATTTAAGTTAAAAAAAATAATTGTTTGTTGTGAGATACTAAGTTTTGGGGTAATCCATCATGCAGCAATAGGTAACTAACACAATACTTCTTCTGCAGCACTTTATAACCTCTTGTCTGACTCTTAACTCCAGCCATTGCTGCAAGTGACCAGTTCTGTACAAGTTTTGACCAGATGCACCCAAATGTAACCTGAAGCATCCAGCCTTCGCCCATGCTATGTACCTCTAGCTTCCTACAATGGGAATTCCATAAGGTGTGGGGCACCTGCCGGAGGCCTTCCATTACTCATATGATAAGAAAGAAACCAATGAATAAATGCTTTACCTTTCACCACCAACAAGCTAGGTTCTGAGGTAGACTTCATAAGACTCCTCAGAACATTCCAACAGACTTCAACACCACTTGCTCAGCTGTGTCTACACTGATACTGTATTTTTCTTTTTACCCTACTCTTTATTATGAAAAATTTTCAAACACAAGGAGAAATTGAAAGAATTTTACAGTCAAACCCATGTATCCATTATCTAGATCGTACAATTAACATTTTACTCCTTCTTTCTTACATGTCTATTCATTTATCTATCCTTCTGTCCATCTACTAAGTAATCTTATTTTTAATGCATTTCATAGTAATTTACAGATAACAGTATAATTCACCTCTAAATACTTCAGCATGGATATCACTGACTGTAATTCAATATGTTTACGATTTTTTTTCTTTTAAGGCAAAATTCACATTCAGTGAAAGGTAAAAATCTTAAGAGTATCACTAAGTAATTTTGAAAAATAAATTTACCTGTGTAACCCAAACCCTCTGAAGATACATAGCACTCCCTTATACCCATTTTCTGTCAATCTGCATTTAAAAACACACACATACCACTATTTTTTCTTCACTATAGATTAGTTTTGCCTATTCTAGAACTTCATATAAATGGAAACACTTAGTACCCTTTTGTGTAAATGACTATAGTACTTCTTTCACTCAGCATATTTTAATATTTATCCATATGTTGTATCAATAGTCTTCCCTTTTACTGCTGAGCAGTACTCCACAGCATGAACATACCACAGTTTGCTTATCCATTCTGTAAGTATGTTGTTTCAAGTTTTTGACTATTATAAATAATGCTGCTGTGAACACTCTTATACATGGTTGTTTGTATGCAGATATTTGCACTAAGTATCTAGGAAAGGAACTGCTGGGCCATAGAGATGTGTGTTTCATTTTATTCTATTTTTTAATTTAATGTTTACTTATTGTTGAGAGAGAGAGAGAGAGAGTGAGAGAGAGAAAGCACATGCAGGAGGAGGAGGGCCAGAGGGAGGGGGAGACAAAATCTGAAGCAGGCTCTGCCTGTCAGTGCAGAACCCAAGGTGGGGCTCGAAATTGTGAACTACGAGATCATGACCTGAACTGAAGTCAGACACTTAACTGACTGAGCCACCCAGGTGCCCCATGTGTGTTTCATTTTACAACAAACTGCCAGACCTCTCCAAAGCGGATACACCATTTTATACTCCTACCAATAATTTATTTATGAGAGCTCCAACTACTCCACAGGCTTGCCAACATTTGTTGTGACCAGCCATTGTAATTTAGCCATTCTAGCAGACCTCCAGCAGGTATCTCATTTGATTTTAATTTTAATACCCCCAATGACTAATGATATTGGGCACATTTTCATGTGCTCATCAGTCACCTGTGTATTGAGAGTGCATTCTTGTATTGGTTTTTCCACCGTTCCTGTTTTACTCCCTTATCCCTCACACTTGGAGTCTAGTATCCTTTCTCAAATAAACTACCTGTTTGTGATTCGTCTTGGGTTTACTTTAGGGATATCCAACCTAAGATATCAGAAACAGCTGAAGAGCTAAGAGGTTACAAATCCATCCTATCCCCATTCCTGTGAAAATAGCAAAGGGGATGCTTCTCTATTCTGGTAAAACCTCACCCCTCACAGGTCATTAGGCTGGCTTCTGTGTGATGGAGGGGAGGGGTATCCAGAAAAATGCACCTACGACTGAGAGGATCCTGTACTGACTAAATGCAGGTGGGTTTCTATAGCTTTTACAATCAACGAAATCTTATGTTTTTTAAATTTTCTATTGTCATTGTTAGAATCACTAAGATGGTCATTCACACTAAGTTCAAACACAAAGAACATTGGTTTAAGAAACAGGCAGAGAAAAGGCTTAGAAAAATAAAATTCTTCTGGGGCACCTGGGGTGGCTGAGTTTGTTGAACATCACACTCTTGATTTCAGCTTCAGGTCATGATCCCAGGGTTGTGGGATTGAGCCCTGTGTCAAGCTCTGTGTTGAGCATGGAGCCTGTTTAAGATTCTCTCTCTCTCTCTCTCTCTCTCTCTCTCTCTCTCTCTTCTGCTCCTTTCCCCTGCTTGCACTCTTTCTCCCTCTCTCTCTCTCCCTCTCTCTCTCTCTCATGCGTGTGCACTAATTAATTAATTAATTAAATTAAAAAACCAAAATTCTTCTTCTGTTCATCACTTGGGCTTCACAGGAGACCCAGGTTGGCCTTCACATAGTGGACGCCATCTTTCCTCTGCACCCAGAGTACCCTGAAGTACCTCACGACTCTCCAGTATCTAGGACCAAAAGAACAAGCCTGAGAAGAAGCCCCCCCCACCTCCTTCAGCCTGTCCTATGCTTATGTTCTGCCCCAACAACAGAAATAAACCTTAAAATTTAGCTGAGGTTTGTAGACTTAAATACAGAACTACTACCCAGAACAGTGCCTTGTGCATATGCATTCAGTAACTGTTGGTTGAAAAATAATGAATACATAAGTGAACAGATGTAGATTTAAGTACAAGGACAAAATAGTATGTGGTAAACACACACATATCACACAGAATGATACAAAGGACAAGTTCCATGGGGAGGTGCAATTATGGAAGAGGAAAACACACGCTCCTCCCACCTGTCAACTGGTCTGGGGCTGATCAAACCTGTGGCCTCACTACTCCCAACCATGCCCGGGAGACCCACATCAGTACCAAAGGCCCTGAGGAAGCCAAAGAGATACCGGTGATGGCAGACACAGGTGGTGGCAGCTTGGGGACCATCTCACACTCGCTACTCCCACCTCCAGAGGAGGGAGTCCATCTTTGAACTCTGCAGGCTTTGACTACACTGCCCAGGTCTGAGTCCCTGGGGGTCATGGTCACAATGCCAACAAAACAGGGCAGGAAGAGGTTTCACTCCTCACAGAGTGTGTGATAGCAGCCTCTGCTTGGGTGGCTAGAAATAGCAGCTTGAAAACTGACTCTGAGGGTGGACAGCTGTGATGCCCTGCCAGGCGGAAGGCTCTAGAAATATGTGGCACAGATGGGTTGGGGTGTCAGGTGATGGCTGGGGTGAAAGCCGTGGAAGTGACAATTAGAAAGTGCACCATCTTCTCTCAGTAACAGCAGAAGAGAAGGTAATGAAGGAGGAGATGGCAGACAAACCAGTAGGTAAAAAAATAGATGTGTCCAAACTGAGATGTGCTGTAAGCGTAAAGTGTATACTAGATTTCAAAGACTTAGTACAGAAAAAAAGAGAATGTAAAATATCTCCATTCTATATTGACTACATGTTGAAATTTTATTTTGAAATATTGCATTAAATAAAATATGATTTAAATGTTTTGAATGGAAGAAATCAGTAGGCAAGAATGGATATAAAAAATTTATGAAAGCTGAACAATCTGAACTGAGCCTTGAAGGGTAAGTAGGATCGAGCTGGGTAGGAGAAAAAGAAACAGCCTATAAGAGAAGACACAGCCTATAGAGACCTGAATTCTTTCTGATGACCCTCTTCCTGGCTGAAGTTAACTTTCACTGCAGCACTGAAAAGGTCAGGGACACTACCATCAGAAGATTTAAATTTAAAACCCCCTTTCACTATTGATTTGTGTTGAACAAAATAAATGTGAGCCTCTGGTTTTTCATCTGAAAGCAGGTATCAGAAAAATTCTATCTCATATGGCTATAGTGATACCTAAATTAGGTAATATGTTAAAGAGCTTTAGGGGTGCCTGGGTGGCTCAGTCGGTTGAGCATCCGACTTCACCTCAGGTCATGATCTCACGGTCTGTGAGTTCGAGCCCCGCGTCGGGCTCTGTGCTGACAACTCAGAGCCTGGAGCCTGTTTCAGATTCTGTGTCTCCCTCTCTCTCTGACCCTCCCCTGTTCATGCTCTCTCTCTGTCTCAAAAATGAATAAAATGTTAAAATAAAAATTAAAAAAAGGGGCTTTATTATCAAGCATCTTGAAATCTATCCTTCTCACTTCTCCACTATTTCAGAATTGGCACATCTTCCCAACAATGTATTTCATAAGCCCTATGTTTCTCCTTCAGTATGCATGTATAGTC
Source organism: Herpailurus yagouaroundi (assembly GCF_014898765.1). Lineage (NCBI taxonomy): Eukaryota > Metazoa > Chordata > Mammalia > Carnivora > Felidae > Herpailurus > Herpailurus yagouaroundi. The sequence continues at coordinate 98,868,031 of NW_024412377.1, forward strand.
ATGGAGGCCTGTGTATTTGAATATATTTTCAGACACTTGAAAATACCTTACTCCCCTTCTGAATACATATCTCTTCCACAGATAGCAGACTCTTCTTATTGACTTTGGGGGGCCATGGTATATAGAGAGTAGAGTCTCTGCAGAGGAAAATGTCCATTTCTCATCTTCCTGATTTTCCTGTTCACTGAGTGGCAGCACCATGCATCCAGCTGAGTGAGCTAACACCCAGGAGTCACCCTCACAACACTCCCTCAATCCCCATATCCAATCTGTGAATAAGCGCCGTCTGTTCTGCCTGTCGGCCATCTCTCACTTCTCTGGCTGCCACTCAAGTCTAAGCTTTCAACTTTGCCCGAACTACTGCAATAATCTCCTAGATGGCATTATATCCTGACTTTTGCCCACCTCTCTACAATCCATTCTGCATTCTGCAGCCAAAGTGATTTTCTCAGTATTAAGGAAAAAACATTCACTCAGGCACCATTCAGTATGATGTTAGCTATAGGGTTTTTATAGATGCCCTTTGTTAGGTCAAGGGAGTTCCCTTCTATTCCAAGATGGCTTAGTCATGAATGGGTGTTGAATTCTGCCAAATGCTCCTGATATAGTAAATTATACGAACTTTGCCTGTTACCTAAGTATTGAAGGGAATTAGCTAAATGGGAGATAGAATTGGAAGGACAGAGCAAGATGATATTGTCTGAAATAATTGGATGCATTATGGCCTGGTAGAAGGGAAACAACTAGACGCCATCTGGAAGTCTCTGCTGCCTCCATGATTCAAAGGCAACCGGGCACATAGCATATACTCTGAAACTACTGATTCCATCTCAATCTGTGGTTGACAACTGAGATCCATTCTTCAACTCTCAGAGCACTGTTTTTGAGAGGCCCCTATAAAGTTTCAGTTAGTATTCATTCCATCTGCCTTGTTGTCCTTCAACAAACAGCAACTGTGACATCTCCAACATGAAACTGGGGATACAGGTTACTTATTATTTACAGACAGTCCTTGTAATTAGCTGTTAAACTTCACTTGCCAAACCCCAATGCAAATCTACTCATCAGAGGATAATTAATTAAACTTGACTTTCTCATTAAAAACCTATAGTTTCCCTAACCTTTCATTCAGGTCATGGATTCCATGTGATAAATATCACCTTAAAATTTGTCATATAAGTCACAGCACTCTATTTTATCCCATAGAATGGGAGAGAATATTTGCAATACATACATCTGACAAAGAATTTGTATGCAGAATACATAAAAAATTAATACAATTCAACTATGAGGACAGAGGGGCATCTGGGTGACTCAGTTGGTTAAGTGTCTGATTTTAGCTCAGGTCATGATCTCACAGTTTGTGAGTTTAAGCCCCGCATCAGGCTCTTTGCTGTCAGCACAGAGCCTCAGATCCTCTGTCTCCCTCTCTTCTCTGCCCCTCTCCCATTCATGTACTCTCTCTCTCTCTCTCAAAAATAAACATTAAAATAAAAAAAAAAAAACTATGAAGACAGAAACCAATTAAATATAGGCAAAATATTTGAACTCACACTCCACAAAACAAGATATATGAATGACCAATAAATACACGGGAAGACCTCAACATCATTAGCCATTAAGAGAATGCCAATTAAAACCAAAATGAGGGGGTGCCTGGGTGGCCCAGTCAGTTGAGCATCTGACCCTTGATTTCAGCTCAGGTCATGATCCCAGGGTCATGGAATTGAGCCCTGCATTAGGGCTTAGCATGGAGCTTAGCCTGGAGCCTGATTGGGATTATCTCTCTCCCTCTCTCTCTCTTTCTCTCTCTCTCTCCCTCTCCCTCTGCCCCTCCCCCCAAACGTAGGCATTTTCTCTCTCTCTCAAAAAACAAAACCAAAAAAACAAACAAAATGAGGTACTACTTCGCACCCACTAGAATGACCAAAATGAGAGACAGACCATATTAAGTGTCATTGAGGATGTGAACCCCTGGAACTCTCATACGTTGCTGTTAGGAGTGTAAAACATTACCACTACGTCAGAAAACATTTAGTAGTTTCTCACAAATTTAAACATACAGTCACCATATTATGCAGTAATTCTACTTCAGGTATCTATCCAAAGGAAGTTAAAATATATATCCACACAGGGGTGCCTGGCTGGCTTAGTCGGAAGAGCATTGGACTCTTGATCTTGGGGTCATGAATTTGATCCCCATGTTGGGTGTAGAGTTTACTTAAAGTAAATAAATAAAAAACTTAAAAGTATATATATCATATATGTCCACACAAAGACTTATATGTTCATAGCAGCATTTTCAAAATACTGTATAAACAATACTCTCAAACCAGAAAAAACCCAAATGTCCATCAACAGAGGAATGGATAAATGAACTGTGGTATATAAAACTCAGCCAAAAAAAAAAAAAAAAAAAAAGAATCCACTGATACATGCAACATAGGTGAATCTCAAAAGCACTATCTATGATAAATGAAAGAAGCCTTTAATATTCCATTTGTATGAAATTCTAGAAAATGCAAACTTTTCTATAGTGACAGAAAACAGATCAGTGGTCGCTTGCAGGTGGGAAAAAGGAAGATTTAGTGAACAGGGTATAAGGGAATTTGGGAGAGTTATGGAAATACTCTGTATCTGGATTTAGGTGGTGCTTACATGGCTGTACACATTTTTCAAAACCCATCAAACTATACATTTAAAATGGTAGCATTTTACTGTACATAATTTGCACTGTGAAGTTCATTTTAATTTTCTTAGTTTTTATTTTATTTTAGAGAGAGAGAGAGAGCACATTGCACAAGCAGGGGGGAGGGGCAGAGATGGAGAGAGAGAGAAAAAGAGAGAGAGAGAATCTTTTTAAAAAAATTTTTTTAATGTTTATTGTTTTTGAAGGAGAGAGAGAGAGAGAGAGAGAGAGCAGGGGAGGGGCAGAGAGAGAGGCAGACACAGAATCCGAAGCAGCCTACAGGCTCCAAGCTCTCAGCACAGAGCCCAACAGCGGGGCTCGAACTCATGAACAATGAGATCATGACCTGAGCTGAAGTCGGATGCTTAACTGAATGAGCCATCAAACTCACCCAAAAAACAAATAATCCAGTGGAGAAATGGGCAGAAGACATGAATAGACACTTTTCCAAAGCAGACATCCAGATGGCTGACCAAGAGAGGAGAATCTTAAGCAGACTCCATGCTTAGTGCAGAGCCTGACATAGGACTTGATCCCACAACCCTGGGATCATGACCTGAGCTGAAATCAAGAGTCGGACACTCAACCAACTGAGCCACACAGATGCCCCTGTAAAATTTATTTTATTTTATTTTATTTTTAATTTTCTAATGTTTATTTATTTTTGAGAGAGAGAGAGAGAGAGAGAGAGAGAGACAGAGTGCGAGCATGGGACGGGCAGAGAGAGAGGGAGACACAGAATCTGAAGCAGGCTCCAGGCTCTGAGCTGTCAGCACAGAGCCCGATGCGGGGCTTGAACTCACAAACTCTGAGATCATGACCTGAGCTGAAGTTGGACACTTAACTGACTGAGCCACCCAGGTGCCCCTGTAAAATTCATTTTAAAAAGCAACAATAAAAAAACAAGTTCTTCAATGCTCCACTAGCTGCCCATTGTCACCTAAATCATAGGCTTGTAAAGGGGACATCTACTGTACTTAGGCTCCTCCAGGCAAATGTGTACTTGGCTCCCAGGTCATGGTGTAGTCCCTTACCATGGTGAAGAGGACTAGCCCCACAAGAACCCCAACATGGGGCCTGGACCAGAGGCAGGTTTGAGGGCCTTCTGTGCCACCCTCACCCTAAGATCCCACTTAGCTTTCTCAAGGGAATAAAGGGCACCTCATCCCAAGTAGGGAGCTGAACCGGTCTTAGGAGGAAGGGGAAGAAGGGTACAATGAACAGAAAATATCCCTTGTGCTGCTTTATAACTCATTCAGGGACAACTACCATGGATGACTAATGACTCACTCTGGGCAAACACTGTGGTGAGAGTTTTTCATGTGCTATCATATTCCATTCTTGTCATAATGCTAAGTGTGACTCCTTCTGTTATGCAGTTTAGACAGGAAAAAGCGAAGGAAGCAGAGAAGCTAAGGAACCATTCCAAGCTTTCAGAGCTAGTATATGGCAAAGCTGAACCCAAGCACCATGTTCAAAGCCTGTACTCTTAACCACCACAATGACTTTGCTTGTGAACGAGCTCTGCTTCCGACTGCCTACACCGGTCCCTCCCCTCATCACCCTACACCAAGTGCACACTGTTGGAGGCAGGCTCAGAGGACAGTTTTCTGAACAAACAGGACCCAGGCCTGGAACACGGAGTCCTGTTCTCCCCCGCTCCAGCTATATCAAGAGTGCCCAAAGTTCAGAATTGTATCAAGTCATTTTCTCCATAATTCAAATACAGAAGTACTTTTGAGAGACATGGCATTCCGGCTATTCCTGTGCGCTATAAATATGCAATTTATGGGGGAAAATGGGAACTCTGTGTCACATTGAAATTGAGAACTATCTGAAGAAAGGAGAAAAATATCCCATCTTATTGAGTCATGGGGAAAAATGTTTATAGTATATCATACCAATAAATAGGAATGTAAAAATAGCTTCTGTTTGGAGGTGGAGATCAAATGTTAATGTGGGCTTGAGTTCATTTCAAGCATTTTTCATGAAGCATTTTCACTTCCACAACCTGATAAGTCCCCCTTATTAAACCAAAGTCAAATGATTTTAGGTGCCAACTTAAAAACCCTTAAGATCAAAGTGTTCAACTCCCTTTGAAAAGAAGAAACAGGGGCACCTGGGTGGCTCTGTCGGTTAAGCATCTGACTCTCAGTTTCATCTCAGGTCATCATCTCACGGTTTCATGGGATTGGGCCCCATGTTGAGCTCTGCACTTGCTGGAAGCCTGCTTGGGATTCATTCTCTCTCTCTCTCTCTCTCTCTCTCTCTCTCTCTCTCTCTCTCTCTCTCTC
>NW_024412377.1:98873023-98892480 GCF_014898765.1 Herpailurus yagouaroundi
CTCTCTCTCTCTCTCTCTCTCTCTCTCTCTCTCTCTCTCTCTCTCTCCCCCCCCCCCCACTCACGCTTCTCTGTCTCTCTCAAAATAAATAAATAAAGGGGCGCCTGGGTGGCTCAGTCGGTTGAGTTGCCGACTTCGGCTCAGGTCATGATCTCGCGGTCCGTGAGTTCGAGCCCCGCGTCGGGCTATGTGCTGACAGCTCGGAGCCTGGAGCCTGTTTCAGATTCTGTGTCTCCCTCTCTCTGACCCTCCCCCGTTCATGCTCTGTCTCTCTCTGTCTCAAAAATAAATAAATGTTAAAATAAATAAATAAATAAATAAATAAATAAAATTTAAAAAAATTAAAAAAAAAAGAAAAGAAGAAACATACAACAACTGTTCTTTGAAAACAGACATACAGGTCATTAATGATCAAAGAACAAGATACTTGAGGGCAGGGCCCCTGGCTGATTTTTCTTTGCCCAGAGCACAAAGCTCAGTGTGGGGTGGCCATTTTTCTTGGCCCAACACCCCTTTATTTCAGGACACAGAACTCTTCACTGGGAAAACTCCCTCCCCCACTCTGAGTCAAGTAAGAGCAGCCAAACCCATCCCCCTGACCACACAGGGGAGAAAGCCAGCCAAGCTGGGTCCCAAGATTCTTGACACTTGAAGAGCCTGAGAGCAAAGGAACTTCTGGCAGCTGTGTCTCTGGCTGAGGTCCTAAGTAACTTGCCCATATTCACATCATCACTAGCTTTTTGCCCTTACTTTGAGGGCAACTGTAACACTGCTTGGTCTCGATTTGGACTCCTCCTAACCATTCTTGTGTAGGCACAAATTACAAAAACAAATCTAAACTAAAAGCCTGGTACAAATGTTCTCATTTTTTTTTTTTTTTTTATCCATGGAGCTGGCAAGTGAGAAGCTGAACCCAGTCCCTTGAGCCTACCCAGCAAGCCCATCAAACTGGTAATTTCGTTCACCCATAGTATTGACCCTGCACAGGGTTACCAGGGAAGGCAGCTGAGACTAGAACTAGGGAAGAGCCTCAGATTTCTATAGAATGTGACTTTTAGAAATATTTTTTCTATTGTGGTAAAATTTACCATATTAACCCTTTTAAACCCTTTTCGTGGCATTAAGTACATCCACATTGCTCACCCACCAACCATCTGCAGAACTTTTTCATCTTCCTAAACTGAAACTCTGTGCCCATTGAACATTAACTCCCATTTTCCTGCCCTCCCAGCTCCTGGCAGCCACCCTTCTACTTTGTCTTTTTTTAATTTTACTTTGTGTTTTATTTCTTTTTGAGAGAGAAAGAGAGACAGAGTATGATGGGGGGAGGGGCAGAGAGACAGGGAGACACAGAATCCAAAGCAGGCTCCAGGCTCTGAGCTGTCAGCACAGAGCCTGATGCAGGGCTCGAACTCATGAACTGTGAGGTCATGACCTGAGCCAAATTCAGATGTTTAACCGAATGAACCACCCAGACACCCCGACTTTCTGTCTCTTTGAGTTCGACTTCTCTGAGTACCTCATATAAGTAGGATAGTCTATGCTTTAAATTTTCAACTCCTCCAACTGTTTACTGAAACCTACTATTTGTATAGCACAGTGCTAGGCTTTATGGACAGAATGTATAAAATATGAGATCAGATTCCTGCCACTAAGATCATTATATGATTGACCCTTGAACAACACAGCGTGAACTGCTCAGGTCCACTTATATGTGGATTTTTTTTTTTTTTTATCAACACAGAACTATAAATGTACATCTCTTCCTTGTGATTTCTTAATAACATTTTTTCTCTAGTTTCCTTTATTGAAAGAATATAGTATATAATACATATAACATACAAAATATGTGTCAACTGACTGCTTATGTTATTGGTGAGGCTTTTGATTTACAGTAAGCTATCAGTAGTTAAGTTTTTGGGAAGTCGAAACTTATGTGAAGACTTTTGACTTTACAGGAGGGGGTCAATGCCCCAATCCCTGTGTCGTGCAAGGGTCAGCTGTACTTGAGCTGTGAAGGCAAGGCTAGCTTCTAAGATACAATGCGAATGTGTACATGCATGATACCAACCTGGAGGACAGGAGAAATTTAAATGAGCGAGATCCACCATAAACTGGTATAGTCTAAGAAGTCTTCATAGGAGTGGTGACTCGAGGAATGAGAATGAGGTTTGGCTGGGCATGGAGGAAGGTTCTGAATTAACTAAATCATTCATACATTGAGGCAGGCTGGATCTTCCAAAGCAGCCAGAGCCAGAGCCAGTAGGCCACAGCATTCTGATCCTGTCTTTCTGAGGATAGTATGATAAACCCCAGACCTGTGAATCAGACTTCTGGTTGCAGACCCAAGCCATACATGCAATGGTTTCCTTTTCTCCTATTGCAAAACAGACACAAAAGAAAATCAAAGGATCCTTATTGTTGTTATTCTTTATAATTATGTCAAGAAATAGCCCAACCAGGTCTTTTGTGCAAGTTTGTCTTTCTCCTTTGGCAAAAGGAGTTGGTAAGAACTTCTGAAACTTGTGAGGAATGTCTGACACCAGGTCAGTTCACATCAACTCTGACCACAGCTGGGGACAGAGACCCCTGGGGTTGTGGTGAGATAAGCCTCCAGATGCTCACACTAACCAGCCACACAGGTGCTTTAAACAAGCAGTCCACAACACCCCCACTTTCCCCCACTGCCACCAATATTTGGAGCAAGTGGCCAATGGAGCAGCACCCAACACGTCACTTTGTAAGCATAACCCTCGCTAAGGACTCTGTGTAAGAACAGTAAGGCCTGCACTGCTGCATCATATCTCCTTGTCTTTTTTTTTAACACTTTTTTTAAGTTTATGTATTTACTTTTGAGACAGAGAGATCAAGTGAGGTAGGGGCAGAGAGAGAGGGGAGAGAGAATCCCAAGCAGGCTCTGCGCTGCCAGCACAGAACTCGATATGGGGCTCGGACTCACAACTGTGAGATCATGACCTGAGCCGAAATTAAGAGTCAGATGCCTAACCGAGTGAGCCACCCAGGTGTCCTCTATCCATGTGTTTTCTTGTGTGTTCTTTCTTCCTGGCCTTCCTTTCTTCCCTTCAAGATGTGGTAGTAAACAAAAAGGGAGTCCTGACTTTAGACGTAAACATTCCTCAGTGCGTCTCACAGCAACAAGGTTTGATTCTGTCCATTCAACTGTATGTATGTTCACAGAAATTGCAACTTTGGGGCCAAGTGAAGTGGCCAGAAAGTGCACCATGGGCCTTTACGAGGAATTTGACAGCCCTAAGAGAAGAAAAATGTAAAATGTTATCAAGTGCGCCCTGCAAGCCTCCCAAAGTCAGAGGCATGGAGTGGTCCATGGCGAATGGATGCACAGAGACCACAAAAGAACACAGGATAGGGAACCAATGGATTCTGCAAAGGTATTGAAATTGGGAGATAAATCCTTGTACTATTTCTTCCTAACAGTCCTGAGAAATAGAAATCCTTGTCTAATGCTTCACTGAGAATTCCCATAGGAAGGGCCGCCACCAGTGCTTTCTTCTCGTTCCAGTGACCTGGAAAAGGCCCCCTGGGAAGCACTACTTTCTAGAGGTGAGTACACAGGCGTGTTACTGTCTGAGCAGGAGCTCAGTCTCTTCAAGGACACTGAGGCAGGTAAAAGATAGCAGGGAGATGGGGGAGTTACTTATTACTAAGCCATCATCCACCTGTTCTCTTGGTTATTACTTTCCGCTACATACTGAACAGTGTGAATCTTAAAAAGGTCTCAGCTCTGGTCCACAACATTGCAATACTCCAACAGGCCTACAGGTCTCTAGTTTGTGTTCTTCAAACACAGTCCCACTACTTCCCCAAGGCGGTATACTTAAAATATAAATGTCATTATTAATGCTCTTGCTTAAAACTTCCTTCAGGACAAACTTCAAGCTTAGTTCACTATATTTTGAACAAAAAAGAAAAGTGCATTTATATGTAATTAGAGTGAAAATGTAAAGGTTCAAAGATACGTCTAAAAGTTTCATAAATCTTCAAGCAAAAAGCCAACCAATGAAAAAAGCATAAAATCTATGTGAACATTTTTTCTAAACGTTAGATGGCAGAAAATGATAGACATAAAAAAATGAAGAAGTTGGGTCTGAAAAAACCTAGAGGTGAGGATTGAATATAGTCTACTATGTGGGAATAAGTTTTGTTACAAGTGTAATAGCAAGTATAAAATGAAAACATTATTTGAAAGACACATTTATAGTTAACAAACTAAGCCTCTTCATCTTGGTGTGCATTTCTTTCTTACTCTCCCTGTTGCCGGGGCCTCACTTCCCATGATCACCTCTCAGACCACCTGCATTTAGTTCTTGTCTCAGTCACTGCATTTGGGGGGACCGAAGCTAAGAGAGTAGGTACCAGAGTTGTCCCAGAAAGGAGAAGCTTAGAACCTCCAAACCTCAGGCTGGGATTCTGGACCTGGGTTGTTTACCCACCTGATGGTAACAAGAACCCCATTTCTGGTTGTAAGGGAGTGATGATAACTCTTGGTGGGCTGTAACAGCAGGAGAAAGATTCTCACCTGTAATGGATTAAGATGAGGAACAGATGAAAGAGGAAATGTTGGTTTATTTGGTATCTTTGGCTGATTCTATAAAATATACACATCCAGAAGCAACTAGCCTGATATACCATTAGAACAACCTATTAAACAGTCAGCTAAGATGTCATTTAGGGAATATCCTGTAGGGATAGGGTGCTGTCCTCTAAGGTAAATTGTATGCATTAAATCAATGATTTATGGGTCTGTGTCCCCAATAACTAGAATACACGGGTTCTCAACACTGTGTACGCTTTCAAGCACCACAAAACCTGATGTCTATTAATATGGGTATTAAAAAGTAGCTAGATCAGAATGAAATCTTGACACTTGCAACAACACGGATGGAGCTAGAGAGTATAATGCTAAGTGAAATAAGTCAGAGAAAGACAAATACCATGTGATTTCACTCATATGTGGAATTCAAGAAGCAAAACAAATGAACAAAGAAAAAAAGAGACAAACCCAAAACAGACTCTTAACTATAGAGAACAAACTGATGGCCACCAGAGGGGAGGTGGGTGGAGTGACGGGTGAAATAGGTGATGGAGATTAAGAGTACACTTATCAAGATGAGCAATGAATAATGTGTAGAATTGTCCAATTGCTGTACTGTACACATGAAACTAATATAACCCTGTATGTTAACTATACTGGAATTAAATAAGTAATGAAGTAAGTAAATACATACTTTTTTAAAGGCAGCTAGATCATACCTGTCTCCCAATTCTCAGCTCTTCAAATTACCTTCCACTTTTCTCTAGGTCAGCTAAGCTGTAGTCTTCCTAAAAGAGTAATTCTGAGAACACTTTTCCAGTCAGTCTTCCCCATTCCATTCCCCATTCCAGCAACTCTGTTCTCCAAGTTCCCTGTCTGATTTCTCTTGGCAAACTTTTCTTCCTCCCTTCCTTTTTCTCTTGTCTTCCCTCCTTTTTTCCTTCCTTTCTGCCTTCTTTCCTTCAAATTCTGCCAAGATGCATATAATTAAGGAAAAACTAAGTATTCCAGGGCATCAGGACAAAAGGAAAATAAAAGATTAGCACAGGAACTGGTAGGTGTTACAAGTTGAATTGTGTATCCTTCCCCCTAGAAAAAGATATGTTGACGTCTTAAGTCCAGGTACCAAACCTGGGGTTATTATTTGTAAATAGAATGTTTGCAGATGTAATCAAGTTAAGGTGAGGTCATTAGATAGGGCTTAATCCAATATGACTGGGGTTTTTATAAGAAGGAAACCTGCATACAGACACACAAAGGAGATCATGTGCAAGAAAGGTGGAGACTAGAGTGATACAGCTGCAAAGACAGCAAGGATGGCTGGCCACCACCACCAGAAGCTAGGAAGAAGCACGGAAGGATTTTCTCTACAGGTTTTAGAGGGACCATGGCCTTGCTGACACCTTGATTTTGGACTTATAACCTTCAGATCTATGAGAGAATAAATTCCCATTATTTAAGCCAATGAGTTTGTGGTACTTTGTTACAGCAGCGCTAGAAAACTAATAGAGTAGGCATCCCATATTTGACTCAGTCTCTTCCTAGCAGCTGAAGCAAGGAAACAGTTTGTGGAATGATCCACAGTGCCCACAGGATTAAACAGTCCTATTTGCTCAGGGGATGCACAGCTTTTTATGACACTGAGAGATCAGAGAATGGTCTCCTCTACATCCTACAGAAAAAAAAAAAAACAACACTGTAGGAATCAATGGACAACATGTGGATGACATCATGACACTAGCCCCAATAAGAAATTTTATGCAGCTATTTCCTACAAGGTGCACATCTAAGAATCAGAAATGAAAAAGGAGTCATTACCATCAACCTTGCAGAAATAAAAAAAGTTAATTAAGGAATAATAGGCACAACTGTACATCAACACATTAGGCACCTTGGATGAAATGGACAAATTCCTAGAAAGACACAAACTACCAAAACTGACTCAAGAAGGAAGAGATGGGGGTGCCTGGGTGGCTCAACCAGTTGAGTGTCCAACTCTTTATTGTGGCTCAGGTCGTGATCCCAGGGTCAAGGACTGGGCCCTACGTTGGGCTCCATGATGAGCGTAAAGCCTGCTTACAATTCTCTCTGTCTCTCCCTCTGCCTCTCTCCCCCACTTGGGCATACTCTCTCACTAAAATAAAATTTTTAAAAAAATTTAAAAAAGAAAAAAAGAAGGAAGAGACGATCTGAATAGACCTAAAACAAATGAAATGATTAAATTAGTAATCAAAAAACTACTCATAAAGCCCAGGCCCAAATGGCTTCACTGTTGAATTCTACCAAACATTAAAAACAAACAAACAAACAAACAAACAAACAAACAAACAAACACCAGTTATTTTCAAACTCTTCCAGAAAGGAGGAAAGAATACTTTTCAACTCATTTGATGAGGCCAGTATTACTCTGACACCAAAACCAGACCAAAATGCCACAAGGAAACTACAGACCAAAAGCACATATAGAATGTACCAAAAGAGTATGGTCCAAGTACACAGCTCTATAATTTTATGTCTTTGAGGTAATTTCCATAAATAGTTTTCTCACAATGGGTTTTTGGTAAGGTCAGACAGCAGATTTCAAGGCTATAATCTTTGGCAAGCATCTGGTGAGTAAATATTCCATGTTACCAATGAAATGCAGGTCTTAATGCTTTGCCAACTTCCAGAGGAGGGGAGAGAAATGAGGTCTTCTGATGAAAACTAAATGTTATTTATTTATTGTTAAATGTATGAATGGGGGCTCCTGGGTGGCTCAATCAGTTAAGGATCTGACTCTTGATTTCAGCTCAGGTCATGATCTCACAGTTCAAAAGTTCAAGCCCCACATCAGTCTCTGTCTGTGTCAGTGTGGAGCCTGCTTAGAATTCTCTCTCCCTCTTTCTCTGTCCCTACCCCATTCATATTCTTTCTTTCTTTCTCTCTCTCTCTCTCTCTCTCTCTCTCTCTCTCTCTCTCTCTCTCAAAATAAATAAATAAACTAAAAAAAAAAAAATGCATGATGAAGGTTAGGGGAACTGCCACTACCAAAACAAGAATTGAAGAGCATTTTTCTTGCTGAAACTTGAAGAGTGTGGGGCAAAGAAGAAGAGTTATTAGGTATTTGAGAAATATTTTATAATTTATTTAAAAGTTAATTTAAAACTATAAGAAAGAGGTTTTAGATTATAAGAAAGTTTAGGCATTGAATCAAACACAGAAGACAAACAGACTCTGTTTCTCTGGACTTTGAAAATAAATCCAAAACACATCTTGCTAGGATAACAAACATGTAATTTGAAGAGTCCAAATCCTACCCTTTTTCAAATTTTGGTTAAATGCTGCCAGTAAAAAAAAAAAAAAAAAAAAAAAAAAAAAAAAGGAGCTGTTCTCAAATTGGTGTGGCACTTGAATGTTTCCTCTTAAATTTTTTTTTTTTTCAACGTTTATTTATTTTTGGGACAGAGAGAGACAGAGCATGAACGGGGGAGGGGCAGAGAGAAGGAAGACACAGAATCGGAAACAGGCTCCAGGCTCTGAGCCATCAGCCCAGAGCCTGACGCGGGGCTCGAACTCACGGACCGCGAGATCGTGACCTGGCTGAAGTCTGACCCTCAACCGACTGCGCCACCCAGGCGCCCCTGAATGTTTCCTCTTATATAACTTTCCACTTTCTTCTTGGAGTTGAATTTGTCTTACTGTCTTACTGAAGTATAATCTTCCTGAGGGCAGGAATGGTCTCTCAAATTTCCAGACCCCTACTCGGGTTTAGGACAGTGCTTTGTTCACAACCAGCACTTAGTAAAAACTATTCTATGAACTACTGAAAATATCATGTACCTCATTACCTGATCAGTCTAAAAAATGGACTTTTAAAGTACTCAAAGTAATAAAGCCTGTTGTTAGGGGCGCCAGGGTGGCTCAGTTGGTTAAGCATCTGACTTCAGCTCAGGTCATGATCTCATGGTCAGTGGGTTTGAGCCCTGTCAGCTCTGCTGACAGCTCAGAGCCTGGAGCCTGCTTTGGATTCTGTCTCCCTCTCTCTGACCCAGCTCACGCTCTGTTCTGCCTCTCAAAAATAAATAAACGTTAAAAATAAATAAATAAAGAGGGGTGCCTAGGTGGCTCAGTTGGTTGAGCGCCCGACTTCAGCTCAGGTCATGATCTCACAGTCCATGAGTTCGGGCCCCGTGTCGGGCTCTGTGCTGACAGCTTAGAGCCTGGAGCCTGCTTCGTATTCTGGGTCTCCCTTGCACTCTGCCCCTCCCCAACTCATGCTCTGTCTTTCTCTCTCTGTCAAGAATAAATAAATGTTAATTTTTTTTTTAATAAATAAAGCCTCTTGTTAAAAGGATTGCCAGATAACAATAAACTTTAAAATTTTGTTTATGAATTAAGCCATGAATAAGAGATGACTTAACCAGATTCATTTATACTAGTTACTATTCTTTTAAGCAGACATCCACAGCATTAAGTATCCTTCTGAGAAGAAAAACATTAACCTGATAGTTAATCTTCACATTGCAAAACTGTCCCTTTTAAGACATCCAACCAGTCTCTTCTGAAACCATTCTTGGAATGGTAAGGAGAAATTCCATTAATAGGCTTTGAAACTTAGAAAAATGTCTAATTTATAGAAAAAATAAGGTTGAAAAAAAAATACTTGAACCAAAGCATATAAGTGGACTGTATTATTGTAACCAAAAATTTCCTGTCCTCCTTTTAAGAGAATTATACAATCTCTGCCCATTGTCATATAACTTGCAAGGTTTCCTTTTGAGAGTGTACTTTCTGGCCCCACTGACAACAGGCTTTGTCATATGACTTGCTTTGGCCAATAAAATGTGAGCAGAACTGAGGTGCACAGAATGTGTTTTAAGTTTTAAGAGCAGCACCTACCAGTGGTGTATAAGAGCTGATTGTAACATTTCCAGAAATTTGGCAAGCCACTTGTTAAACTTGTTAACAGTAGCTTGTTAAAAGTAGCTTGAAATCAGCCATGGTGGGTTTTTACATCATAGGTGAGTATTTACATCATGGAAACAGCAAACACTACAAACCAGGACTCCTCTTCCCTCAAAGTTGATTCCAGCACGTGGTGAGGTGAGTGTGTCCCAAAAAAGTTGATCTTTGAACCTGGAGCCTGGAGTGAATGAAACTAGTGGAATAGAGCCAAAGATACCTGCAGCAGATATAATTTGCTTGAGAAATGAATCTTTGTTATTGGAAATCACTGAGTTGTAGGGGTTGTTACCTCAACATAATCCATGAAAAGGTGACTGATACCACTAGCTAGCGTTGTTAAGTTTTAGAGCACCAACGAGCCCAACCTTTATCTGTCTAGACCGTGGTTCAGTTGGCAACAACTTGAACCATCAGACTCCTTGAACCTGAAAAGATGCAAACTGCACTCAGACTCAAGATAGGAATCCAGGTCTTGGAAGGTTAATGTAAAAGTATAAAATAAAAATTACATTTTCTAAAAGCACTAAACAATTGTATCATTTTTAAACCTTGGCAACCACAAGTCTGTCACTCGTGGACCTGGATAGTTAAGGAGTGACTCCCTAGTCCTTTCCCCTATAGGCCACACGTTACCACCCCACCCCCACTTTTACCCCCAGAAGCGTGAATTGAACGCTGTGTCTTTAAGGGAGACGCGCGCAGTGGTTTCCGCACAGGACAAAATGTCTGCGAGGATCCTGGAGGCTACCGGGCGATCCCAGACTTCCAGCCCGCCTTCCGCTCCCGCCACGCTTCGGGGGTGATGGGGTGAGTGTGCGCCACCACGCATGCTGTGGCGCTCCCGGAGGCTGGGTCAGGGCGCGGCAGGCCAGGGGTGGGGGGAGGGGACCAGCCACAAGCCTCGGGGCCGCAGGTGAGCCTTCGACCCGCAAACGCCAGTGTCCGCTATTATCACAGGCTGGCTCGTGCAGAAGCCGCCGGACGTGCCCTTCCTTCGCTGTGGTCGGTTGTCCCCGGTGTAAAAGATGCGTGTGGCCCCAAAGTCTGAATAAAAGCACCGATCAGCTTCTTTTAGCACCTCATTTTTGCTCCTCCACAGTATCCCTTCAAAAAAGTTATTTGGGAATATCGAAAATCATCTGCTCTCCTTTCTAGTAACATTGCCTTTTTTGCAGTCACACTTTTAACAGTGCAAGTGGTTGGGTGCCCTGTGGTGTGCTCTTTCTCTGAGATTATCTTAAGGTCTCAAATTTTGGAGAAGAGAAAACGGAATGCGAGCCAAATGCTCAAACAATCCCTGCCCCCACTTCCATGATGCTCAAACAAAAGAATTTTCTGATCCTCTCTGAGTACACAGGAGCAGTTTGCTGTAACTACTGACAGTAGCCAAATGCCCCAAGCTTACCAAGCAAAATTATTTTTCCTTCCATGAAAGAAAAAAATAACCACCATCCGAACTTCTAATTAGCCCAGACTACATGGATACGGTGTTTAAGAGAAACTGTTGTAGAGCGAGCTTAATAAATTAACATAATTAGGGTAATTATTTTATGCACTTCGCATTAATCTATTATTTGTACAGCCTTTTTGGCCAAAAATAGCTTGAGGCAAAGGACAATAAAAAGGATACAACAATGTGTAAAATGGCCAAGAGCCAAAACAAGCAAATTCTCAATTAAAAATTCTTTGTTACAAAGGCCTTCAAAGTAGGACAGCTTTAAATTCTTCTAATTCATATCAAAGTATGCATTTTACAAGACAAAATGGATCAACACCCTTCTTTTCAGGAACATATGTATTAAAGTAATGTAGGCCTGAACTAAAGCTCCACTTCAGCGTAGAAAATTTTCATTTAAAAAAATGCATTAATAGAGAATACATCAGAGCCTTTTAGCTAATGGTAGAGGTATCTAAGAGTTTGGCTTAAGACATGTAGAGAACATCTCTGACTCTCCATATAATTAGTTGTGGGTCCAGTAAATTTTTTAAAAGTCCATGTGTAACCTTTATCTGATATTTTCACACTTATCCCTTTCTCGCCTGAGCCAAGTATCTACACTTTACTTGGTTTTTAACTTCATCAAAGTCTTCAGCCTGGTGATTCCAGGCTAGTTTTTCTAATTGTCTCGATTTGTTCATAAACAGATGAATTCATTATTTAATATTAGTAAACTAATATTTCTACAGAGATAGACAAGTAACAGATGAATGAATTGTGTTTTCCTTGATATTTGGGTCAATTGTCAAGGCTAATTATTTGTTTTAATTATTATGTTCTGCTTTGATTAAAGTTACTGGTGGATGAAGTAAATGAAAATGTTTTTATTGTTTCCACACAAATCTATGTGGATTTTGCATTAGTGTGAATTTCTTACTAAAATCCAGGCTCAACCTACACATACTTGTTTGTAATCCTGCCAGATTAATCCATCTGAAGTGACTGGCCTTGGGTGTGGAAGGACAAATACAGCTATAATTCATTTGTTATTCCCTTTTGAGAACACTGCCTGGTTCTTTGACCTTTAGCCTGCCTAATATGTTGTCTATGTTCAGGTTTAAGTGTAAAATAAAAAAATTAGTTTGTTTTATAGGATGATTTTTAATGTTCCAGTCATGTTTTTCATGTACATACACACATATTTACACAAATTACTCATCCAGGTTTTGATCTCCCTTATTCTCTATACTGGTATTCAGGGGGGTCATACTGAAGAATCTACATTGTAATCTGATAGGTTTTTAGAAGACTGGAACTTTAGAGAACTGCAAATAAAACTTTAAATGCAGTTTGAAGTAATTCGTGTGAATTTATTATCTTCCACAGACTTTAACTTCTTACCATCCCTTCCAGATAGTGGATACTCAAATGAAACTCCCTTTGGGAGAGAGCAGAGGGTGGTACACTACTACTCTCTCCTCTTCCATGAAGTAACAAAAATCTGCTTTTCTTTCAGCTTTTTTCCCTCTGAAACTGGACTAAAAAACTTGTACTGTTCATCTCATGCTAGCCACTTTTTTTTTTTTTTTGTTTACTTATTTATTTAGAGAGAGAATGTGCACATGAGCTGGGAAGGAGCAAATAGAGAGGGAGAGAGAATCCCAAGCAGGCACCATGCTGTCAGCACAGAGCCCAACGTGGGGGTCGAACCCACAAACCAAGAGATCATGACCTGAGCCAAAACCAAGAGTCAGAGGCTGAACCAACTGAGCCACCCAGGTGCCCCTAGCTACTTTCATTTAGCATCAAGAAATTTTATTTTAGGAGCACCTGTCTGGCTCAATTGGTAGAGCACCCGACTCTTGATCTCAGGGTCTTGAGTTCAAGCACCATGTTGGGTATGGAGCCTAGTTAAAAAAAGAAAAAGAAGAAGAAGAAATTTTATTTTAAAATATCAGCTGGAGGGCACCTGGGTGGCTCAGTCGGTTAAGTGTCTGACTCTTGATTTTGGCCCAGATTATGATCTCAGGGTTTGTGAGATCGAGCCCCATGTCAGGCTCTGTGCTGACAGCATGGAGCCTGCTTGGGATTCTGTCTCCCTCTCTCTGCCCCTCTCCCACTCATGCTCTTGCTTTCTCTCAAAATAAATAAATAAACTTAAAAAAAAAATAAAATGTGAGCTTAGAGGTCTAGTTATAAGACTAAAGAACTTGGTGAGAGTTAGCACTAGTGGCAATGTGGTTTTGGGCCCTGAAGGAGGTGGAAAGGGAAGAGATGCTGAAGCAGGAATCTCTGCATGAACAGTTGTATAGGGCCCCCAAGGCCTACCCTTTCCCCAGCATGGACACCGTGTGATGGAATTCACCCTCATGAGTGAACACTGCTCTGACCTTTACCACCTGTATCAGAATTATTGCTGGAAGCATCTCTCCTCACCAGACGGTAAGCTTCTGGAGGGGATGGACTATGTGGGTCTTCTCTTGGCATCCTGGGTAGTAAGCCCTTGCCTGACCCTGAGCAGGTGCACAATGAGCAATTTGAATGAGAATGGATGGAGTGAATGGATGTAAGCAAAATAATCACATTCATTGGCACCTTTCTTATAATTTAAAAACTGTTTAAGCAGAAGAGCACCTAGGTGGTTCAGTCTGTTGAGCGTCCTACTTTGGCTCAGGTCATGATCTCCTGGTTCATGGGTTCGGGCCCCATGTTGGGCTTTGTGCCAACAGCGAGGAGCCTGCTTTGGATTCTGTCACCCTTTCTCTCTGTGCCTCCCTCACTCATAGGTGTATATTCTCTGTCTCTCAAAAATAAACATAAAAACAAAACAAAAAAACCACCTCTGTCTTAAAAAAAAAAACTAAGGAAAAATTTAGGGAGTTCTTATTTTTCATTTTCTTCATATTAGCTAACCATAAGTTAATAGGTGTGTGTTTTTGTTGGGTAGTTGGTAAGGAAGAAATGCATATCAAAGGGCTCCAGGAAACCAGACCTCCCCATCAATTTTTTTTCCCTCCATCATTTTCTACCTGAGAGGTGAGCAACCTAATTTGCATGCAGGTCAATTTAGGAAATGAAAATAAATTTGGTTGGGGAGGGAAGGTGGATCTGTGATTCTTTGTTTTTTATATTCAAAAACCCTCAAGGGAATTCTTCCAACTTAAACTACCTATTGTAGTGAATAATAGAATGTCAAAGAGAGAAATAACACTGCCTTTAGCTACTAAGATCTTAATGTAGGCATGTATGAACAGTAAATGCTGGTAGCTTCTTTTTGCTCATGCCTTGAATTTATATGATATAGCACTGGAGAGTCCAATAGTGAGATCATCTGCATTATTTGATTTCAGCCACCAGTTTACAGGCAGATAATCTTATCATTTCCCTTGACAGATGGGGAGATTGGGACTTGGTGAGCTGGGCCTAAGAAAAGTAGAGTCAAGTCATTACATTGAATGCAGTGTCCCTTGAATGCCTGCCCGTGCTAGGGAGATGAGTGAGGTGTGGATCCAGACTCTCCTTCTGCTCAGGCAGGGCACAGCAAACCACCTGATATCGAGCAACCCTCCACACTGGGTTCCTTCCACGGCCAGATGGCAGCACCCTATGCCCCATCGGACTGATCCTCCAGTCTCCATAGTTAAGGTTGCTTAGCCCAGCCTGAGCTCACATACCCAAGGATTGTTTCATTAAATTATTTTGTATTTATGCTGTCACGAGCACTCTGTGAAGGCATGTACACAAGTTCTGTCTTTCCACAATGTCAGCTTTATTCAATCATAAAGCAAGGTTAACATAATTGTAAAGCAGATTCAGAATTCCAAACTCAAAGACCTTTCACTACGCATTTAACTTGGCGTCGTACATGACACGCAAAACAAGAAAGATACAGTAAGGGTAAGTTAATGAATGAAATGCGAAGTCAGTCCGTGAACACACAGCTGGGATGAGGCCTTGACCAGTATGGGTCCACTCAGCGCTTCCTGCTTACTGTGTTCAAGCAGTGGAGGATCTCCATCACTTTCAGAGATCAAACGAGCAGAGCCTTCAGTGGCAGTTGCCTGATACCAGTGGGACATAGAAGGGTGAGCATCTGGAGAATCTGGCAGTTTGCCTCAACAATCTTCCCTTTTTAAACGAGTTTCATCAGTCTAGCCCTTTCAGACTTCTTCTGGGTCTAATGATTATTGGTTCTCATTTCTTCCAGGCTCCCTTGGTTTTGCTGGTTATCAGTTCTGGGTGCCCCCAGGCTGTTAACAGTTTTAGCAGTATCTGTACTCAGCTCATCACCCTTGTCTGCTTTCTTGATTCATTACATCCTTGCCTGACATGAGTGACTCCATCTTGCTCTCTATGTATGTACAGACCCTGCCATATATGTAGTCTACCTAAATGTGTCCACAGATGTGCATGCTTTCTCAGTACCTTTTTCCTCTTTTGTGTTGGATGCTTCCCTTTCTCCTTTCACACTAGCTGCCACACCCTCAACCGTCCCTCAACCAACCGTGTATCTCCTTATTTTTCTTCAGATACATATAAAATCTTAATATATCCTACACAGATCTATATATTATTTAATAATAATGACATATTATACATACTTCATCTGACTTTTCTCCCTGTAGAATTCCTCCAGAAATCCCTCTAGATCATCTAGCAGAGTTCCAATCCATGCTTTGAATGGCTGTACAAAATTCCCTGGTGTGAACACATTATTTACCCAGCTATTCTCTGACAGTTGTTCCCATGTTTCCAGTTTTTTGACATCCCAGATAATACTGTAGTAAATATCCTAATACATTACTTTACGTATTAGTACTTTTAGTTCTACAGAATAGATTCCCAGGAGTGGATCCCTGATTATATTTATTTTTAATTAATAGAAATTGCCAGATTGCTTTCCTAAAAGCCTTCACATCTCCACTAGTAACGTATGAACGTATCCTTTTCTTTGCCTCCCTTCTAGCTTTGGCTGACAGACCTCTTCATTTTTGTTAGTGCGACAGATCTGAGACCTTATTGTTACTTTAATAGCACTTCCCTGAATAGAAGTGATGTGTATCTTTTCACATATTTCTTGGCCATCTAATTTTGTTCTTAGGTCATTTGCCTATTCATATTTCTTGCCCATTTTTTATTGGGTTATTTGTCTTTTTCTTGACAGTTTGTTAGAGCTCTTTGTGTATTAGGGTTGTGACTGAAGATGCTAACTAAGGCTTCTCTTCCAAGCCAAGATGGTTGGCTAGGAGGCTTCCCTCCCTCTGCACTGTAGGAAAAGTCGAAACAAGCTGAGGGGTTGTTTAGCAGAACTAGGAAGGCTGTTATGACTTGTGGCCACAGACTGCTGGTCACCGTTTAGATACTTAGTCTGAACAGAAGACTGTATTGAACCAGAATGTAGCCGTATGCGGAGGACTGAGAAGGTGAGGCAGTTCAGTACTGTGCTGCCTTCCACCGGTTAAGACCTCCGAGAGCGAAGGCCTGCCAAGGCAGAGGATGTCCCTCTGCTGCCCTTGGAGGGGCAGCGCTGTGCTGGCCGACATTTGTAGTGCTGCTTGTCCATGGCTCAGATGAGGCAGTCCACTAAGTCTAAGTCCACTAAGTCTTAATTCTGATTAAGACATCAGAATCAGTGCTTCTCACTCTTTTTTTCCACCTTCACTCTTGTAACAGATGGCATTCATGTATGTGGCACTCCTCTGGGCATCCCAGATTTTGAAGAAACCCAGAGACATCTTGCAGGGAGGTAAAGCATGACTAATTGTTCACCTCTGGTACTTTTAGGGGCACATCAGTAATGATCACTCTCAGAGTGTGGCACAGGTAAGACAGTCTACAGCTTATGCATAGTTTTCAACCCCCAGCTCAAGAAAGCATATCAGAATTCAAAGTAATAGTCTTGATATTCTAGAATACCTTTAAATCTCTTTTAATTTATAAAAAAACAAGGATTCATAATACTATTCTCTCCACTTTTGTTTATGTTTAGCAATAAAACAAGGAACTCTGAAAAGAGAAGATTGCAATGTAGACGAAATGGAATTCTAAAAAAAAATTTTTTTAGGTAAATTTGGGTAACAAAAACAAAGTCTAATACTAAAATCTGGTCTGTTGACTACCCATAATGTTATATAACCATAATGTTTACTAAGCGTAAAGAAAATTATCCGTGAAAGTGGTCTGTAACTCCCCTCCTCATCCTATTACTCCCTTTTTGTGGACTTCAGGGATTTAGTAAATCTCTTGGAGGAAGTCTAGCCTTTAATTTTTAAAGATGTTTTATAATAATTGGCCTTCATGAGTAACCATATTCAAATCAATGCCTAATGTATCAGAAGATATGTAAATAGCTATTTCTTTTGTTAGAAGAAGCCTGGTACTTACTTGTCTTTTTTGATGATTCTGGTAAATTCCTTCTTTTTTTAAAAATACGAGCGATATGTTAAAGGTCATGCCTGAGCCTGATTAGACTTGCTTGGTGGGGGAAAAGTGAGCTTTGGAAAACTGTAATGTATCTGTAACAAGAATCTTAGCAATTGAAATAAAAGCTTACGCTAAACACTACTGCTATCATAGCAACTTATTTTTCCAACTTTGCCTTCCATCATTCCCAGTTAACGTTTAACCAAAAAGATTCTGGAACTTTATCATCTGCGCTGCTGCTGGTTCAAAGCCTGACAGTATGAATGGGCACTGGCTATCTCACGGTGCATCTTGGCCTTGATATTCCCCCTGAAATAAATTCTCAGAAGAGCTCCAAGTCTTCCACGTGTTCTCTTACTATTTTTAAAGTTCCAGAACAAAGTTGTTTAGAATCACACATTTGGTCCTTTGTGAAGCTACTTTCTGAAGAATCAACTTCACCTTTTCTATTCCCCCTTGGTTGGTAGGTTATTGCTATGATAAATTGTCTTTAACAGAAAAGACTTTGCAGCGACAGTCATTGGGTTGTGTTTGGATCCTTTTAACAACATACACGTTGGACAGAGCAAGTAGCTCTTACTTTTCTTTATTTTCTTCCTTCATTAAAAGTAGTGATCAAGCCTTTTATCTTTTAAATATATAGAAGGGAACACTGCATTGTGATGAGCAATAAAGAAAACAAATTTTGTTTTGTAACTGGAGCACCTGTGACAGGATCAGAAAAACATGAACACTCGAACATGGTGCTAGCCAGCATTTCTAGTATCTGTGTTTAGGGGGTGGTTTGCTGAATTTCTTTTACTCACTGCCTGTCCTCTGAATTTACTCCTAGCACTGCTGATGGTTCTTCAGAACTCAGGATTCCTGCTCAGTGTGTCCACCTGAGAACTTACATTGGCTGGAAACCATCAGGCAATGACAGGGACCCCCCCAAGGCCGACAGGACATGGCCTAATACCTAATTTAAAGGTAACGATTTAGAAAACTGCTTTGTATTTTTGTTTTCCTAAAGACATACATTTTTAAAACTAAAGTTTTAGTGGTTTTTTTGTGCTGCCATTTTCCTCATAAGCACGTTGTTTTTAAATTCACAAAACAAAGACTTATTTTGAAAAAAAGTTCTCTCACTGAGAGGTTTTTAAAAGGCTGTTCAACTGGCACTTTCCCCCCTAAACTGTAAGAAACACATTTTTCATTCCCAAAGCTTTCTTTTCAGCTCGTTTCTACAGTTTGTTCCCTAACACTAAGAAAACAAAACGGAGCCTTGCTCTTATTCTGAAAAGGCAGTACATTTTTAAGAAGAAAAGGAAAGGGGCGCCTGGGTGGCTCAGTCGGTTAAGGCTGTGAGCTCAGCTCAGGTCATGATCTCACAGTTCATGAGTTCGAGCCCATGTGGGGCTCTGTGCTGACAGCTCCGAGCCTGGAGCCTGCTTCGGATTGTGTCTCTCCCTCTCTCTGCCCGTGTCCCTCTCACGCTCTCTCTCAAAAATAAATAAAAGCATTAAAAATAAAAAGTTAAAACTCATACATACAAGAGCACTTATTTAGCTGGTTTTTCCACTGAAGAAGCTTGGCTTCCCAGTTTTTAGTGTAACTACCCGCTAGCTGCGGACCCACGTGATTTTGAAGAGCGTTCCTAGTTCAGGGAAGAAGCCCTGGACACGTTGAACATTTTCTGAGGAATAAACCGTTAACACTGAAAAAGTACCCCAGGTACTACCCGAACGGAAGGGGTTTCCTCAGTTGTGAGCGCGCGCGCGTGTGTGTGTGTGTGTGTGTGTGTGTGTGTGTGTGTGGCTGGCGGCTGCCCTTACCTGTTTCTCCCTCGAACGCAGACGCCGCCGCGGAGAGAATGAGGAGTGACGAGCCGACGACGCCCATGGAAGACAGCGGCGCGCCAGACGACGCTACGGCGCAGGGCGGCCCGTGTCCCGGCCTGGCCCCGGCCCCTCCCGGCCGCCTGGGGGCGCCCTACTGCGAGGCCTGGGGCTACTTTCACCTGGCCCCCGCGCGCCCGGGCCACGCGGCGGGCCAGTGGGCCACCTGCCGGCTGTGCGGGGAGCAGGTGAGCCGCGGCCC
>NW_024412377.1:98892880-98922494 GCF_014898765.1 Herpailurus yagouaroundi
CCGAGGGCGACTGGGCGCGCCTGCTGGAGCAGATGGGCGCGCTGGCCGTGCGCTGCAGCCTGCGCGAGCGCGAGCTGGCGCGGCGCGAGGCGGCGGTGGAGCAGGGCGAGCGCGCCCTGGAGCTGAGGCGCAGGGCCCTGCAGGAGGAGGAGCGCGCGGCGGCCCAGGCGCGGCGGGAGCTGCAGGCCGAGAGGGAGGCGCTGCAGGGGCGGCTGCGGGAAGTGAGCCGCCGCGAAGGCGCCCTGGCCTTGGCCTCTACTCCGCTGCAGACTCCGCTCAAAGAAGAGCCCTTGGGGGAGAGGGACGGCTACATAATTACCAAGGTCCTGTAGGTCTGGGCCGCTTTCCACTCCCAACCCCTCCCGTGCCAGCGCTACTCCAAGAGTGGTCCACGGATCAGCCTCACCTGGGAGCTGAATCTCAGGCCCACCAAGATCTCCAAATGTGGACCCTTGAGAAGCACTTAGGAAACCAGAGTAGAACCAAAAATCACTTAACGCTCTGTGCCCCGCCACGCCCCGGGATGCCTGGGAGCACTAGCTCCAGGGGCCTCCTTTGCTGTTGGGCTTCGGTGCAAGGAGGTGGTTTTCCTGCAACTCGTTTCGGAAGGACAGCTCCGTCCTATATTACCCGGAGTCCTGTAACTTCCATACGTACTAAAGACTGCCACACCACGTGGCTGCACACCCGCCAGGGCAACCCAGGGTGGAGGGAGCACGGAAATGAGGATCGAGCGTTTTATCCAAGGAGAGTTTTATTCGTTTCCTCATGAATAAATCTTTGGCAAGTTGGTTTTGCCAGGCACGAGGTTCTGAAAAGGGGGCCATTTAGCCTCCACAACTGTTCTTTACCCTGTCATCCTAGTGCCTCATCAGAGCAATCTGGGAGAACCCCTGTTTGCTCCCCAGCTTGAAGAGAGCGCACCCCAGCTGTTCCCTTTCCGTTGAAGACCCAGTGGCAGCTGTGGTGCGTTTGTGCCTTGCGCTTCCTTACTAGCAAAACATGAGCTCCTCCCTCCTTAGGAAGGGAGCTTGGTTCCCCACAAAACAGTCCTCACTTCTGGGCCACAAGAGAAGACCTCTCTCCCATCTGAGGTCACCTTTACTTCTTCCCGTTTGCCTCCATTCCTCTTCCACCTTTACTGGACCTTTGCTCCATTACCGTTTCTCCTTTCCTCTGACTCATTCCCTCTCTTCCCCAGACTACTCTGGTTCCTCAGCAACAAGTCTCCCCTTGTACTAAAAAGAAAGATTTGCCCAGCTTGACTGTCCCCAGCTTAACACTACCCAAGAGGAGTCCAGTTACCCTTGCTGCCTGTATTTCCTCCCCATACTTAAGTCCTTTCCTGGAGGTCAGCTTCCCATTCTACACTGGACCCGTAAGCTGAATATAATTTGTTTTCAGCCTTCATCTTGCTAGTAAAATGAACACCCACGTATACCCTCCACCTAGACTGAACACTTAACATATTGCCTTATTTTCTCTGCCCTCTATCCCAAACATACATGGCATTTCATCCCGAAGTATTTCAGTCTATATATCCTAATAGCCTCTAATACAGAGTCCTTAATCAAAATTCCCCATTGTCTCAAAAATGTCTTTTTATCTTTCTTACAAAACAGGGTCCAATCAAGGTTCATACATTACTTTTTGATAACTTTAGTCTCTTTTGGTCTAGAATAGCTCCCTTATTACTTTTTTTCCATGACACTTTTTTTTTTTTTAACATTTATTTTTGAGACAGAGCATGAAGGGGGGAGGGTCAGAGAGAGGGAGACACAGAATCTGAAACAGGCTCCAGGCTCTGAGCTGTCAGCACAGAGCCCAACGCGGGGCTCAAACTCACGGACCGCTAGATCATGACCTGAGCCGAAGTCGGCCGCTTAACCGACTGAGCCACCCAGGCGCCCCTCCATGACACTTTTTGAGAGTCCCAGCCCTCTGGCTTCTAGAATGCCCTTTATTCTGGGTTTGTCTGATTGTTTCCTTAAGCCAATTTATGCGCTCATTCTTGGCTCATCTGCCTCTGTGCCAGTGACTCCTGACTGCCTCCAGCCTCACGTTTTCTTCCCAAGTTCTGGCTTCATGTCCAATCCCTGCTGTGTGTCTCTACCTCTGTATAGCGTGCCACTGCAGATGGAAAGGGCAAATCTCTTCAGTTCCACATCCCCACCCCTCACCCGATTATAACATTTATGGGGCTCTGAGAAAGTATTAGGTATATACTGCACACTGTACATGTACCATCCGACTCTATTCTCACAGCAGCTCCTTGAGGAGGTAATACTGTGCCCACTTACAGCTAAGGAAACGGAGATAGGGGCTAAGTAGGTTGTAAGTAGTAGCTTTGAGATCCAAATCCAGTCTATACCTCCAGATGCCCTGTTCCTAGCTGCTGCACTATCTCCCTTGCTAGTCACTGTGTGAACACCAGTTTCCTCCCTAATTCCAGGTATACTGGCACCATGTGCCAGAGCTGTGCCAAATGCTTTAGAATAAGTGCATGGGCAGCAACGCCATGACTTAATTATTCTTATGCCCATTTTGTAGAGGAAGAGACAAGCTCAGGGAACTAAGTAATGATGAGGGAAAGTGGGATTTGAATTAATCTCACTGAGGGACACCTGGGTGGCTCAGTTGGTTGAGCATCCTACTCTTGATTTTGGCTCAGGTCATAATCCCAGGGCCGTGGAATCTGTGTTGGGCTCTGCTGAGCATGGAGCCTGCTTAAAATTCTCTTTCCCCCTCTGTCCCTCTCCCCCACTCACACTCTCACTCTCTCTAAAAGAAAAAAAGAAAAAAGGTTTGAATTCATCTCACTCAATCCTAGGCCCCTAATGTACTGAGGCTATTTCTATAAAGTGTCACACCTGTCTTCCTTCTGATGCCACCTGCTAAGCTCAAGCCTCACTTAGCATTCATCTGGGGTTCATCTTCCCATCCTCGTCTTCCCCAACTGCCCCCTTCCGAACACTCAGCTTGGCCAAAGGAACTGTTCTAAGCCAACATTGATTATATCACAATTCCTGCTCAAAGCCCCCACCCCCAGCCCCATCACCCATCGTTAAGCTTCAACTTTGTGGCCTGACATTCAAGTGCCCCCACCCTGGTGCCAGTCTTATCTGTCCCTTCCCCTACATGTACTGTATGCTCCAGCCAAACTAGACTCTTTGTTCTTCCTGACGTGTCCTGTCCTTATGGCCTTCGCTCCACTTAAAATGCCCCCTCAAACTCTGAATATGAAAAACCCCACCCATTTCAAAGACCATGCTCAAATTTGACTGCCTGCATGTAGCTTTCCTTGATTTCTAATTTAGAGACGATTCTTTACTTCTCTGGGTTCATGGCATTTTGTATGTAAGTGTCCATTATTGGGCTGTTTGGTTTGAATCCAATCAATTGTACTAGTACGTCATTATCAGGAATGTTTTTCTTAAAACATTTTTTTTTCATTACACAACCAATGCAAATGCAATACCCCAATCTAGGAAGAAATCAGAAAACAATCCCCCAGGGAGCCTGGGTGGCTCAGTCAGTTAAGCCTCTGACTCCAGCTCAGGTCATGATCTCACAGTCCGTGGGTTTGAGCCCCTCATCAGGCTCTGTGCTGACAGCTCAGAGCCTGGAGCCCGCTTCAGATTCTGTGTCTCCCTCTCTCTCTGCCCCTTCCCAGCTCACGCCGTCTCTCTCTCTCCTTCAAAAATAAACATTAAAAAAAATTAAAAAAAAAACAAAACAATCCCCCAAAGTCTTGTCATCTCAGTAAAACTTCTGTTAACTTTTTAATGTATTTTATTCTTTTGTATTCCATAATTTTTACATTATTCTAATAATAGTATGTTATTTCTATTAAGTATTGAAATTTAACTTCTTCACGTGGATTTGAAAGTTGGGCTATACTATAGGAATTTGAATTTTTAGAAGGGTAAAAAAGCTCCTACCAATGTTACTCTTCTATTCCACCAACTGTTAGAACCGTTAATACCAGCAAAGACTGAGTTTCAGAATTTTAACTGCCTCCTCAAGAAAGATGACTAATGGGAGCACCAGTAGCCTCTGTTTAGGGGATGGGGGAACAATATCAGGGGCCTGATAACTTAGTGCTGGTTGTGGGAGAGATTTTACTTTCTCTTTTATATACTTCTGCCTTGTTGTACTTTTTTTTTTATACCAAGCACGAATTACTTTTATAATCAAAAATAAAATAATTCACATTTCTCAAATGAGAACTCCTGACCATCAGCTTTCCACTTCCTTAGTTAAAATAAACAAAACCTCCAATACAAGGACTGATGTAATCCCCACTTCTAGAAAAGCCTAGAAAGAAACGTAGCCCTTGTCCGGTCTATCATTTGACAGAGGGGGGAAAAAGAAGCCCCAGGGTGGCTTGCTCTCAATCAGAAGACTGCTGCTATGGTGGTTCACCTGACTCCAACCTCAATAGATACTGTGCCTCTTTGGCCTTGAGGATTTACGCTGGCTTGTCCAGCAAAGCATGAGGGCTGTCAGGACTCATAAGCCTGCATTGGCCTCTCTGCCTGTGTGTGACACAGTCGGCTCACAGAGTTATCACTGGCAATGGGTGATAGGGACACACCTCGCCTATATTGGCCGGGCTTCCCTGACTTATGTGCCTGGGCTTACTAAGAGCGTTATCCAGGTGCTGCCTTTGAGAGCAATGCACACAGTGGCGAGGTGGGTGGCAGGAATGGGGGTGCACAATGCCCTGAACCCAACTCCTGAAGGCCTGCCATGACGTAAAGTGATCAGTCACTTCTTTCAGTTAAAATCTGTCAGGGAGGAGGGGGAGGCAAAACAGAGTACTAACAGCCAAGGCTGAAACAGCTAGGGCCCTTTACACACCTAAGCTATCATTCTGGGAGCTGCAGAAGGGGAGAAAGCTTGGCTTGGTTTGAGCTGAGTTTCTATTTTAAATGACTCCATGTCTTTAACGTCTTGGAAGGAATTCATAAAGACTGGGCTTTGGTTTTGCTGCCACTCATCAGGGAACTATATATCTAAATGTTTGAACTTCTTACTTTTCCACAACCTGAATCTGTTTCTTTGTCTGAAAAATGGATGAGGTCATCATTCAAGTCCTCTTTGGCTGCTAACATGGTATGATCCCATGAAATAGTCAAACATCAATTGTCCTTTGAGTCAATGAGTTGTTCTATTTAACTGGATTTTCTTGTTAATTGCAAATTTAGAAATAAATGTTGAAAGTGACATGCCTATTAGTAAAAAATAATACTAGTGGGTCCAACTTCTTCCATAGTACTGAGGTACTAACTCTATCACTCACTCCCTAGAACTGAAAATGTGTACAGCAGTAATGAGTACACTCTCTTGTACCCACTCTTTTTGTCCTCATGACACCCTGCAGGTAGGGCAGGTTTAGCTGCCCATATTTTACAAACGAGATCACATACTCCAACAAGGTGACGTGGTCTTTCACCTGGTCACTTCACCTTCTTGAAGGGTGTGGCCTCACACCATAGTTTGGAGGTTGGAGCTCAATCCACGGATCCCGGCCATACCTGGGGCTAGAGCTCACCTCCTTCCAGGCCTCCCTTCTGCTCCACCCCTTCACCAGTGCTATCCTGGCCAGAGCACCTACGGACACTTGGGTTGATGCTGGCTCCTCTCCACCCACAAGCTCTTGGGCTGATGGTAAGCCAGGCCTTAAGGAAGTGAGGTTGGCCTTTGCGTTAATTTCTTATTGCAGCTGTAACAAATTACCACAAACGTAGTGGCTAAAAACAACTGAAGTTTATTACAATTGCAGTCAGAAGTCTGAGATGGAACTCAATGTCAGCAGGGCTGTGTTCCTTTCTAGAGGCCTTGGGTGGGAATGCCACCTCTTCCAGCTTCTGGCCCCTTCTACCTTCAAGGTCAGCAAGGGCCAATCTTTCTCAGATTGCATCACTTTATTACCCTCTTTCATATTTACTGGACTCTCTCCTTATCTTACTGTTGGTTAACAACCTAATTCTTTCTACAACTTTAATTCTTCCCTGCCAGGTAACATATTGATAGTTTCCAGGGATTAGGACATAAACATTTGCTGGGGGGCAAGGGTGGGGGTCTATTATCTGCCTACCACAGCATTATCCTGCCTGGCTCAGGTTTGAGGGTACATGAGAAAGGCAGAGCTTGAAGGGGGGCCCCTATTCTCCAGAAATCAATACTTTAGTGGGGGTCCTAACCTTCCTGCCTTGTAAATCTGCCTCATGCAGGTGCAGGGAGTACTCACAAACTTTTCTGAGACAGATACCTGAAAGGTCGGTGTGAAGGATGCCTTGGGGGTTAATCAGGGGCCTCCATAATGTCGAGAACTAAATATTTAAAGATCTGAGCACTAATTAGGATCTGGCTGACTAGGAAGGCCAGGTGGTGATATGTGAAGAGCAGATCAAGCCTTTGGAGTCAGATATGAATTAAAATTTAAGCTTCAAAAAAAAAAAAAAAAAAAAAAAAAGAAAGAGAAAGAGAACTCAAATATTACAATGGAGAAAAATATTGAAATACTTTTTAAAAATCTCAGTTCCTAACCAGGGTATGTTAGGTGTCACTTTGTCACATACAGGGTATGTTAAGGTGACCTTAACCTCTCTGAAACCCAGCTTCCTCATCAGTAGAATGGAGATAATACATACCTTACAGAGTTATTATAATGACTATGTAAGATGTTCTTCAGGCAAATTCTGATACAGAGTTTAAACTCAGTAACTATGCCTTCTTTCTCTCTTACTTACATGAATGGGAGTGCAAAACCAATCCAAAGGATCTCAGAGAGAGCAGGTTCCCTCAGATGATTCCTGAGAGCAGCTGCTCACAGGCCACAAAAGTTGGCCAAGTCATTTTCCTTCACGACAGAACTCCTTTTCTATCAAGACATAAGTTCCATACCTGTTATCGCAAATGAGCTAATCCAGTCAAAATTCTGTATGATTTGTGACTATAAAGTAGTCTGACAGTCTTATAAGTGAATATATCAAAATCTATCCATCTAAGTGCTTTTCCCTTCAAAGTAGTCACTTTGAAAGACTAAATAGTTTTGGAGCACCTGGGTGTGGCTTCAGTCGGTTAAGCATGAGACTCAGTTTTGGCTCAGGTCATGATCTCACAGTTTGCAGGTTTGATCCCTGCAATAGGTTCTGTGCTGATGGTGTGGAGCCTGCTTGGGATTCTCTCCCTCTGTCTCTCTTTCAAAATTTCATTTAAAATATGAAAAAAAAAAATCAGATTAAAAAAAAAGGAAAGACTAAACAGTTATTCCAAAAATGTTTCCATGCTTAAAACGTCTCTGGAACCCCTCTTTTAGAGTTGCTCTCAGAGTCTCTGACACATTCTTTAAAACATCATTAAGTTGGCAAATACTCACCTTTCCAGGAAAATTTTGATTTTTGAAAAAAGCTGCCAGTCATTCAGAACCCAGCCTGATAAATACGGTAGATGGTTAACCAGATTAACATTTCAGGCTAATAAAGTGTGATTATAATAAAGCAATCATTATTTTTGTGTGGTTCATAAATTGGTCTTGATAGTGTTATATATTAAGGTTAAATAAAGGTAGCTTGGCCATAGTAGACATTAAAGCTCACTTTAGTGGGTTTATGATGTGAATTAATTCAGATAGCACTGGGAGTCATTACATATTTAAAAAGTATTAAATGCTTCTTTTCATGAAAATCTTAATTATGACATTCTCTGAAATCTGATTTCATAGTATTAAAATAAAGGCTTTAAAGAAAAGCATTAAGTGCTAATGAAAGCTTTATTATTTCGGTATATATTCTCCTGGGCCTTTGGTCAAGATAAGTAATGATCAGATGAATGAGTTGGAAACCTTCCTGGCCTCTGAAGTCTACTAGTAATTGGAAGCTAAGTAACACACTGTCACTAGCTTGAATACATTTAATAATATTCCACCAACTTCTCCCTGTCTTTTGCTTTCTGGACAATGAAATACCATGGCATCTTAACGCAGATGAAAAAAGGTAGCAGGCAGAAGACAATGTATGCCTCCATTCACATTAGCCTCCTCCCCAGGGTGTCTGCTTCTCATCTTCCAGGGACTTTCTGATTTACATGTTCTCCATCAACTCCAATTTCCAATGACCTGATTCATGGTTTTGTTTAATTTTGTTTTGTTTTTTTGGTACTTCAATGATCTATCGTTCAGACTAAGAGCCACAATACCCAATGTCTGAGTAGGCAGAGTCACTATCACTCAGGTAACCAGAGGAGATACATAATTGAATGAAGGGCTGCAGCCTCAGTAAGGTTTTACTGTTGTCTATATATCCAAAACCCTCAAAAACATGAATACAAAATTTTTGAAGGCAGAGATGATAAGATTCCCCTAAAAAGGTCCTGTTTAGAGACAGATCTGAAAACATTTGAAAAATACAAATTGCTCCCCTCCCACCCCAAGAACTTTTGCAAAAACTCTGAAATGAACAGAAACTGTTTTGTTTAACACTCAGGAACTATCAAGGGCTTCATGTGACCAGTTGGCCTTTACATTCTACAAATACCATCTAAAAATAAGCTCCAAGATGACAGTCTTGTCCCATTTACTACTGTATCCCGAGTGCCTAGAATAGTGCCTGGCCTGTATTAAGTGCCCCAAGGTTATCTGCTGAATGAATGCGTGCTGTTGAAAGATTTTACTGTCTGAAATCTAGTTCCTCTTTCAGTTCTCCCTATAGTTCTCCTGCTTCTAGAGTGTAATGAACACCAGGGTGGGCCTGCTAAATGTCCCTGTCACCTTCTCCAGAAGCTTCATTCCCAAAGTCATGCAGAATCCACCCCTTCTTGGAGGATGACCTCAAACGGTCACATACAATACCTTCTACCCTTTCTCACTCTCTATCATCTACTAGTTTCCTGCTCATTCTGCAGTACTCGTTAAGAAATCCAGCTCCTGGGGGCGCCTGGGTGGCTCAGTCGGGAAAGCGTCCAACTTTTGCTCAGCTCATAATTTCACAGTTTGTGAGCCTGAGCCCCGCGTCGGGCTCTGTGCTGACAGATTGGAGCCTGGAGCCTGCTTCAGATTCTGTGTCTCCCCCTCTCTCTGCCCCTCCCATGCTCATGCTCTGTCTCTGTCTCTCAATAAATGTTTAAAAAAATTTTAAAAAGAGAAAAGAAATCCAGCTCCTGTAATCAAGACAGTATGGTACTGGCACAAAAACAGACACTTAGATCAATAGAACAGAATAGAGAACCCAGAAATGGACTCATAAATGTATGGCCAACTAATCTTTGACAAAGCAGGAAAGAATATCCAATGGGATAAAGACAGTCTCTTCAGCAAGTGGTGCTGGGAAAACTGGACAGCGACATGCAGAAAAATGAGCCTGGACCACTTTCTTACACCATACACAAAAATAAACTCAAAATAGATGAAAGACCTAAATATAAGACAGGAAGCCATCAAAATCCTAGAGGAGAGAGCAGGCAAAAACCTCTTTGATCTTGGCTGCAGCAACATCTTACTCAACACGTCTCTAGAGGCAAGGGAAAACAAAAGCAAAAATGAACTACTGGGACCTCATCAAAATAAAAAGCCCTGCACAGCAAAGGAAACAATCAGCAAAACTAAAAGGCAACCGACGGAATGGGAGAAGATATTTGCGAACGATGTATCAGATAAAGGGTTAGTATTCAAAATCTACCAAGAACTTACCAAACTCAACACCCAGAAAACAAATCATCCAGTGAAGAAATGGGCAAAAGACATGAATAGACACTTCTCCAAAGAAGACATCCAGATGGCCAACCAACACATGAAAAAATGCTCCACACCACTCATCATCAGGAAAATACAAATCAAAACCACAATGAGATACCACCTTACACCTGTAAGAACAGCTAACATTAACAACTCAGGCAACAACAGATGTTGGCGAGGATGCGGAGAAAGAGGATCTCTTTTGCATTGTTGGTGGGAATGCAAACTGGTGCAGCCACTCTGGAAAACAGTATGGAGGGTCCTCAAAAAAATGAAAAATAGAACTACTCTACGACCTAGCAGTTGAACTAAAGGTATTTATCCAAGGGATACAGGTGTGCTATTTCGAAGGGACATATGCACACCAATGTTTATAGCAGCACTATCAACAATAGCCAAAGTATGGAAAGTCTTTGGATGTATGGAAATGTCTATCGATGGATGAATGGATAAAGATGTGGTATATATATATATATATATATATATATATATATATATATATACATACATACATACACTGGAGTATTACTTGGCAATCAAAAAGAATGAAATCTTGCCATATGCAACTATGTGGATGGAACTGGAGGGTATTACGCTAAGTGAAATTAGAGAAAGACAAGTATCATATGACTTCACTCATAGGAGGACTTTAAGAGACAAAACAGATGAACATAAGGAAGAGAAGCAAAAATAATATAACAACAGGGAGGGGGACAAAACATATGAGACTCTTAAATATGGAGAACAAACAGAGCGTTACTGGAGGGGTTGTGGGAGGGGGGATGGTTTAAATGGGTTAAGGGGCATTAAGGAATCTACTCCTGAAATCACTGTTGCACTATATGCTAACTTGGATGTAAATTAAGAAATACATTAAATAATTAAAGAAAGAAAGAATTCCAGCTCGTGAGTCAGCCTTCTTATCCACACCTATCTATCATCACCTCAAGGAGTGAGGATGACCCATCCACTTATTTGCCCCACTGCTCTCACTTCAATAACCACCATACCCACTCCAGAATGCTACTCCTAAAACTGTACCCTTGCTAGGGGTAGCAGGGCATAACAACACAAAATTTGCTAATATTTGAGGACTTAATATGTACCGGGCACTGTTCAATACGACATAGGCCTTATCTCAACCTCTCAGTAACTCCATGAAGACTAATTAAAGTATACAGGCTTAAATAAACTTTTAAACATCACTCAGCTCAGGAGTGGTTGAGCTGTAATGTGAATCCAGGTCAGTCAGACTCATAAGCCGGTGCTCTTAATAGTCCACTGGGATGAAAAGAATAAAGATTTAAACCCAAGCTCTACCACTCTGCCACACAGACTTTTTAGAGGTGCCTGGGTGGCTCAGTCAGTTAGGTGTCCGACTTCGGCTGAGGTCATAATCTCGCAGTCTGTGGGTTCAAGCCCTCCATCAGGTTCTGTGCTGACAGCTCGGAGCCTGGAGCCTGCTTTGGATTCTATGTCTTCCTCTCTCGCTGCCCCTCCCCTGCTCATGCTAAGAACAGATAAATATCAAAAAAAATTTTTTTAAATAAATAAAACATAGAAAATAAAAAAAAGCCTCCAAATCTGTTTTCTAACTCATAAAATAGTGGCAGGAATTAAGAAGATAATATACATTAAGTGCTTAGCACAGTATTTGACATAGCACAAATGTGTGTTCCATTCATCCTACCACAAATGCTCACTGAACACCTCCTAAACATCCAATGCTGTGATAAGTACTGAAGATAGAGCAGAGAATAAGACCAAAAAGGTCCCTGCCTTCACAGGTCTGCACAGCTCAATAAATGGGTGCTCAATAAATACCAAATAGAGGGGGAAAAGCCCTCACAGAGGTCTGTCAGCCTCCACTCCACCCCCCTTCAGTCAGTCATAGCTATTTTGCTATAAAGTGATATAATGGGAATTAGATTCTCTGCTTAAAATCCTCCAGGAATTCCTCACTGATGAAGAGACAAAAAATCCAAATTTCTTAACACAATATTTGAGAATAGCTGTAGGTATGTGTTTCAGTTCCCCTCCCCACTGGCTCCTCTTTTGTTTTGTTTTTTTTTAATTTGTTTTTTCTTAATGTTTATTTATTTTTGAAAGAGAGAATGTAAGCGGGGAAAGGGCAGAGAGAGACAAAATCTGAAGCAGGCTCCAGGCTCTGAGCTCTCAGTACAAAGCCCAAAGTGGGGCTCGAAGTCAAGAACTGTGAGAAAATGACCTGAGCTGGTATCAGAGGCTTAATTGACTGAGCCATCCAGGTGCCCCTCCCACTGGCTCCTCTTAAAGAGGTAAAACCTTTCTCCATATGAAATTTATCTGGAAGTTTGAATTGTAAACCAGTCAATGTAGACCAGTTCTGGTAACAACACAAGAACAAGAGTCACCAGTTTGGCACCTCAACCTCTTCCCACCCCCATCACCCATTCTCTCTGCCTCTGTCTCTCTCTGTCTCTGTCTCTCTGTCTCTGTCTCTGTCTCTCTCTCTCTCTCACACACACACACACACACACACCTGCAGTTCTGTAAGGCAGTGTCAATGTCATAGATTCTGTCAAACCATCTGAAAACCAAGCTTTAAATCCATATTTTTCCAATTGTGGGACACAGGCCATCAGTGGATTATACAATCAATTTAGTGGCTGG
This sequence comes from Herpailurus yagouaroundi, assembly GCF_014898765.1. Taxonomy (NCBI): domain Eukaryota; kingdom Metazoa; phylum Chordata; class Mammalia; order Carnivora; family Felidae; genus Herpailurus; species Herpailurus yagouaroundi. The sequence continues at coordinate 98,905,272 of NW_024412377.1, forward strand.
AATCAGTGACTTGGAAAACAAAATAAAGAGTCCATTATGTGAACTAACAGTTAAGTACTGGTGTATAAAACTTGCTATAAATGCATACACAAGACACATACTGAGCTGTCATATAAACTGTATTTCTTAACATGGACCATGGTCAAAATGGTTTGAAACCCATTACCTCATACCCTCTATGTAGCCTCAGTTCCTTCCATGTTTCCTCAGTCACACAAAACCCATCTGTATCAAGCCGCTTGCAGTTCCCCAAACCCACCTTGCTCTTTCACTGTTTGCCTTTAAGTATACAAGCCAGGCTGGGTACTAGGAATACAACTGTGAGAAAAACCCAGGCCTTGCCTACATGACATGTAAGAATCTAGACAGACAAATGCTATACTAATCACATTAATATATGTGAACTGAAATAAGTAGTCTAAATGAAACAAATACAGATTTTCAAGAACATTTATCAAAGGCAATCCAGTCTACTGGACAAGGGAGCCATCCCTGAAGAAAATCAATTAGCAGAGATCTAAATGTCAGCGTCAACTATAAGGGTATAGGAAGAACATTCCAGACATACCAGAATAAAAGTGGCCTTAGGGTAAGAGAAGGTGTGGCATGTTTGAGAACTGAAAAAAAGGTTCCTGCTCTGACAGGGACCAGAAAAGCTGGCAGTGGCTAGACCAGGTAGAATGTTACGGGCTAGGATTTTGTTTTCTGCCCTCAAGAGTAATGGAAAGCCACAGGAGGATTTAAATAGGAAATGATGAAAGAGGGGTTGTGAAGACACTGTCCGTGCCTGCAGTGTAAAAGATGGACTGGAGGGAGGACAGAGTGACTGCAAGCCGACCAGCTGGGAAGCTAGTAGAATAGTCCATGTGGAGGTTCCTCAAAAAAATTAAAAATAGACCTACCCTATGACCCAGCAGTAGCACTGCTAGGAATTTACCCAAGGGATACAGGAGTACTGATGCATAGGGGCACTTGTACCCCAACGTTCATAGCAGCACTCTCAACAATAGCCAAATTATGGAAAGAGCCTAAATGTCCATCAACTGATGAATGGATAAAGAAATTGTGGTTTCTACACACAATGGAATACTACGTGGCAATGAGAAAGAATGAAATATGGCCCTTCGTAGCAACATGGGTAGAACTGGAGAGTGGGATGCTAAGTGAAATAAGCCATACAGAGAAAGACAGATACCATATGTTTTCACTCTTATGTGGATCATGAGAAACTTAACAGAAACCCATGGGGGAGGGGAAGGAAAAAAAAAAAAAAAAGACGTTAGAGTGGGAGAGAGAGCCAAAGCATAAGAGACTCTTGAAAACTGAGAACACTGAGGGTTGATGGGGGGTGGGAGGGAGGGGAGGGGAGGTGATGGGCATGGAAGAGGGCATCTTTTGGGATGAGCACTGGGTATTGTATGGAAACTAATTTGGCAATAAATTTCATATATTAAAAAAAAAAGAGATGAACAAGAAAATAAATTTTACAATACTATTAAAAAAAAAAATGTACCAAATTAAGAAATAATCTTTAAAAGAAATTTTTTTTTTACATTTATTTATTTTTGAGAGACAGAGCACAAGTGGGGTGGGGGCAGAGCGGAAGACACAGAATCCAAAGCAGGATCCAGGCTCTGAGCTGGCAGCACAGAGCCCGATGCAGGCTCTAAACTCACTAACCATGAGGTCATGACCTGAGCCAAAGTCAGACGCTTAGCCAACTGAGCCACCTAGGCACCCCTAAGAAATAATCTTTAACATGAAAAGTTGGAAGGTGTTTGATTTGGGCGAGCCATTAATTTTCATTAAGTTCAGAACAGAATAAAAATGAAACATCACAAGTAAAAACTTTTAAAAGCAGGGAGAAAAGTCATTATGAGGAAAAAGTGCTACCTAGCTATTTAATTCTACAAACTAATTTCTTTATTTTACTCTAATGTTGACGGTTTCTTCTCTTCTCAAATTTCACCAGCTTCTCATGTTCTGGCAAAAAGAATTCAGCAACTTGTAGCTCCACTTAAAATAAACATTTGGGTAGCCTAGGTGGCTCAGTTGGTTGAGCATCCAACTTCGGCTCAGGTCATGATCTCAGGGTTTAGGAGTTCTAGCCCCGCATCAGGCTCTGTGCTGACAGTGCACAGAGGCCAGAGGCTGCTGCGGATTCTGTGTTTCATTCTCTCTTCCCCTCCCCCACTCGTACTGTCCTCTCTGTCTCTCAAAAATAAAGAAATGTAAAAAAAATTTTTTTCAATAAAATAAAAAAATAAACCCTTAAAGGCTACCATAATTAATTTACACTGTGTGAATATAATTAAAATATGAGACACAAAACAATTTTATGTGTAATCCAAACTACATAATTCACATCTATGCTTCTAAACAAACAGAAGCTCACATCTCTGTACTTTTACAGTGTACAAACTGCTTTTATATACATTTTCTCATTTTCTATTCAAGACAGACACGTGAGATAAATATTATTCTTATTTCACAGATGGAAATAGACTTAGACATTATTCAGTCCTTTATATACCATATAGTATAGCCCTGAGACTTTAGATTTGCAAAGGGTTTTAATAACATAAATGTCACATATATTTCCATTTTTATCACCATTTTCAAGTCTCCATTTTCTTAACAAAAGAAAGCAATGAAAAAAGTTTTCTACAATCTAATAATAAAAATGGGAAATATTATATACACAGTTGTACTTTACTCAGTGAGTAAAATCTACCACAATTCTACTTTGGGCCTCCTATACTATTACCTATATACAGGGCCCAAGTGCCAGAAACACATGTAAATTTTTGTTTTCTATTTTAGAGAAAATAATGCAGAACACTTCTGTTGCCTTCAAGTCTAATGTACATAAAGAAGTGCTGGGTTGTGCAGGTGGCTAGAAACAATACAGAAAATGACTTTTTGCAGATCTGGAGTTATAGGGCCTCTGATTATCCCAGTTTAGGCCTGTAGGGTCTTGACAACTTGTTTGGTCATATGTCCCATCTTTTGTAATAAATTTATTTTTCTTTCCCCACACTCCTCTTTTCTTCCTAAGTACCCTGTACCATCCAGAGTAGAAATTCCAACAGGGCGTCTTTCTTTCTGAATTATCTTCCCCATTACATACTTTTTTTCAGAACTTTCTTTTCCTATTTCTAAATCTTGAAGATATTTCTTTATAGTGGATGAGGGGGGAGCTATAGCTGATATTCACTGCCAGGAAAGAGAAAGTCCCAGCAATAATTTCCCAGCCAAAAGCTGAGACAGAAGTTAAATGGAGAGGAAAAGAACAGTGATAACTGGCAGGGCAGGGACATCTGCACTCAGAAAGCTGCACTGCAGTTCTCCAATATTTGAAGTTCTCCTGTTGTTACTACTCTGCCAATTTAAAGAGAAAATTCTGGCTGGTCGTGAGTTCAAAGCAGACCAATATATTTAAAACATTGGTTCAATGAATCACTCTTTTTGATATTATGATTATAATGTTTTTATTGCATTTGAAGACATTTTCAATAAATATCTTGAGTTTGAGGCCTGGGCTAGGCAATCCTTTTGCAATAGAAATCAGATTTCTCTGGCACAACTCCATTGCCAGCAATGGGATTTATCAAAACTATAAATGCCAGCACATGGAATATTTCAATACTGTACTCAATTGCTCATATCTAAATATTTCAGCTATAAAACAAACCAAGTGTAAATGCTTATTATATAGTACAAACCAACAAATTCTTCACAGAAGAAAACAATGAAAGACTAATTTTCTATAACATATCACCTGTTCATTAGTTCTTCAACAATATTACTTAGGATATTTTAGGAATAAAATTTATGCACCACTACCCTGTTTTCTCAACATTTTCCACCTAGGTTCTAAAGGGCATAAACAAGGATGCTTGTAATCATACTTGTTTTTATAAACTTCCGATGTTTCTCTTGTTGTATATCTTATAATGATGAATATATGGAGACAAGGACAAATGTACATTTAAAATTACTGGTTATATGAATTTTGCTTATATGGGTCTTATAAATGACAAGATAAAATAACAAAGTCTGATAAACTCAGCCGTGCCCTGTGAACTTTAGTTTGCTCACAGCATAATCTAATTCAGTTACTATTTATTAGTTTTAAAAAAATGTTTTTTAAAAGCTGCAAACCACCCTTTATTACACATTTCTGAATCATGAGGGGGTAAATTGTGATACAGTTCCCTCATGTTACGGACTCTTTTGGAGGGAAAACTTTTGCAATAAAGTAAGAGTTTCCAAACTCTTTTAAAAAAGCTTGAATTGTGTTCTATGACTGACATTCATTCTACAGTCCCTTTGACCCAAGGGACGGGCGCTGGCACATCTTTTTGAGATTTAGTTTCTGGGAAGTTTTCGGCAAACCTCTCGCGTGCTTTCTCCCAGTTCTTTTTGCTCTTGTTTTGGAGAAGGTGAATGTCTTCAATTGAGGATGGTTTTCCTGTCCCCAAGCCTGCATGTGTTCGCCGAAGCTGAAGCTGGATCTGTTACCAAAAAGTGAGATGACTTACTGTGGAGTCTAAATACACTGAAATCTGCTGTACCTAACGTGGTACTTTAATTCTCTGACTTAGAAAGACTGATGCAAAATAAAAACCTGTCAAATCCATCAAATACATAAAGAAATACATACATAATTATACATAGAACTTGAACTCATTTTTCTACTATGTCTTGTCTATCAATAATGTCTATGTACTGTCTATCAATAATTACAGCTGTCTCAATAAAGAAAATACAGTGCTCCTTAAATAGCCATCACCGAATTTCAATGAGATGCTGCACAATCTGTCATTAATCCCACTCTAGCCAGAAGAAAAGGTAATACTACTATCATCCTAGCCTTACCTAAGAAAGTGAATGGGTAGATTAAACATTAAGAGTCATAAAGAGGGACAAAGAGAGTCATAAAGAGAACCTGATTGTTTATTTTCATGAAAAGAGGGAAAGGACTTCTCATTATTTTGAGAACCATTAAAAGCCACCAGTTAGTTACTAAATGCCTACTGTATGTCAAGTACCCCACTTGGGACTTTACCTTCATGACACCTCTTAGAAAACAATCCTTATAATCCCCATTTTTACTGATGAAAACTGAAGTCCAAACTTGCCCTAGAGCACCTATTCTAACAAAATAATTCTATTTAGTAGGTTTGACTACAAAACCCATGTTCTTCTCATTGTACCTCAGTAAGAAAGAAAATTCACATTAAACCTCATACTGATGTATCCCATTACTTCTTTAGGTACCAGGTAATTATCAAGAAAGTTCTTTTTTTTTTTAATGTTTATTTATTTTTGAGACAGAGAGAGACAGAGCATGAATGGGGGAGGGTCAGAGAGAGAGGGAGGCACAGAGTCTGAAACAGGCTCCAGGCTCTGGGCTGTCAGCACAGAGCCCGATGCGGGGCTCAAACTCACGGACCGCAAGATCATGACCTGAGCTGAAGTCAGACGCTTAACCGATTGAACCACCCAGGCGCCCCAAGAAAGTTCTTTAATCATGTTACTTTGTAAGGTTTTTGTAAAAGATAATTTAAATTTCAGGGCCCCTGGGTGGCTCAGTCGGTTAGGCATCCAACTTCAGCTCAGGTCATGAGCTCACAGCTTGTGAGTTCGAGCCCCACATCGGGCCCTGTGTGGACAGCTTGGAGCCTGGAGCCCGCTTGAGACTCTGTGTCTCTGCCTCTCTCTGCCCCTCCCCCACTCATGCTCTGTCTCTCTCTCTCTTCCTCAAAAATAAATAAACATTTAAAAAAAGTCTCGGATGGGGCGCCTGGGTGGCTCAGTCGGTTGAGCGTCCGACTTCAGCTCAGGTCACGATCTCGTGGTCCGTGAGTTCGAGCCCCGCATCAGGCTCTGGGCTGATGGCTCAGAGCCTGGAGCCTGCTTCCAATTCTGTGTCTCCCTCTCTCTCTGCCCCTCCCCCATTCATGCTCTATCTCTCTCTGTCTCAAAAATAAATAAATGTTAAAAAAAAAAAATTATTTTTTAAAAAGTCTCAGAAAAAAAAAACAGATAATTTAAACCTCTGATGAACCATGGGGACTGCAGAATTAAACCACTGTACTGTCTTCCAGACCTTATTCCCTCTACTGCTTGTTACATGACCTGATTATTTAAATCTAAAACAGATTATCTATCTAATACAGAATCTGCCTGTTTGTAAAGTAACACTGTGATTGTTCCTACACTATTTAGTACCAGACATAGCATGGAAGTCATTAATAACAACTAAAAGACACAGAAGAACCTATGGCTCAGGAAATGACATTTACTATCCCAGCTTGGAGGAAGGAAAAAACTCTAACGGGTTTCCAAAAAACGTTAAAAACAGAACACATACACATATATATATTTGGTAATTGTAAATACCACAAAAACAGTAATCCTGTCTGTGTTTGATATTATATTCCTGAAACGTAAGGCAATGCCTGGCACATAGCAGGAACACAGTAAATATATCTGCTATAAGAATAAAGAATGAAAGAAAACACAAGTCTTACCGGAATTTTCATTCCTCCACCATCCTTCCCTAGGCCCTCTCCCTTCTTCCAACCCATCTTCTCCAACATCTTCCGACCTTTGTTGCTATCAGTAATTTCACTTTAAAGAAAATTAAGATAGTTGTTGATTTCTAAAAGAACATGTAGGTCACATTTATAATAAACTAATAATAAAAGTAATTGGTGCAAATACTAAAGACAATTGTTTGGCACTACCTAATAAAGATACACGAATTCCCCTCCCCATAATACTTAACAGAAAGTAGTGCACCAAAAAGATATGTACAAGAATGTTTCCGCAGCAAATCTAATAATAACTACAAGTTGAAAACAACTCAGATGTTATCAATGGTAATATGTATAAATTGTGGCATACTCATGTAAGAGAACATTACAGAGCACTGAAAATAAAATACACCTAACAAAATAATGTTGGACAAAAAGAATACAGACACAAAATAAAGAGTGAATTACTCATTTAAAATTCAAAACCAAGTGAAATTAATCTGTTCCTGTTGGAAGTCAGGAGAGTGGCTGCCTTTGGAAAGGAAAAAAAACAAATAGCTATCAGGAGGAGGCACTAGGAGGGAAGGTTTCTGGGGGTTACTGATAATTTCCTATTTCTTGATAAATGTGTATTCTGCAATGTGTTAATCTTACAATATATTATTAAAATTGATACTTAATTTGTGTATTCTTTGGTATGTAAGTTATATATCAATAAAAAGGTAAAAATAAAGTGAAATAAAAGCTCTCCTTCACTGTGTGCATTTTGTTCTATGACTTTATTTTATGCTAGTTTAAGGGTATTTTAATTTTATGTTCCGACATTGTATTTTCAGTACTACAAAATATGTTAAATTAGCTCTTCAATAACAATAAACCAAGCAATATCAGAACAATGTATTTCATTTTTATTTCTGCCTTTACTTTAATACAATCTTCATATTTTCCAGCCATTACATCAAAAAATATTAAACTTTAAAATGTGCCATGTTGTTGAGTCTACCTAATTAAGAATGCTATATTCTATCAAATCTGATGGATATAAGATGCAATGCTGTTTTATGTACCATAAAGAAAAAAACTGCTGTCCTATGTAACTAAAACTCTATCCTAGTAGTGTATCTTAGAATTAATAAAATATGTTTAATAAAAGTTTATAATTAGCTGCCAGTCCTACCTGAAAGATTTAAATTCTAACTAAACCTTGAATTTATATTCTCAGGAAAAAAATGTAGCTGATAAAATGTTAAAAGCAGAAATATGGTCATATTGTATAGGCCTCAAAATTATATTCTTCATATTATCACTGCCACTTTACCCAAAGAACAGTACTGAATCAAAAAATAAGACAAATAGTATTTCAGGGTCAACAAGAATAAAAGTGGATGAGTACTGAAATGATTATAAAAGATACCAGTCCATACTAATTTCTTACTAGCCCAACCTTCTAGATATCTAGTATACAAAAATATGTTTACTCAAGTGGGTGGCTAAAATGTTAGCTATGTGTATATATGTATGTTTAAGTATGTGTACTTATGTATATGCTAAGCAATTTTCTAGGGAATGAAATTCTAATTAGAGGAATACTTCCACCTTGTTATGAGCCATTCCTTTAAAGGCTACTTATCAGAATATACAACCCTGTAAGTTATATTACCCTACAAATGTGATTATGGTACAAAGAATGTTTCAAGCAATTCAAATGTAGTACTTACGAGTGAACGGATGCAGGAGCATCATCTCTTTGGAAAGTTCCTTCACTTCCAACCTGCTCCCTACGTTTTCCAGCTCTATCTTTATATTTTGGATTCTTCAATGCCTTTTCATCTTCATAGTCTGTATTCTTTATAAACATAAAATATTCATTGAAGAAAATAAAACTGATACATACAAATGTACTATCTACATATTTGCTTTACCTGGAAATATGGTTCAAAATGGTCTCTATTAAAATAACAAAGCAGGCCATGATATAAACTGATACAATTATGTTAGAGTATGCTATTTTTATTCTATCTCCTTTAAAATGCTTATATTTTGTCCTGTGTCAGGCTCCACACTGGGCATGGAGCCTGCTTAAGATTCTCTCTCTTCCTTGCCCTCTGCCCCTCCCCCCTCCCTGCTCACGTGTGTGCTCTCTCCTCTCCAAAAAAGTTTGTATTATTTCAAGTTGTAGAACATAAACTGTATGTAGAAGATAATATAAATCATACATAAATCATAAAATGTAATCATAAGAAATAATACAGTGAAAATACTGTATGTCTTAACTTAATACTATGTATTCATAGTCTCATATGAACTGACAGTATTCAAAGAAATATGTAGAACCCCTGGGGTTGGCAAAAATCTTTCTCCTTTTCTCTAAGGAAATCAAAGTTCAAAAGGACCTAAAATAGTGTGGCATTATTCCTTGAAAGGGAAAAATATAAAAAGTGTGGTACTCTTTTACAGTAATAATAGCTTTTTGCTTCAACAGCGTTCCATTTATATGATTAGACAGCTGCTCAAGAAATGTTTACTGAATGGAGACAGCTGGGTGGCTGTCAGTTAAGCAACTGACTCTTGATTTTGGCTTAAGCCTCAGGTCATGATCTCACAGTTGTGACGTCGAGCCCCACATCGGGCTCTGTGCTGGGCACGGAGTCTGCTTAAGATTCTCTCTCTCCCAGTCTTTCTGCCCCTCCTCTGCTCGCATGCACACATGCTTTCCCTCAGAAAAACAAAAAAACCCCACATCTAATTCTGTCATTTAGCAGCTGGGTGACCCTTAGCCTAGTTTCCCAAATGTAAACTGGAAATACTAATTACCTTCCTGGTCCACTTATGGGATTAAATGGTAACCGCCCCACCACCTTTTTTAAATTGTTATTGCAATTTAATTAACTATAATAAATTGCACATAAAGTATACAATTAGGTGCTTTTGAGATTTGTATATACCTATGAAACCATCAGATCTATAATAAACAGATCTATCTCCCACAAAAGTATCTTCATCTTTCTTCGTAATCCATCACTGCAGACTCTCCCTGTGCATCCTTCCTCTCTTGTATCCAGGCAACCACTACACATTCTGTCATGATATGTTAATTCGCTCTCCTAGAATTTTATACAAATGGATGTATACAGTATGTACTCTTGTTGTCTGGATGCTTTCTCTCAGCATAATTATTTCGAGTTTCTTCCATAGTGCAGCCTGTATCAACAGTTCATGCTTTTCTATTGCTAAAGAGTATTTGACCATATAGATTTACTACAATTTGTTTATCCATTCATGATGGATACATGAGTCTTTTCCAGTTTCTGGTTACTAGAAAAAAAGCTGCTATTACCACAATGAAATACCACTTCACACTAATGAGAATGGGCAATATGCAAAAGACAAAAAATAACAAGTGCTGGTGAGGATGTGGAGAAAAGGGAACCCTCATGTACTCTTTGTGCGAATGTAAATTAGTACAACCACAGTGTGAAACAGGATGAAGGTTCCTCAAAAAATTAAAAACAGAAATACCACAGGATCCAGGAATTCTACTACTGGATATTTGCCCAAAGAAAATGAAAACAGTACTTCAAGAAGACATATGCACCCCTATGTTTACAGGAGCATTAGTTACAATAGCCAAGATATGGAAGCAGCCCAAGTGTCCATCAATAGATGAATGGATAAAGATGTGGTATACACACACACACACACACACACACACACACACACACACACAAGTATCACTCAGCCATAAAAAAGAATGAGATCTTGCCATTTGTGACAACATGGATGGACCTAGAAGTTACTATGCTAAGTGAAATAAGTCAGAGAAAAACAAATGCGATACAATTTCACTTATATATAGACTATTAAAACGCAAACTGACAAAAACCAGAAACTGACTCATAAATATAGAGAATAAGCTGGGGGTTGCCAGAGGGGAGAGGAGGTAAGGGATGCATGAAATAGGTGAAGGCGATTAAGAGGTACAAACTTCCAGTCACAAAATAAATAATCCATGGAGATGAAAAGTACAGAATAGGGAATATGAATATTTTAATAACATTATTTGGGGACCAATGGGAACTCCACTTATGTGGTAAGCGTCACATAATGTATATAATTGTCAAATCACTATGTTGTACACCTGAAACTAATATAACATTGTATGTCAACTATGGCAATAAAAAATTTTAAAAATTAAAAAAAAAAAGTTTTTTAAAAGAAAGAAAAAAGCTGTCACAAACATTTGCTTACTAGTCTTTGAACATATACTTTCATTTCTCTTGGGTAAATACCTCGGAGTAAATGGTTAATCACATGGTAGGTGAACATTTAACATTTAAAGAAACTACTATTTTCCAAAGCAATCAAACCACCTTATATTCCACCAGCAGTATATGAGAATTTCCAATTCTGCTACATGACTACCAACACTTGGTATGGATAGTCTTTTTAGTTGGTTTTAATTTACAATTCCCCAGTAATACTGAACATCTTTTCATGTGCTTAGTTGCCATTTGTACACTTGCATTGCTGAAGGGTCTACTCAAACCATGTGCTCATTTTTAAATAGTTTTTTTATTGAGTCTTGGAAGTACTTTATACATTCCAGATATAAGATCTAGGATTTTTTTCATCAGATATATGATCTATAAATATTTTTCTGAAGTCTGTGGCTTATCTTTGCTTTAATAGTGCCCTTATAGTAAGAAAAGAAATTTTGGAGGAAGTGCAATTCATTAATTTGCACTTTTATGGATTGTGCTTTTGGTGTTAGATATATCTTCAAAACTACTTGTTTTTCTTAAAGGTATGCTTCTAGAAACTTTATTGTTTAAAGTTTTAAATTTATATTTATGATCCATTGTGAGTTCATTTTTATAAGTTACAAGGTTTAGATCAAAGTTCTTTTGTTTTTGCAAATGGCTGTACAAGTGTTCCAGCATATTTATTGAAAAAGGCCATCCTGGGGTGCCTGGGTGGCGCAGTCGGTTAAGCGTCCGACTTCAGCCAGGTCACGATCTCGCGGTCAGTGAGTTTGAGCCCCGCGTCAGGCTCTGGGCTGATGGCTCAGAGCCTGGAGCCTGTTTCTGATTCTGTGTCTCCCTCTCTCTCTGCCCCTCCCCCGTTCATGCTCTGTCTCTCTCAGTCCCAAAAATAAATAAACGTTGGGAAAAAAAAACAAAAAAGAAAAAGGCCATCCTTTCTGCACCAAACTGCCTTCACACCTTTGCTAAAAATCATACACATTACGCCCCCATACGTTCATCTATCTATCTATCTATCTACCTACCTACCTACCTACCTATCAATTTATTTCTCAAGTCACTATTCTGTTCCCCTGATCCATTTATCTTTATTCCAATACTGTACTAATTACTGTAGTTTATAGTAAGTCGTGAGATCAGGCAGTACCAGTCCTCCAAGAACAGCCTTCAAAGGTATCATTTTAATGCATATTTTTTAAAAACCAGAAATGGCTATTCAAATGTTGGATATTATTATCATTTTTCTACTCTAGCCTCAACAGTTGTTGAGGTAAACAGTAACCAACATACAGAAATCACATAAATCTCAAAATCATTATAAACAGCTCTATTTTTATATATAAAATGGACTAAACATACCTAAAGACATTTTTAACTTAGAACCAGATGAACAATTAATACATGTAACAATATTTAACATCCTTACCTGCAAACCATATTTTACTCGTATTTTCTTTAATTCTTTTCTCCTTTCCAACTCTTTTTCCTCCTTACTTAGTGCTGGACCAACTAAAAGGAAAAAGTGAGTTTCTTTAAAAAAAAAAAACTAAACTGGACAGATTTTACATAAAATAGTGTTGTTTAATAATAAAATTAATACTAATCCACCTGCATATCAACTAAAAGTTCAAATAAGCATTAATATAAAAGAATCTTGGGTTGTGGTGATGTCCTTTCAGCATTTTGGTAACTAAATCTACTTGGAAAATAAACCAAAACCCAAAAGTTATAAGAATGTTACAGTATGGACACCAAAAGAAACACTGAATTTTTTAATATTATCATATTTAATATTATCTTAACTTTTTAATATTATTTTAATAGAATCCTAAATGGAGAAATATGGTTAATTTTCCAAAGGAATACAGGCATGTTCAAAAGAAAAATCACTGAACCCAAGATTCATATTATTGTGTAATGTACTGTAACTCATTTTCATAATCTAGTATCAGAAAACAGAAAATAGGGGGGTCCTTGGGTGACCTTAGATTAGTGGGTATTTTTTTAATGTTATTTTGAGAGAGAGAAAGCGCATGTGTGCGCATGCATACACATACAAGCGTGCACACATGAGCAGGGGAGGCAGGGAAGGGAAGAAAAAGAGAGAGAGAATCCCAAGCAGGCTCTGTGCTATCAGCAGGGCTTGATCTCACTCACCATGAGATCATGACTTGAGCCAAATCAAGAGTCAGACACTTAACTGAGCCACCCAGGTGCCCTTGGATGAGTGGATTTTAAAGCAAGATAGCAACCTCTTACGGTGTTACTATAGAAAATAATGGTATATTGGGGCACCTGGGTGGCTCAGTCGGTTAAGCGTCCGACTTCAGCTCAGGTCACGATCTTGTGGTCCGTGAGTTCGAGCCCCACGTCGGGCTCTGGGCTGATGGCTGATGGCTCAGAGCCTGGAGCCTGCTTCCGATTCTGTGTTTTCCTCTCTCTCTGTCCCTCCCCCATTCATGCTCTGTCTCTGTCTCAAAAATAAATAAACGTTAAAAAAAAAAGAAAGAAAATAATGGTATATACACAAATGATATATCAACACAAACTGTAAGTAGGAAAGCAAATGTTATCAACCAATAACTCAATACCCTGGTCTATTTTCTATGTTATTATCTGACAGTTTGTGGATGACTTCTTCGTATCCCCAAAGAGAAGTCAAAAGCAAACTAATCTTTACTATAATTATGTCACAATTCTTTTTAAAAATTTTTTAAATGTTTATTCATTTTTTGATAGACACAGAGTGTGAGTGGGGGAGGGGCAGAGAGAGAGAATGGGGGAGACAGAATCTGAAGCAAGCTCCAGGCTCTGAACTGACAGCACAGAGCCTGATGCGGGGCTCGAACTCACAGACCATGAGATCATGACCTGAGTGGAAGTCAGATGCTTAACCGATTGAGCCACCCAGGCGCCCCCACAATTATTCTTTTGAAGGACATTTAGCTTTCACTGCAGTGCTGCCTCCAAAGCCTACTAAACTGGATTAGCAAAAATAGCTCATCATTACCTTACATGTCAGAAAGCAACCTAATGCTGTAACAGCACAGCTAAATTGCTACACAGAAAAATCAACTAAAATCATAATCTACTAGTCTAGGTTTCAAATTTCAACTGTATGTCATTCCTTAGTCTCATGTGATAATATTCACTGAAATCCAAATGTATCTCAATATAGTGTTATATCAAGTAGATATGAAAGTTGGTAGTTGATACATTTTAGAACACTCCAGTGAATTAAGTAAAAACCTTATCATGCTTTCATGTAACAATACATTTTACATACCAAAAGATTCATCTTTCTTATCAAGACGAAGGTGAGCTCGAACCTGTCCTGGTTCACAGCCGTCACAGGTATCACTGCCAGGGTGGATGTGAAAGGACAGTACAGTCTCTCCAATTTTCACTTCGTCACCATGCTCAAGTACATAAGGGTCACATTTAGTTTTAGGCTAAAAGAAAAAATTACAAAACAGAAACCCAAGTATTACATGAGATTATTTTATGTCTACGCTAAGTAATGTCTGATTAAAAAAAAAATATTTAGGATGGCTCTCACTGAGAAAGACACACATATGCACATACGGCATACATTTCCACAACTTGAGGATGATAGAACTTTCAACTAAAGGAGAAGAAAGCTGAACTGAGCAACTTGTAACTTTTATATTATCAAATCCCCTAATCTCCCTGGCTCCATGCACAATCCTATAGAAATACCCAACCCAAACATCAAACAATCTATTACCAAAACAAATATCCATCACAGTCAAAAAGATAAAATGTTAAGGGGATAAGGGCACATTTCCCTTTTTTCCTCTTATTGTCTCTGATAATTCAGTTTTATTTCATTTTTTATTCTTACAGACTAAAAATTAAGGTATTCCCCACTCCTTTCCATATAGTTTATTATGTGCTAATAAGCACCTTAAAGAGTTCACTGGATAGACACAGCCTCTGTCTTCAAGGAGTTTCCAGTTTAGCGGTATTTCCATTAAAATAATTTTTTTAAAAACACCAAAAAAAAAGGAGTGCCCCTAAAGTTACTGTAAGAATGTTTACCCTGAATAGCTTTAAAATGCATTTATTTCTAAAATAAGATAAGATATACAATTATGATAAAAGTCAAGAGTTAGGTATCCACTTATTATATACATTTTTCAGCTCTTTCTGGGAACCCCCTTCCATGTAATACATTTGGGCTTGAACAGTAATCTGAACCAAATGATAAGTATAATAACTATGGCCTTCAGGAATAAAAATTTCAGTTCGGTTTTTAAAACTGATGTGCAAGTAATTAATAAATATACACTCACCTGAAGAATCTGTTTTCCGTTAACAATTGTACCATTTTGACTACCTTGATCCACAAGGACATAACTTTGTAAGTCATGGTCAAAATAAATTTCTGCATGAAACTTAAAAAAACAAAAAAAACAAAAAAACCCTGAAGTAATTATAAAATTTAATACTTTTTAAACCACAGATAATTTCTCTACGATAGGATAAGATAGATTTAAGGCTCTGATAACTTTAGCTATTTAAAAAAAATTGTTTGTAAATAAGCTCTAGGCCCAATGTGGGGCTCGAACTCACAACCTCGAGACCAAGAGCTGCAAACTCTACCAACTGAGCCAGCTAGGTGCCCCAACTTTTGCTATTTTTAATACTTTTTTTTTCTGAATACAGAAATATTGTAATACCCCTGGCAGAAATGTGACGGCTACAGAAAAAAAGTTCCTTATAATTCTATCATTGCCATTAATAATTTAGTGTGTGTCTTACATTTTCTAGTTTTATAACATAGTTCAGATTATATTACAACAACAATTTGAAATTATTTTTCACCTAATGTAAGTATTGGTCTTTATCATTGAAAATTCTTAATATAAAAGTTGATTTAAAATATTCAAGGTGAACTTTTAAGATTTTATTATTTTTTTTAACTTTATTTTTACTTATTTTGAGGGCGATACAGAGCAAGCGAGGGAGGGGCAGAGAGAGAGGAAGACAGAATCCTAAGCAGGCTCTACGTGGTATCAGTACATAGCCTGATGTGAGATCGCGACCTGAGGTGAAATCAAGAGTTGGGTGCTTAACCAACAGAGACACCCACGCACCCCTAAAGATTTTATTTAAAAAAAATTTTTTTTAATGTTTTTATTTATTTTTAAGACAGAGAGAGAGCATGAGTGGGGATGGGGCAGAGAGAGAGGGAGACAGAATCGGAAGCAGGCTCCTCCAAGCTGTGAGCACAGAGCCCAATGCGGGGCTCAAACTCACGAACTGTGAGATCATGACCTGAACTGAAGTCGGATGCTTAACCAACTGAGCCACCCGGGCGCCCCAAAATTTTATTTTTATAAGTAATCTCTACACCCAAGATGGGGCTTAAACTCACAACCCTGAGAGTCACATGCTCTAACTGAGCCAGCCAGAAGCCCCTGAAGATGAACTTCTCAGGGAAGTTTTTCCAGATTTTCAATACTCAGGACCAAGCATTCCCTCCTTGCTCCATAGTACTTTGTTTACATGGGGTGCCTGGGTGGCTCGGTTGGTTAAGTGTCTGACTTTGGCTTAGGTCATGATCTCACAGTTCATAGGTTTGAGCCTGCATTGGGACCTGTGCTGACAGCTCAGAGTCTGCAACCTACTTCAGATTCTCTGTCTCCCTCTTTCTCTACCCCTCTCCTGCTCATGCTCTCTCTCTCTCTCAAAACAAAAAAAAAATTTTTTTTAAGTAAACTCTAGCACCAACATGGGACTCAAACTCATGACCTTGAGATCACGAATCACATGCTCTATGGACTGAACCAGCCAGGTGCCCCACCTAGTCTGCCTTTTGAATTTGTTTAAAAAAGAACTTCAAACTTAAATTATTCAAAATTATCTTGTCTTCTGTGATTTTTTCCTTTTTCTAAACTTAGAAGTTCTTCTCCTATCCAGTGGTTAAATATGTGTTTCTATTTTTTCCCCTAATATTAATTAAGTGTGTGGGTTTTTTAAAATTTTTTCATCAACTTGGAAATGTGTGATATATACTGTCAAACTGATTTCACACAGCAAGAAACTACTTACCCCATCACTGAACACCTTAGTTTAAAAGAAAGAAAGAAAAGGCAGAAACGCCACCACACAACTACCTATATTTTACATAGAGTGGGAGGACTTCTTTGCTATTTAAATCACAGTTTTCTTTGGAGGCAGAAGAATTAAGAGTCATAGTAAAGTAAAAAAGCAAGATAATTTGCTCAGGGTTAAAATTATGAAAATTTCCTCCCTTCTAAATGAGTCAAAACAAAGTAAAAAGAAGTACACTTTTGAACAAATAATGGAAAACAAGTTTCATCCCCACAAGACAAAAATCACATAAAATATATACTTTAAATCCGTATTACATTCTACTAAATAGAAAC
>NW_024412377.1:98922504-98984919 GCF_014898765.1 Herpailurus yagouaroundi
CTAGTAACAGCCTGAATCGCAACCGTCTAATAACGTAGTCTGAATCCAGGTCTGATTCATTTTTAAACTACAATCATATCTAGCACATTTATTTCATTTAATAAATGTTTGTTAAATGGGTGTTACTTTAATACTTAAATTAATCCACATTTCTACTCCTGCTCCAAACTGTTAAAAATTAAATATAATTTTGTTTACTCAAATTTTGATAAAACATTATTTTCTCAAGCAGTGGAATAAACAAATCTAAATTGTTTTCATTACCATCACTACCTAAACTATTAAATTTCTACCAAATGAAAAAGCCCCTAAGTTTTCTGCCATAATGAAGATTCATAAAATCAATATCTATGAAGCTACACATTTGAAAAGCCAAAGAGCTTACCTTACTAACACCAACTTCAGGGATTCGGAGAGTATGCTCCATATCTTTTTCTCTGCAAAGTAAGATGTCTTTAACAATTTTTGAACCATATATACATTAAGCACTTATAGTTAACCAAGAAACAATTTAATATTTATTTAGAGAGAGAGAGAGAGAGAGAGAAAAAGAGAGAGAGAGAGAGAGAAAGAGAGAGAGCGAGCAGGTGCATGCATGTGAGAAGGGGAGAGGCAGAGAGAGAAGGAGACACAGAAGCCGAATCAGGCTCCAGGCTCTGAGCTGTCAGCACAGAGCCCGACACAGGGCTTGAACACACCAACTGTGAGATCATGACCTAGGCCAAAGTCACATGCTTAACCAAGTCACCCAGGCACCCCAACAATTTTTTTTCTTAAGATTTTGTCATTGTTGTTTTAAAATATAATGTTAAAATACAAGCCTTTCTATTATACTAAGTCCAGTTTCCTTAATCCTACTCTAAATTTCCTATTTGAAAGGAAGTTCCAGGATCACTTTTACTTTTTGAAACATCTACCCCAAGTTAATATTAACATCCAGTAGGACACCTGGGTGGCTCAGTCCATTAAGCATCTGACTCTTGATATCGGGTCAGTTTACCATCTGATGATTCTGAGATGGAGTCCCACGTGGGGCTCTGCATTGAGTGTGGAGCCTGCTTGGGATTCTCTCTCCCCCTCTCTCCCTGCCCCTCCACCACGCTCATGCACGCACACTCTCAAAACAAAAATTTTTAAAAATAATAATAAAACATCCAGTGGGACAACATATCCTATGTACTAGTATCAATCACCTATTCCAAATCTGTTGACTATTTGCCACTTCTATTACTCCATGTAAAAGGACCATACTATTCTCAAGAATTTAAAGTTAAGATACTATATAGAATCTGAATTAAGAATAGATTTTTCTTTCCGGTTGGCAAAAAGTGAAATTATCCTACTCATGATTGAAACCTACCTCTCTACCAAGCTGGTTACGAGTCACAAAGAAACAGAGGAGGAAGATTAAATACCAGACAAACACTGTATTTAAGTAAGTAATTTAAACCTAAAAAGTTAAGAAAATGACAAAATCTCTGTGAGAAAACATAAGTATCAACAATATTTTCTGAGTGGAAGAGGGAGGAACATGGATGTCATTAAGTGTCTGCCCGGCAAAAAGTGTTTGCACATTTCAAGGTAACAGCTTGAGTAATGTACAATCCACTGGAATAAGATAAATATACAAACATAGTAACATTAAACATTTTTACCTTCCAATTGTAGCAGGATTAACAGCTGTAATGATAAAAAGTGATCCTGTCTCCAACACTGGTGATCTAATAACAATTACTCTAATACATGGGGGCCAAATTTTTTCCTCATCTGTTAAAGAAAAAAATCGGTAAAGTATTAATCCAAATGCTATGGGAAAAAGTTAGAGATGTCTAATTTCTAGGCAGGAATAAGAAGCATCCATAAAATAAAACGTAATGATCAAAATCTTAATTCTGTTTGAAACAACCTTCTTAAATTCTGCCATATGACATACATAATAAGTAAGGCTTTAACACTTAAGATTTAAAGGGATCAACCTAGGGGCACCTGGGTGGCTCAGTCAGTTAAGAATCGGACTCTTGATTTAGGCTCAGGTCACGATCTTATGAAGGTTTGTGGGTTCAAGTCTTGCATGAGGCTCTCTGCTGTCCTCACAGAGCCTGCTACAGATCCTCTGTCCCCCCACCCCCTCTGCCCCTCCCCAGCTAGCACTCTCTCAAAACAAAAACAACAACAAATTTCTCCTAAACAAGAATTCTTATATTAACTTACAAAAACTGAGTCTTCCTTTAAAAAAAAAAAAGGGGGAGGGGGTGACTATTTTCAAGAAGAAAGTAAGTTCATATGGCCTAATATGAAATCTTGGGTTTTAAAAGTATGCCTTTATGACCTCAAGTTAAGAAATGTAAGACTTACCCTAATACTTACGTAGCTTAATTTATGGACTACATGTTTTTAAAGGCAATTTATTTTTTCCCTTCAATTTCATAAGTGGCCTCCAAAGATCTAGCCCACTCAGACAGACAACACATGTATCTTTAGGGTTAGAATATATGTAACTTGGTTTTGTTCTACTGATTAGGCCATTCGATGCAATAAAACTTTAAAGGTCCAAGTATTAGTCATGTATTCAAATCCTTCCCTCTAAAAATAACCAAGTGGTAGCCCACATAATTTTCAACACTATCATTAAAATAATCAGCTTCAAACAGTTTATTTTTTGGCAGATACATTACATGCGTTTCTAACATTTTTAACGTCTTGCTCTTTTACAATGACCAAACTGGGTTCTTTATAGAAAATTAAACAATGGTTATTTATTCACCTTCATCCTCAGTATCTTCTGCAGTTACGTTGTCCTCACTGGTAATGTCTTCATCATAACTGTCCTCTGTCTGAGAGTCTGTAATTTCACCTTCTTCTGGCTCACTATCAGTCTCCACGATTTTCTCATCTTTAAATGACATTGAATTATAAATGTTTTCATTAAGAGAAGATTCTACAGTCTTTCCACTAACTGGAACAGTGAATTTGGTGGGACTGTTTTTGTAATGAATGTCCATTTTGGCTTTCTTTTTCACATTTGCAAAATCTTCTCCCTCACTGCAGCCTATATGTTCAACACTGGATGCTTTTTGATCTTCTGAATTCAAATCCTGGAAAGAGGTAGGTAGGGAGGTAGGAACAGAGAAAAATGTCTTAAACACGACCATCTTCTAATGTTTAATGCCAAATGTTTCAATGAATTAGTGAAGATATACGTACATTATATATGAAATAACAGCTCTTACCTATAACCCCTCTTCCTCTCATGTTCCCTTTCTTGCTTAATGACATTACCATCCATTTATCATCCACATCAAAAATCGTATAGTTATCTTTGACATCCCCTTCACTATTACATGGAATCAATTACCAAGTGCTATGGACTATGTTTATACTTTATCCCAATTCTCTCTCCTTATCATTTGTCCTAGTACAGGCTCTTATCACATATTGCTTAGACCATGCGACAACCTAGACCACTGCTGTCCAACAAAAATATAATGTAAGCCGTGTATATACTTTAAATTTTCCTAGAAACCACAGTAAAAAGATAAAAGCACGTGAAATTCATTTTATTATTTTATCTACCTAGTATCTACAAAATCTTATCATTCATTATATATAAATAACATTTTATCACTATAAAATGATTAATGAACGTGAGCACACTCAAGTAGGAGAGTTGGGGAGTGGCATAAAGAGAGGGAGACACAGAATCTGAGGTAGGTTCCAGGCTCTGAGCTGTCAGCACAGAGCCCAAATTTGGGCTTGAACTCCCGAGCTGTGAGATCATGACCTGAGCCGAAGTTGGAGACTTAACTGACTGAGACACCCAAGCGCCCCTAGTATCACAAGCATTTTTAAAGTTCCCCTCTGTCTTTATATATTACCATTTTAAGACCTAAAGAACGTTTTTCAATTAAACATTCTATCATTTTCTTAACCAGGATCTTGCAGGCCATATGAACTCTTCATTTTTTTCTGTTCTTAAAAATATTGCTATATAGGGGCACTTGGGTGGCTCAGTCAGTTAAGCATCCAACTCCTGATTTCGGCTCAGGTCATGACCTCACGGTTTTGTGAATTCGAGCGCTGCGTCTGGCTCTGCATGGACAGTATGGGGCCTGCTTGGGATTCTCTCTCTCTCTCTCTCTCTCTCTCTCTCTCTCTGCTCCTCTCCTGTTCATGCTGTCTCTGTCTCTCTCAAAATAAATAAACTTAAAAAATATATACTGCTATATAACAAAGTATTTTTCTTTCTTCGGATTTTGAAAATTACTAGAAATGAGATTTTCCAGTTAAAGAATATGAACATTTTTATGGTGATTGATATAAAAGGCCCATCTACTTTCCCCAAACACACCAATTTCCACTTCTAATAAATATGTAACTACCCTGTATTTGCTAGCAACTGATTTAATGTTTGCTAACATAATAGGTAAGAAATAGCTCAACATGATTAAGAAGTTGAACTTTTATCTACACCTACATACAATCTGTGCTTTTCTATTATTGCAAATTGTGCAATTACACAATTGACTGAGGGTCTGACTGCTCTTCTTCCAAATTATGTAACACATGAATATTTTATCTGCCCTAAATCTACCTGCTTCAAACTTTAAGAAATTCCTTCTATTTGTAGTGACTGAGAATTTGTGAAAAAGTACATGTTCGCCCCCATGTGAATGCTCCTTGGTTGATAGATTCTGATATCTTGTTATCTTGATATGCTTGAAATATAGTTACTGAATTATGATTTTCAGTTTCATCAAAAACTTTGACAGAATTACATCATTATATAAATTTTTAAAATTATGAAGACATTACCTTTTCCTCATTTGTTATAGAAGAATCTGGATCCTTTCTTTTCTTCTTCAATTTTTTATCCTTACTTTGTTTTGTGCCACAAGTCTGATAAGGTTGCAAATCAACTCGAGAATGAAATTGGTATCGACCACTTTCCACATCACAGTAGTAATAAATTCCGGTGGAAGGATCATAATACAGTTGATTTTCCTTTCAAAGACAAGAAAACAGTAAGTTCTAATCAGGTAAGATGAAATAAAATTTAAAAATAAACAACATAAACCAAATACATTCAAAAATAGTAAAGGTTTCTTTTTTTTTTTAATAAATGTTTCTAGTATTTTCTGAAGATAATGAGTAAAGATGACAGAAAGGAAAATGCTTATAATTTTCCAAAATACTTTGCCATGCAATATTTGCAGTGATTTTCTTAGTATGAAAAACGAATACATTTAAATATTAAACTGAATCTCATGAAACTGGCAATATTTGACCATTTTCACATTTACAAAAACAGGAATTTCATATGGTTCAACTTAATATATTAATGAAAAATGACAGCAAAAAAACCTTTCAGAAGTCATGAAAACTAAGGCATGCATCAAAAACAGCTGACCATAAAAGCAATTCCAGACTTATTATCCTTATGATTACCCAATAATGGTTTGGTAGTATAAAACCCCCAACCATTCTCTCAATGTCATAAAACAAATATCTGCCTTTTAGTGTTCACGACTAAAGCTCTGAAGAAAAACTGAAATTAAAATTAAGCTCTGGGGTGCCTGGCTGGCTCAGTCAGTTAAACATCCAACTCTTGATTTCAGCTCAGGTAATAATCCCAGGGTTGTGGGATCTATTCTCTCTCTCTGTCCTTCTCCCCAGCTTGTGCTTGCTTGCTCTCTCTCTCTCACAAAACAAAACAAACCCCCAAACTTACAAAAATTAAGCTCATAAATACAACATAATAGTTTATATAACGAAAGTGATAAATAACTGTCTTTACTAATTCTACCGTAAGTAATTAAGTAAAAGAGCTATACAAAAATGAATTTTGGCAAATTATGGATAAAAACCACAACGATTAATTTATATAATCATCTATATTTATTAGATACTGGCCCATATTTTATAATCAAGATTTAATGGAACAATCTATGTTTTATTTACATCATAAACCTATATAGATCAGAGTTGGAAACATCTTACAATATACTGAGGTTAACCAACTAAACCTGCCTGGAAAAGAGTATTTTCTAAGAGTTGATATTACTGCAATTTATTGTGTTTAATTCACTTTGCGGGTCTCTTACAAAAATACTTAGAATTCTCACTATCTTTCCTGAAACTAAAAAACTGAATGGAAGTGATGATAATAAAACTTTTGTAACTCAAACCTATTTAATCTCGTGTCTTTCAGTCCAAAACACATTTTCAAAAATAGAAGAAAAATGAAAATTAAAATAAAAAAATAAAATGAAAACTGGCACAACAAAAAGGGCAAAACAATGATGTCCCTAATTTACTAAGACACAACCTACACAACCTAACCACTTATAGAAGAGATGTAGGAGGAAAGAGACAGAAAGGAAGGTAGACGAATGATGAAGACTAACATCATATATGTACAAACTGTGTATTCTCCTCAAAACCAAATAAATATTTAACAGCTACTCTCTTTGGTAATAAAAAACATTAATTTTTTGGGTATTAATTAGCATTGTCAATTAGCATACCTCTGTGGAAGAAAACCCTTTCTTCATAAGGGATTTACAAAGAAAACCAAGAGCAAACTGACAAGCTAACGAAATCTTTCATCTAACTATTTAGTATTATCATTATGTTCCTTCAATTAGCTAACAATAATTCCAGTGATTGGAACGGTGAACATCTGCTCCACTTTGGGGTACCACATTCTATAATTCCTGAGATCACATGCCTAAGCCACTGAGGTTGAGGTATATACATACGTAAGTGCCATCATCATTTTCATCACATCCTAAATGAAATCCCATTTCAAGTACCAGACGGCAACAGCCATAATACTGAATTATAAATCATGAACTTTGTTTTCTCATTCTGTCCTGGTCAGTGGTCCATTACACACATAACATGTCTGATTCCATACTGAATCCCTAGTTCTCACTGTTAACATTGATTTTTAAAACAAGTGAAATGCTGGGGCACCTGCGTGGCTCCATCAGTTAAGTGTCTGGCTACTGATTTCGGCTTAGGTCATGATCTCACGGTTCGTGGGATCAAGCTCCATGTCAGGCTCTGTGCTGACAATGTGGAGCCTGCTTAGGATTCTCTCTCTCTCCTTCTCTCTTTGCCCCTCCCCTGCTCATGCTCTCTCTCAGAAATAAACTTAAAAAAATAAAAATGAAAAAAATAAAAAGAGAAATGCTTAAAAGCCAAAGAAGTTTTAAACTAATAATAAACATGCTATTGAGAATTCCAGAAAAAGACTCCCTTTGGCTCAAACGGATTAAGTATTTGAAACAACTCTAAAGTATCTCACGCCAAGCCTAGCATTAACAATGTCACTTCCTTATCAATTCTATGAAAAAATATTAGTTTAGGTTTTTAAACATCGTACAACAATATAGTTAACTGTTTTTATTAATACTCTAAAATCACTTCTTGGCCTTTTGGCTAAGATCAAGTGTATTGATACCCTAACATCTCTGCAAGTTACTTGACATATAAAAGGTTATTAGAGGGGCGCCTGGGTGGCTCAGTCGGTTGGGCAGCCGACTTCGGCTCAGGTCATGATTTCACGGTCCGTGAGTTCGCGCCCCGCGTTGGGCTCTGTGCTGACAGCTCAGAGCCTGGAGCCTGTTTCAGATTCTGTGTCTCCCTCTCTCTGACCCTCCCCCGTTCATGCTCTGTCTCAAAAATAAACGTTAAAAAAAAAAAAAATTAAAAAAAAAAAAGGTTATTAGACCTTTTGGAAATATTAATCTATAATAACCACAATTAACTTATTTAGTTAAGAACATAGAAATGTAGCATCATAAGCTATTCTACAACTCTTTACTCATGTTAAATAGCTTTGAATCAAATAGTTTTGAATTTCAACGCAGCCTCTTGCTTTTCTTAATTCAGTTTAAGGTTGAATACTTAGTATTGAGCAGCAAGGACACAACCATACAACACTGAACGGTCGGAGATACTTACAGAATCATAATAGAAGCCGGTGCTGTGATCAAAATACAGTCCGGTGTTCTCATCATAGCTAAATCCAGTCTGAGACACTGCAGCTTCTGCTGCAGCTCTCAAACTTTCAGCTAAAGAAGAACCTTCTAAGGATGTATCTTCTGTTGCTAATACGGACGCTGGCTCCTAGATAAGATACATTCATGTCAAGTAAGACCAATACTTCCTTGTGTCAATTTAGAAGTTGGCAGAATTAGAAAAAAATAGACTGAAAGCAATTTTAAATAATAAGACTTCAATTTCTGCAATAGAAAGAAATGGCTATCAATTACAGTGTGGTCCAGTGTAAAAAATAGTTACTAGTGTTTTAGTTAATTCAATTTTGACCCAGTTTTAAAGATATTAGAAGTGAGTGAGTGACCATTACTCAAAAATATTGCCTGATACTATAGGGTAATAATCTACAAAATATAGACTCTGATATATTCTTTAAGAATATCTTCGGATCCTGGTATCCTGATTGAAAGTGAAGAAACAAATTTCTATGACACTCAGGCAATAGTGGGAAGATATTTGACATTAAATAAGAATTAAAATAATTTTAGTATGGGGGTGCCTGGCTGGCTTAGTTGGTGGAACATGTGACTCTTGATCTCGGGGTTGTGAGTTTAAGCCCCACATTGGGTGGCAAGATCACTTAAAAAATAAAATCTTAAAAAAAATTTTTAGTGTGAACAAGATATTGTGGCCATTGCCCAAAATTTTTTGGTTGGGTCAAAATATAGTGATAAATTTTCTTTTAGCTTATGTATATCATAAATTTTTAGAACACAATAGAGTAGAAAAACAATTATATATATTAAGAAGTTCCAATTTTTGTTTCCCAAAAACTGTTAGTATTCACTGCATAACTATGCACAGAATGTTTACAACTCTGATATATGTCATAAGGGACCAAAGAAGTCTATTTTTCTATATAATAACAACAGAGAAAGATATGTTTGGGGCATCAACAGTTTTTTTTTTCTTTTCTAAGTTTTATTTACTTAAGTAGTCTCTACACCGAACATGAGACTCAAACTCACAGCCAACTGAGACAGCCAGATGCCCCATCAATAGTTTCACGCTAAACGTTACCTGTGAATTTGAGGCAAAATGGTCTTCCGTACATTTAACATGTTCTGTTATATCAGTACCAGCGTAAGCATCATTTTCTACTTGTGACTGGTCTTCAGAATTAAAAGTAGAAGCTTCGATATCCTGATCTTGGTGAACTGAGAGTTCAGTCACTTTATTTGGAAGACTAACATCCTTATAGTATGTCTGATAATAATAATCTGTAGCAAAAACAAATTAGGTGATATCATATTAGAAAAACATATATAAAAGAAGTTAATTCCAAACCACTGGCACTGAACACAAAACAGCACACAAGGCAAACATAATGTATTTTTATAACTGTATACAATTTAACAGATTAAAATGGATAGTGCAAATAAATCTGCAGAAGTAGGTATCTTTGATTGTAACATCACCTTCAGTACCCCTGCTGTCAAACTAAAAAGGTAAAAAAGTAGTAGATTTGGATTTTTCCATTGCAAGAGTAAAAAAAGAAAAAAGGTATATAGGTCGTGTTCTGTCAAAAGAAATGAGCTTCTCATCACGTACCACCTTAATATAGTTGCCTATCAAATGATCATGGGATAAAGATCAAGCTGATTTTTTTTGGTCAAGTTTCTCTCATGATGCTGACTTAAAAAATATATATATATATATATGTGTGTGTGTGTGTGATCATGTTATATATGTTATATACCATATATATATAATATGTGTGATCATATTATATATGATATATATATAATATGTGTGATCATTTTATATATGATATATATATATCATGCATATATGTAATGTTAATTCTACTGCTGTGTTTAACAATTTAGTCAAATCACATACTGAATTTAAAAAAAGCAAAACTTAATGCAAAGATCATTTCTTGTGATCCGTATTTATTAAAACTCAGGTGCTCAGTTATTTTGCCTCACAATGTCATTGATGAGGTCATAGCTGTGAGCTCATCACTCTCACAAGAGCCTACAAGAATGGCACTGAACACAACACTAAGTGGAATGCATCAACAAGAAAACACATGTGCCTGGTCACAAGGAAGGCCAGATATGAGTAGATGGTTCACAGCATGGCAAACATTACTCAGTTAATGTGCCACTGAAAACATATTAGCAATACTACATATTTACAGGAATGACATTTCTATTTTCCCACCAGAGCAGCATATAGATTACCTGAAAACACCAAATCATATGGAGAGAAGTCAATGTAACAGTTCTCATGTTTATTTCGATATTTGTCTATTTTAAGTTTAAAGAAAACTCTGCCTTAGCAGGATGTGAATGTAACAGCATTAAGATAACTTCATTATAAGCTGAGTACCTGAGATTGACCAAGGAGGGTGATTCTCCGTTTGTACTTCTACATCAGACTTTTTATTATCCTCGTTTCTCTCACAATGGAGTATTTTACTGAGCTCTTCTACCTAAAAGAAAACAAGACTTAAGGAAAATAAATCGTATAGCAACCTAATAATATACACACCATGCTCCTGAAATTATAATAGTTGTATTTCTTGGTAAAAGTTTTAGAGAAGTACCAAAGCTGCTAGTCCCCTTTTCATGAAAATAAAAAATGCTATAACTGACTTTCTTTCACCTTTCACATTTGCATAGGGAAATATTTTCTTGTTTTTTTAGGTTTTAAAATTTTTTTTTATTTAAGTAATCTCTACACCCAATATGGGGCTTGAACTCACAACTCCGAGACCAAGAGTCACAAGTTCTTCCGACTGAGCCAGCCAGGCAGTCCAGAGATGTTTTTATTCTTATACTCTCTTGCCAAATCTCAAAATATTTCCTCCAAAAATCAGATGAATTAAATTAACAGGACTTTTCAAAAAGGATCCCAAATGTTTTTATACTAAAATTTTAATCAGTTCTCCCTAAAGAATTAATTTAAAAAAACATTAATTCGGGGCGCCTGGGT
Organism: Herpailurus yagouaroundi; assembly: GCF_014898765.1. Lineage (NCBI taxonomy): Eukaryota > Metazoa > Chordata > Mammalia > Carnivora > Felidae > Herpailurus > Herpailurus yagouaroundi. The sequence goes on from NW_024412377.1 coordinate 98,933,512, forward strand.
GGCGCATTCGGTTAAGCGTCCGACTTCAGCCAGGTCACGATCTCGCGGTCGTTCGAGCCCCGCGTCGGGCTCTGGGCAGATGGCTCAGAGCCTGGAGCCTGTTTCCGATTCTGTGTCTCCCTCTCTCTCTGCCCCTCCCCCGTTCATGCTCTGTCTCTCTCTGTCCCAAAAAATAAATAAACGTTGAAAAGAAAAAAACAAAAACATTAATTCTTACTCATCAGGTGAAGCTATCTAGTATCATTCAGTGTCCTCCACCTGGAATTAACTATTCACCTAAATATATTAATACTCATATGCTTCAATGCACTTTTTTTCTTTAAACAGCAGACATGTTCTTTAAACAGTCTGTTTTTTTTTTTTAATTTTTTTTTAACGTTTATTTATTTTTTGAGACAGAGAGAGAGACAGAGCACGAACGGGGGAGGGGCAGAGAGAGAGGGACACACAGAATCGGAAGCAGGCTCCGGGCTCCAGGCCATCAGCCCAGAGCCCGACGCGGGGCTCGAACTCACGGACCGCAAGATCGTGACCTGGCTGAAGTCGGACGCTTAACCGACTGAGCCACCCAGGCGCCCCCAGTCTGTTCTTTAAACAGTCTCATGACTAAGTAACTGCAGCAAAAGGGAATGGAGGTGTGCCTCAGAGGGCTATCTATCCTCCCTGTGCCTCACTGAACGCCAAGGTCAGAGCAGCAGTATGGAAACACCCATAAGCAGATGAGAAGCAGTCCCATAAATACATCTCATCTGGGAAAGATCTCAGTGTGAGACAATGTCTATTACAGGCATAAAACTAAAAAACAAAAAGAAAAAATGAAAAAGTTAAATATTTAATGACACATAAAGCTTAAAAGGCGAAAGGTGGTAATCTGATTACACACAGATTATCTAGCCACCTCATTAGTTATCAGATCCTATTAGTACCACCCAGTGGAACTAGAGTGAACCAAACAAGGCACCAAGACCACAAAATTTAAGGAGGCACTCATTCTCAGCTTCACAGAAGTAGAGGGTCTGTACCAGACAATGAGTACTCCTTAAATTTTTTGCCCTGGGTTACTGATTGCCTTGCCCCAGTCCTGGCTCTGGCTATTACCACTATTACTAGATAATTTACTTAGTATTTGCTACATCCTTGGCACTGAACTTAGTACTCTGGATAACCTCTCATTAATTCTTCCAAAAACCTTAAAAAATCGTGATCCTAATCACCATTTTGCATGAGAAATCTGAACAAAGTAATTTGCACAAAGTTCTTTTGACTCCCAAACCTGTATTATGTTTATCAGTTCACCCTCAATTCTCAAGCCACTCCAAATAAAATACTAGTGATTTGGGATGACCGTTAACATTGAAACCATACCCACCACCAGGGGAGGCTCACTAGGAGGGTAAAGAGGAGTTACTATCAACAGTAGACTCAAGGTTTTTTATGCCTTCCAATTTTCATGTTAAGACCACCATATCAAATTAATACTAGTAACAAAATGCTGGCTCTTCGAAGACTAAAAAATGTTCTTTTAGATCTCTGTAACAAGCAGTGATTTAACAATTTATAATTATAAAAGGGTTTTTTTTAAAGGCTGTCATATTTTGCTCCCCTTCCCTCATATTTTAACCATTTGAGTAATCTCCTAGCACAGTCCTTATGCATTCATGTTAAGTGTTCAAGAACTAGTTACTGAGCAAACAAATATATTTTCTATAACGTCCTATCAACAACCTATACAACGGACACACAAGTCACTGCATCTCGGCAGTTATTTTCACAGATCATTTGATAACAAAGCATAACAAAGTCTGCTGCCATTTCATGTAGAGCCTTTATGTGCAGTTTTGGGAAATGTACCAGTATATCACAAAGAACTAGACAATTCAACTGACGTTAATAATTAAAGGGAAATAATTTGTTGGGAGAGTGTAACTGCCCAACAAACCAAGCTGAGGAAAAAAAATATGCTCGTTTTTAAAAATGAGAAAAAAATAAGTGTGACTGCTTAAATATTTATGCTTACTCCATTTTACGGAAATGAAGTCAGCTGGTTAAAGTCTCTAACAAAGACAGTATGGGCCTCCCTACTTTCACCAGAAAACTCAAGATGGTAAATGCCCAGAATAACAACCTGGCAAATATATAGCGTTCAACAGTGTGTAAAACTCTAAAACCATTTGCTCACGCTTAATTTGCTTGTGTGGTACCAACATTCTCATTTTATGGCCGAGGCTCAACATCAGTTCACACCAAGTGAGTGATAAATGGGATCCTACTTCAAGGCCAGAGCTTTAACAAACTCAAAAACGATCTAGAAAAAATAGTATAAATGTTCCTAACGCCAAGGGAACGTTACAAATGAGAACAAAAACTAAGGTAATGAAGTTCACTTCCCACCATCAGCTCACGCACTTGTCTAAATCGAGGAACCCAAACTCTTAGGCTAGTTCCAAAAGTATTTGGATTTGTAACAGCACTGAACTTTTATTTCAGGTAACTCTATAAAGCAGTTCTGGGCCCCTGCCAGGCAGCCCTTCCAAGGCTATCAAAGGCTCCGGAGGCATCGCCTTGGGTGCAATGGGGCACGAGGCTGGAAGCGGACCGCGCACCTGGGTGCGGAGCTCCTGGTTGTTGCTCTCTGCGCTCTGGTACAGCCGCTCCGTGTGATGCAGCAGCTTCTCGATCTCCCGCACCTGCCGCTTGCAGCTCCGCAACTCGCATTCCAACTTCTCCACCTTCCGCCTCAGCTGGGCCAGTTCAGGCTCGGGGGAGGGTGGTGACGACGGCGACAGCGAAGGCGACGGAGCCTCGGAGGCCATGGAGTCTTGCGCAAGGCGGCCCGCGGGCGTGGAGGGACTGCGCTCACGCTGAGGTGGTCGCCGGCGGGACCAAAAGCCATGAGAGCCCGCGGGCAACCGAAGTTGGCCTCAGACCGGCCGGGCCCGATCGGCCCCTGGCCATGACACCTTAAAGCTCCTTGCCAGTAGCCTAGAAAGACTGCGGGCAGTAAGCAAGGGGACAGAGGATGAGCCCGGCCAATCCGCCAGACTTTGAAACGGGGAAACTTTATTGGCAGCTACCTTCCCCACAACCGAAAAAGCTGAAAAAAACGTTGGCGAAATGGTCGGCCAGAAGAGCAGTGGCCAGAAACTCGGAAGCTTCCTGGGCCGAGCCGGAAACGCTGGTGGTGGGCGGGGCCAAGGCCTAAAAGGAAACTACGGGAACCGGGAAGGGCCTTACGACACATGCGCATTCTCTCTACCTTACCACCGAACCTCTCTGTGCGCCTGAAGAGAATCAGTATGAAACTGTGTGCGAGGCCCTGGAAGCTAGGTTGAAGGTCGCTTCCTCTGGTTGCGTTTTTTGCACTTGCCTGAGTCAGGGAGCAAGAATTCGTGTCTCCTCAAAGGTCCTTATAGCTGCTCTAAGAATCAAATTCACATGAGACATACTAACAAGAGAAAAATCAAATTTAATAGCCGTAGGTATGGGGAAATGCACATAGAAGAGGAAATTTCAAAGATAAGCAAAATGAGGTTTTTATGTCATTCTGAACTAAAAAGAAGGTAGAGGTCTGGGACTTAAGAGGAAAGGAATGCACTTCCATAGAATGATAAAATGGGTAGATGTTTGGTAATTAGATGTTTGCCCTACCATGCAGATGGGTCACTCGGATAAAATTTATCTCTGTTAATAACCCTTATTCTGGAAAAGACCCAATTTAGGTTCTTCTGTGGGTAAGGAAGGACAAAAATTTCTTCGAGCTCTCAGGGCCTCAAGTGACTTCAGCTCAGGATAATCCACATGGCAAAGTGGCATTTTGGGAGGGGGGCAGTAACTGTCCTAAACCCCTTCACCTACTAGCAAAAAGTTTTCACGCTTTTTGCACAGAGTCCACTTTCTAGCTCCTCATTTCACAGATGAGAACACTGAAACTCCAGAAATAATTTGTCATGGTTTATAGAGATAATGCCAGACAAGGACTAGAAAATAGTTTTCGGATGCTCTGCTTACTTACCATTTCTGCTGATTTTGTGAGTTGAGGCCCCCAGGAGATGAATGCAGATTCATTAAGTCTGAGCCGAGTTGCAGAGAGGAACATCTCTGGTGAGAAAATAAGCAGCTATATCCTGTGAAAACGGGAGAGAAAAATGCTCTATTTCAGCAGATTTATGTGCTGCTTCACCTGTGTAGAACAGGCATTTCACCAGCCTTTAAACTGATGAGGGCCTCTTGAAGTATCTTTCTTTCACCACGGTCAATTAGAATTACAGCCTGAGCTCAGGAGGATGTGTGCCTGAGACCTTTGGAGGTCAGCAACTATGGCTTGCCAGTCCTTTCCCAGGGTCCAGCACAGTGCCTGTCACAGAGCAGCTTTCCTCAAGTGTTTGCTGAACACAGCCAAACAAAAGAATTCCGTTTGATGTCCTAGTTCAGTGTGCTTTTTTGTCACTTGCACTGCCCACAACTTCAGTCACAGGCAGTGAGTTCTGCAGTGGGGATCTCCCCTTTCTCAGTCCTGCATACATTATACTTTAGTCCCTAAGAGCCCTTCTACAAGGCACCCTATGTCAAGGTAACAGTGATATCCTAGCCATCAAAGGATATTTAGTGAGAAGGCACAGTATGTGCTCCCTCATGTAAAATAGAGATATCCTGAAAAAAAAAAAATCAGACTTACCTTAATGCATTATGACTCTGGTCAATAATTTATCAAAACCTTTTAAAATAAAAGCTGTAGGGGCGCCTGGGTGGCGCAGTCGGTTAAGCATCCGACTTCAGCCAGGTCACGATCTCACGGTCCGTGAGTTCGAGCCCCGCGTCAGGCTCTGGGCTGATGGCTCAGAGCCTGGAGCCTGTTTCCGATTCTGTGTCTCCCTCTCTCTCTGCCCCTCCCCCGTTCATGCTCTGTCTTTCTCTGTCCCCAAAAATAAAATAAAAAAACGTTGAAAAAAAATTAAAAAAAAATAAAAATAAAAAATAAAATAAAAGCTGTATCTTCCACTCCGTCCACCTTTGGGGGGTAAGAAATCCCATGAATACCACCTATAAGGTAGCTTTGAGACAGAGCTCACTTCCTAGGTTCTCATTTTACAGATGGGAAATTTCAAGTGTTAACTATTAGCTATTGAATGAATAAATATTTATTAGCTACAACTTGAAAAAGTGTTTCTTTCGTTTGTCTTAAAGGTAATCCATTTAAGCCTAAATTCTGGCTTCATCATGCTGCTATTCTATAACTTCTGACCATTAGTCTGGAAGAAAAGAATGACAATTTCATTTTTAAAGAAAAAAAAGAGGAAGCCTAGTGTGTCAGTGATTGCATTAAGGTTAGTAACAGCTGTTAGTCTACATTAAACAAACTAGGAGTTTATTCTATTACATTAAAGATGTATGGATACAGGCTTCCAGAACTGGTATAGTGGCTTTACCAAGTCTTCAGGAACCAGGCTCTATCTGTCTCTGTGCTCTGCTAGTTTCAGAGCATTATTTCCACCCTTCCAGTCAATTCATTGTATAAGATAGCAAGGTACAAGAGAACGTTCCTGAAGCTCCACTCAATGACTTCTGTTTATATCTCAATACCCACCTTTGCTACAAGTGTGGCTAGGAATTGTGTTTATTCCCAAAAATAAAGGGTTCTATAAGAATGGGAGAGAATATATATGGTGAGTAGTTGATCATCAGTTTTTACCACAGGTAGTTTTCAGAACAACAGTTACTTACTATAGTGGGCAGGGCCAGTGCCCTAGAGAAGCATACTACGTGATGCTCTTCACAATTTCATTTTACTTTTGTAATGTTTTTTTTTTCTTAGTCATTATTTTGTACCTCAGATTTTAGTCATAGTTCTTAGTTCATGACACATTATCAACATTGGCCCGTGAATGTTTCCTAGTGTCACTCTATATCCCCAGTCCCCAGTCCCATTACCTCCTTTCTGCCAATGGGTAACCACTCTCATGTGTCTGCTATATGTCTTCAAGTTTATTTACTTTTTTTTTTAGTCATCTCTACACCCAACATGGGGTTCAAATTCATGACCCCAAGATCGAGTCCCATGCTCTTCTATCTGAGCCAGCCAGGCATTCCTATATGTCTTTACATATAAATCTATCCTTATATGTTTTGTGTGTGCATTCATTTTACATAACTCATATTTGGTTTTAAATCTTACATTGTTTCTTATTTTTCCACATTAAGAGATGTTTTTAAAATTCATATATATTGCTATGTATACATCTAAGTGCTCCATTGTATTCCAAAGTGTAAGTATACCACATTTAATTTGTCCATTAGTTGTCAACATCTAAGTTATCTCCTATTGAGATATCAATTATTCTCCATTGATACCACAATGGAAATCCTTGTTCATCCCACTTTGTTGGCTTGTGTACTCATTTCTTCGGAACATGTAGCAAGGCATGTGACCTCTGGTTCCTAGGGAGAACATTTCACTCTTTTCCACTACATTGTTTTCCAGAATGGCTGTATGCTCCCTTCGCTAAAGAGGCAGAATCTCCCCTCCACCTTTGAATCTGGATTTGGCCATGTGATTTGCTTTGGCTAGTTGAGTGAGGTGATTTCCAGAACAGTGGACTAGTTCTGAGCCTACATCTCAAGAGGCCTTAGTATTTCTGCTTGCTTTCTTGGATTTCTTCCATTGCCAAGAGAGGAACATGCTCAGGTATGTCTGCTGGTCTTAGATGGGGGATAAATGACACATAGAACAGATTCGTTCCAGCTAAGATAATCCAGCTAAGTCAGCCTATAGCAGAGATCCCAGGAAACCCTTAGACAGTTGGCAATCCCAGCAGACATCAGCCAGAGCCCCCCTCACCCCAGGCTTGTGAGAAATAATAAATTATGTTTACTGGAAGCCACTGAGTTTGGGGATATTTTTAATGTAGCAGTAACTAACTGATACTCAACCTGATCTAGAGCCACTCCAGGAACCTGTAAGTTTCAGCAGGCTAGAGTCCAAGTACCAGAGATATTCCTATATCCTGCAACAGAAGAATATTGTCAAGTATGTAAAACTTGATTTATATCCAATTTCATTTAGAATGTCATCAATTCTATACTTAATGAACATTCATCTGTCATAATTTATCTTGGATCCAATGGGTAGCAAACTCTCTCTTATCTGATCCTACTGTTTGATGTCACACAAGAATATCTGGGGAGCCATAGCATTTCAATAGTTCTAATTTATTGCTCCATATTACTTTTGGTCAATTGACCATTACCTATTTCCACCCACTGGAGACCCAAGGAAAGAATGAGTGGGTGTAACACTAAAACACTGGAGTGATGGTAAAGGAAGGAGGCCAAAGGAAACGAGGCAGGCCCCTCTTCTCCATCCCCAAGTGAAATACTTGCATTTTGCACCTTCATTTTATGATTGTACCCTGAACTTAAAAATTACCATATTGTAGGGACGCCTGGGTGGCTCAGTTGGTTAAGCATCTGACTCTTGATTTCACCTTGGGTCATGATCTTGCGGTTTGTGAGTTCGAGCCCCACATCAGGCTCTGCACTGACAGTGCAAAGCCTGCTTGGGATTCTCTCTCTCCCTCTCTGCCCTCCCCTGCTTGCACTCACTCTCTCTTGCTCTCTCAAAATAAATAAATAAATAAATAAACAAACAAACATTTTAAAAAATTACCATATTGTAAATTTTCCCATGTGCCCCTTCTCCACCCAAATCACTACTCCCCACACAAATCACTGATATTCAGAATGCTGACTCTAAGGAGAATCTGTCTCCACTGGACCAATTCTAGGTTTTCAAGATGCAAAATAAATGCTTTAGACTGGAACAGTACTTTCTCAAACTCCACTTTGAAGGACCATTAAAAAAAAAGTTCCAATCCATGTAGATTGATACTTTTGTAAAATACAACAAAATCTGGAAGCGAACTGGAGAGAATAAGGGATGCCTGAGCTGTTGCTCGGTAGTATGAAATGATTCCCCTTAAATAGTTTTCAAGGTGTGCAAGTTGAAGGTTAGGGATTTTAGGCTATTCTAGGCTATTTGAACAGTGCTTCTTTGAATGCACCTGGTCATCAGGTCAGGAATTGTTAATGTTAAAATTTGATAAAAAATGCAAAAACTAGGGGCGCCTGGGTGGCGCAGTCGGTTAAGCGTCCGACTTCAGCCAGGTCACGATCTCGCGGTCCGTGAGTTCGAGCCCCGCATCAGGCTCTGGGCTGATGGCTCAGAGCCTGGAGCCTGTTTCCGATTCTGTGTCTCCCTCTCTCTCTGCTCCTCCCCCGTTCATGCTCTGTCTCTCTCTGTCCCAAAAATAAATAAACATTGAAAAAAAAATGCAAAAACTAGCAACTATGCATCCTGCTAAATTCTTTTGAGGCCGTTCATTGCTTGGTGGTGACTTTCAGGCATCCTACAGCATAAGTGAGAAGGTGCCTGGCTAATTCTTTAAAATCACTCAAGCCAGCCTATTCTGAACTATGTCTAATTGTCTAATGCTGGGAACATAAACATCTTTGTCCTGAGACTGACCCTGTAAAAAACTTCTATTCAGAATGTTGACTTCATTCACAGTGTTGCCTTCAAAGATCATGGGACTTAAACCCTTCCTGGATTTAACTTTAAAATGTTTTTTTTGTGTGTGTGTGTCAGACACTGCTAGTGGTCAATCCAATAGACATTCTCCTTTCTTCTTACAAGAGAACCCAAATTTTGTTTAGTGTAGCAACAATACCTAATACCTGTATTTCTCACCCTTCCTTGCAGCTGGGTGACCATGTGACATACTTAGGACCAATGAGGTGTAATTAGAAGTCTAGAGGCAAGGTCCTTGTGATACTATTGCTTTCCAATAAAAAATGATAGATTCAACCTTTTGTCTTTGCCCTTGTCTTTCTTTTTATTCTCCCTATCTGGAAAGTGGTGATTATGCTGGAGGTAGAGCAGCTTCATTGTGACCATGAAGCAATCATGAACATGAACACCACACCCTAAAGAAAGCAAACCAGAAGGATAGAAGGATCCTGTTGAGCCCAGGCTTGACTTCAAAATCCTCAACGCTTCTCTTTCTTCTTATTCTCCCTATCCTTCATAATCCTCAACACAACTATTCCGGGTGCCATAACCCATCAATGAAACAATCATGTGTGATAAAGCTTTAACTTGTCTGGGTAAGAACTGGAGACTTTGGGGACACAGAAGAAGACATGGGTCTTTAGTATGGTTCAGCCAATATTCTCCTTCATCTTTATTTCTAAAATATAAACAAAATCCTCAATATGGGGGCACCTGGGTGGCCCAGTCAGTTGAGTACCAAACTCTTGATTTTTGGCTCAAGTCATGATCTCATGGTTCATGAGTTCGAGCCGGGGGGGGGGGGGCGCTCTGCACTGACAGTGCAAGCAGAACCTGCTTGGGATTCTCTCCCTCTCTCTCTCTCTGCCCCTCCTCAACTCTCTCTCTCTAAAATAAATAAACATTTAAAAAATCATCAAGGTGGGCTTTAAAGTCAAAATTGGGCAACATCTATTTGTCCAACAAATATTTATGGAACACCAGCTATGTTCCAGGCACACTACTGGGCTCTCCGGGGGTACAATGGTGAATGAAAATAGAGTGAGTTCACTGTCATTTACAGTCTAGTGTGAGAGATAGACAGTGCTTAAGAAATCACATAATGGGGCGCCTGGGTGGCGCAGTCGGTTAAGCATCCGACTTCAGCCAGGTCACGATCTCGCGCTCCGTGAGTTTGAGCCCCGCTTCGGGCTCTGGGCTGATGGCTCGGAGCCTGGAGCCTGTTTCCGATTCTGTGTCTCCCTCTCTCTCTGCCCCTCGGCCGTTCATGCTGTGTCTCTCTCTCTGTCCCAAAAATAAATAAAAAACGTTGAAAAAAAAATTAAAAAAAAAAAAGAAATCACATAAAAGTTTAATTATAAAACAAGATTACTCTATCACTAGAGACATATCATCCATTGAATGCAATTTATCCCAAAGAACCACAAGTCTAAAAATGTAACGGAAGTTATGCTTAAAGGACAGAAGTGCTAAAAATTATCAGAGAAAATAAAGGAAATATCCTTAGAGAAGTTAAGGAGCTAAACTAAAGGAGAGGTTTAGGGGCTGGGTTGGGAGCAAGGAAACATTGCTCTAGAAGAGAGAGTGCACACTGGCCTGGAAGAGCTGGGCAGGTAGATCCAAGGAAGGACCACCATGAAGGCTTTGGACGCAGGGCGCAAGAACTGCTTGGAAACTGAGCCATCATCACTTGTCATTTGCCCTGCTTTGACTCAAGGGAATGTCTCCACCACCTGCACCAGAGGACTCTGGTAACTGTCTTCCCTTGGAATCCATGAGGACTCCATTGCTACTGCATTCTCCCCCCCACTGATCACCTAGGAGGCCTTGCAGACCACCCCTTCTCCCCACTTTGCTGCCCAGTGCATACAATACTCCCAAGACATCCGGAAACCCCTTGGATATGGAGAGGACTGAGGGGGTCCTAGACTGGACACCCCAGCAGAGTGCATGTGTAGAAGCATTGCACACTTGTCCTTGAGGTGTGGGTTGTCGACTGAATGTATCGTGATGCCGGAAGAGTCTTCTTCCCTCCCTGCCCTTCTCTCCCCAAGATAGAGCAATAGCTATTGACTTCTCTTGTAATAATTAAAAGTATTTAAGAATATAAGACAAAAATTAAAATTAAGCAAAGGACGTATCAGAGTGCCAAGAATGCATATCTACCTTCTTGATGTTTTGAGACAGGGCCTGGACATGATCCTATCATTGATTATAGTACATGTACTTTTTGCCTTGCTTTAGTCCATGAGAATTTAATGGGAGATCACAATGAAGGATTCTTTAATCACGAAAGTCATGGCATTAATTTGTTGAAACAGTCTCTGGAAGAATAAGGACAGAATGTGGGCCTAACCACTTCTTTGTTATCATCACATGTTGATTAAACAGTCATGGTATTTAGTTTCGCATTAAATGTATCTTGATATAACACAGTTATGAATAAACTAAGGCTCATCTGATATATGCCAAAACCCTAAAAGAGAAAGACAAAATTTGATGTTTATGCAGCTCATTAGGGTTAGGGAGGACCTCTAACTTACACTCTATGAGTGTAAGATTAACTTGATAAATTAGTGAAGTGGTATAAATGCACAGGGACGTGCGTGGATGAGTAAAGTAACTTTTAGAAAGAGACAGGTTAGGGGCGCCTGGGTGACTCAGGTGGTTAAGCCTCTGACTTCGGCTTGGGTCATGATCTCACAGTATGTGAGTTTGAGCCCCACGCTGGGCTCTGTGCTGACAGTGTGGACCCAGCTTCGGATCCTCTGCCTCTCTCTCTCTGCTCCTCCCCCAAAATAAATAAACATTGGTCACTCTAATGAGGGGTCACACTTGGACCACACTTGAACTCCCAAAAATAAACAAACATTGAAAAAAATTAGAGACAGGTTAATTACATTTTAGCTGTGCTATATGCTAACTGCGTGACTTTGGGCAAGCTATTTCAGTGTACTGTGCTTCGGTTTCCTAATTCCCAAAACGGAGATTAAATAATACCCTTCACATAGGCTGGCAGGTAGATGAAACACAATAATGCATGTAAGGTGCTAAATTTAGCACTTGGCACATGGTAATGTTAATTATTATGATTATTGCTTTCTTTAATAAATGTTTACGTGGTGCTTGCTATGTACCAGACATTGTCTAATTACTTTACAAAAAGAATTTATTTATGTACTATTACGTGCTAGGTAGTACTTTGAGCACCGTGCGCATATTAACCTGTTTCTCATCACAATCCTGTGGGATAGGTACTATTCTGACCATGACCACCTCCACTTTACAGATGAAGAAATTACAGTCCACAGTTTAGTAACCTCGTTAAAATAACACAGCCAGTGAGAGCCAGAGCTGACATTCAAATTCAGACAATCTGCTTTCATAGGCAGTGCTCTTAGCCATATGCCATCAGGTCTCCGCACATTATCACCATCATCATCATCATCACCACCACTAACACCACCATTATCTTGAACCATAAACTGAATATGATGCACAAGGCATTAATATATATGAATGCTGATCATTAAAGTTTTTTCTACATAATAGATCTTTTCATAAAATGTATATGTCACTTTTGTAAACAAAATTATATTTTAAGTGCAAAAATAAGCTTACTAATGAAGAAAGCATATATGGAATTGTTCTAGAAAAGTTAAAAAGATTAATAGGACAAAATATCTGTAAGGAAATTTAAAGGCTAGTCAATAATCCCCTGTCTTCTTTTAAGGGATTGTTGTAAAATCATTTTATTAATCATGCCCACTTGTCTCTCAAATTAATAGAGTGGCCAAATGTGAAAGTGTTTTATAAATTATTTTTTAAAAACTTCTAGAAATACAGTTACAATTTTCTGGGGTTTATTCCCTTACAGATTCAAAACAGAATTCATTTGTGCATGTGTGATATAAATATACATATACAGGCATTCACATCCTTGGAAAGTTTTTCAAGAATTATATACTATTCTATCCATGTTGGTTGCCACTGGCAACATAGGATTGCTGATCTGACAGGGATTTAACTTCTCTCAAATCCTTTTTATGGGGACCCCAAAAACACGAAGATATATTGCAAAACACATTTAGACCAGAAGGTGGCAGTAAAGCATCAGTATTTCCCAAAGATTCCCCTGCTTGAGAATTAACTTCTGGTAGGTGTAATATATCATAGGAGACAAAATATTGCCTGGAGGTTCTGATCATCCAGATCCTGTGGGCACCTCCCTATCCCCACCTGTCCCATCTCTGGCCTGGAGGAGCCTCAGACAGAGATTATGGGGGTATAGTACGGTAAGTGCTACCCTCAGAAACACACAGGGCTCTGGGAGCAAGGTCATTTATCTGAAAAGTATATCCCCATCTTAGAATCCTCATTTAAGTTAAGTTTATTGCATAAATGGAATGATAACTGGGATATTGTGATCATCTTATTTTAACTCTTTGATGAAGTTTTTCCATGTACCAATTTTAATGTGATTTCTCTTTGTTCTTCATGTAAGGAATGACAAAGAAATACTGGGAGAAATGGCATACGCTTTAATATGCCCCCCTCACCATTCACTCCAGGCAATCACGAAGCCCCCTCAAACTGTCTTCATGCTGGAAAATGCACATTGGTGTTCTCTAGTATAGACTGGGCTTGGAATTCTTAAAAGAAAAAAGTTACTCTGACACTTGTAAGGAAGAATTTATTTAGGACCGTTGTCCTAGGTGTAGATGCCACGACGACTGCAATAGAAGAAACAGATTGGACTCAACTCCAGATGCAAGGAGAAGTGGAGATTTATAGTCAAGGAGCTGATGGGGAGGGTGGGGGGAATAATTTCAGGAGACTCATGAAAGGACACATATGGGCGTGTGGTCTGCATAGCAAAGGCAATTCCACAATCAAGTTATTTGCTATCTCCAGGAATTAGCTTACCTTGGGAAGAGCAGCCACTCCCTATGTCCTGCAAGTCTTGGGGATGTGAGTGCACCATAAAATATAGAAACAATTTTGAAACATGGGTAATACAAGTGCTTTGCTTCTAATTTCTGAAACACGATTTCTGTCAACCAACCAAGCACCTCATGAAATTAGGAAGGAATGAATAAGCAAGATCATCTGATTTCACCTAATAATCTTGATAGGTCACATTCACTTAGTTCCATTCTATATGCTACCTCATGTGCTACACACTTTAAATGATTAACCCTATTTAATCCACATATTTGTATCTTGATCATAGTGATGCTTATATGTGATAAAGGGCTACAGAATTCTACACTAAACTCTAAAAAAAAAGGATCTAAGCGGCGTCTGGCTGGCTTAGTCATTAGAGTATACTACTCACAACCACTCATAAGCTTGGAGTTGTGAGTTTGAGCCCCATGTTGGGCCTAGAGCTTACTTTAAAAAAGAAAACAATGGGGCGCCTGGGTGACGCAGTCGGTTAAGCGTCCGACTTCAGCCAGGTCATGATCTCGCGGTCCGGGAGTTCGAGCCCCGCGTCAGGCTCTGGGCTGATGGCTCAGAGCCTGGAGCCTGTTTCCGGTTCTGTGTCTCCCTCTCTCTCTGCTCCTCCCCTGTTCATGCTCTGTCTCTCTCTGTCGCAAAAAAAAAAAAAAAAACGTGAAAAAAAAATTAAAAAAAAAAATAAATAAAAAAGAAAAAAGAAAACAAAAACAAAATTAGTGTATGCAAAAACTGGTGAAATATGAGTCAGAACTACGGCCTAATTGTTCTAATTGTATTATACCAATTAATTTCTTGGTTTTGATCATGTATTATAGTTAAATAAGATGACCCTGGTGGGGTAAGCTAGATAATGGACACATGGGACCTTACTATCTATTCTTGTGAATCTACAATTATTTCAGAATAGAAAGTTAAGAGTCCTTCAAGGCCAATACTATTATTATCATCCCCATTTTACACTGGAGGCAACTAGGGTTGAAATGGTGAAGTAACCTGCCTAAGGTCATTCACACAGAATGTGTGTGGTTCCAATCCAGAGCTGATGTACCATCAACCTCCCTCGAACATAGAGAATCTTCAGATAAAATAATGATTCCTGCTACTCATAGAATGTTTCTAGGTTCCAATAAGTTTTTGAAAAATACATCAATAAATTCAATTACCCTACACTGCTTGAAAGTTAATCTGCAGCACACTTAGTATAGGAACTGGGACAGGTCTTTAGCAAGAAATAATGACATGAGAATGTTCCATTTTATGGGCTTCCTTCAGCAACAAATTGTAGAAAATCAACACCTTCTTTTTTCACTAATGTAGAACACCAGGTATCAGATTAATAGTTATATAAAGAATGAATTAATTTCCCAAGAAAAATCTTAGACATGAGTCATAAATAACAAACAATGTATTTTGTACAATTCAGTCCTCTCTAATGGCAAAGAAATTGGCAACATATTTCCAGATTCTAATTGCACTGTAAGTAGATGAATCACAACATTTTCTATGACACATCTGTTAGAAGCCTTTTCGCTTCACTTAGTCTTAATTACAGCGGCAGTGAACAGCGCTGGACTGACTGAGTATTCATAGCTGATCTCAAGGTCTAGAAAATGTCAGAAACACATTTGGAGACCCGATAACTTTTCTTTGATACATTATGCGCCTATGGGGTTTAATTAATAAGTTATGAGTCAATGATCTCTACCGGCTTATTAACCGCTTTGTGCCATTTCCCAAATATTCTCCATTACTTTTGCCTTTGGTTATTTCTTTTATTTGGTGTAGCGTGACGTGGTCTTTTGGATTCTTGGTAATTGGGCATCATAGGAGGCTTGGGGCAGGTCACGGTTTACTGTGAGACATGGGCTGTACTCTGACTAGGTTAATGAATAGGAAGAGACTGTGATGTGTCTTCCTCAGCTGGTTATCGCCATAGTCTCCATTTCCTCACCCTAAACTGTCTCTGCAGAGCAGGCTTCTCTGTAACAGGGAGGGGGTCACCAACTCCACCCTGGCCTGCCTGACTGCCTAGAGGGAGGAAAACCAGCAGAGTTGGGTGCGTTTTTTTTTTTTTTTAAGTTTTATTTATTTACGTAACCTGTAGACCAAACATGGGGCTCAAACTCACGACCCCGAGATCAAGAGTCACATGCTTTTCTGACTAAGCCAGCCAGATACTCCCAGCAGAGTTTGATTTAATCAGCCAATGACTAAAGATAAAGTATTTAGAGTGGGGTTTAAGTTTATCTATGTAAAATACTACACAGATTGATGATCATTTTCAAAGAGGGAGAAAAAAAAGGAAAGAAACTAGTGTGAAATCATTAACATTTTTGAGTATTTGATGAATTCTCACCTTGATTTTTTGTTTGATTCATTGTGACTATTTCATCAGTGTTTCTTTACAATTGACCCAGAGCTTGAAGTTCCCAAGAGACTTTTATAGACAATGAATCCCACTCAGATACGAAGTGTCATAGGACATGAATGCTCATTTTCAAGTCTAATATATTCTCAGATACATTTTCCTTATCAAAAGGACGAAGTAAGGGTGCCTGAGTGGCTCAGTCAGTTAAGCGTCCAACTTCGGCTCAGGTCACGATTTCATGGTTTGTGGGTTCAAGCCCGGCATCAGGGTCTGTGCTGACAGTGTAGAGCCTGCTTCAGATTCTCTCTCTCCCTCTCTTCTCTACCCCTCTGCTGTTCGCGCTCTCTTTCTCTCTCTCAAATAAATAAACATTAAAAAAATAAAAAACTAAAATTCTTAAAAAAAAAAGAATGAAGTAGATTTAATGAATGAGTGCAGTTTTCTTAATTGAATTCCACTCAATTTGGTTAAGGATACAAAAAAGATCTCATGCAATCAACCACCAGGTAAATCCATCTAGGTCATGATGGCTTAAAATTTTTTTTTAATGTTTTATTTTATTTTTGAGACAGAGAGAGACAGATCATGAACAGGGGAGGGTCAGAGAGAGAGGAAGACACAGAATCTGAAGCAGGCTCCAGGCTCTGAGCTGTCAGCACAGAGCCCAACATGGGGCTCAAACCACAAACCATGAGATCATGACCTGAGCCGAAGTCGGACGCTTAACTGACAGAGCCATCCAGGCACCGCTAGGTCATGATGGATTTACAGGTAGCTGTAACTACACAGGACATCTTGAGTCTTTTTGACAAGAGGGCCTCAAGCTAACAAGATAGCTGTGGCCAAGAAACAAGATCTTCGCTGGCTTTGAAAAGACAAAAATTGAAAAGTACTATAAGTGTAGAACTATAAAGTATCTCTGTACAGTGAAACACTCTGTAGCTGTCAAGATGGTAATATGTGGATATATTAATTATATTTAAATGCATATAGATTACACACTTTTACTGTGAAAAATCAAATTGCAAAACACTTTATTTCATCTTTATATGTGTGTACATATGCATAGAAAATAGCCTGGAAAACACTATAATATATATGGGTTGTATATATGGTTGAGAGATAACAGGTAATTTCCCACCCACCCACCCACTACCCCCCCCCTTTTTTTTTACTTGGGTAAAGTTCCCAGATTCTAAAGTTAGTTTATAATAAAACTTTTAAGAATGAAATGGAAAAAAAAAATGGAAGAACCTATAGTAGCAGAATCTATAGGAATCTAAAAGTTAACAATTCAGTTAGCATTATTCACTCAAAAAATACTCAGCAAATGTTTATTATCTATCTACTGTGTGTACAGAACTTTGCTATGTCCTGAGGGAGATTTAAATGTGAATTAACAAATTCTCTACTGTCAAGGACTTAATCTTAGAGGTAAAGGCACCCATGTAAACAATGAAAATTAATCCAGAGGCAGAATGAAAGACACAGAAAGGAACAGACAAGAGGCTGTGGGAAGGCAGAGGAAGGAGTTAGTAACTGCCGAGGAGACACTGACAAAAAAAACACAGGACCAGACTGAGAAGTGACCCATTCACTTGTTCAGACATGCTTTGTGTTGAGGTTTCAGCACTACAACCAAACCAAGTTGAGGGTCTCGGATGGCAAAGCTAAGTCCTGTCTTCTACTTAAATAAAATACCAACTTTATGCTCAGGCTCCTGAACTGTTTTAGCTATAAACTTACCAAAACAAACAAGAGCTCTTGCTAAAGCCCAGTATTAGGCTTTCATGGGGAACTATCTGGATGTGTTGTCCTTTAATGGATAAAATATATTTTTCATCACTTGAACCAATATGCCCAATGGATCATAAACAGTAAGATGAGGGCTCGCCGACAAGCTGCAAAAATGCATAGAGGACTAATTTAGATAGGCTTAAATACGTAGCTTGACTACCAATTTGGGGGAAGCAGGAAGATGAATATTTTTTTCTGGGGACTCCATCTGGGTTGAACTGTTTAGATGCCCACTAAACTAAGAGAAAAAGGCAGTGGAAAGAGAGAGCCATGGCTGTTGATAAAGTATGGATGTCATCACCAAATCACAACCACTGACAATTCATCAGGGGACTTGTTACTTAGTAACTCACACTCTGCATTCTCTCCCAGCTTATCCAAGTGTTTCATATGGAGATAAACCTCTTCTGCTCAATTTCAGATCCTGTTGTAAATGTTGCTCTGTCCTTGGAGCTCAATCACATAATTAAAAAGAACATGCAAATGGAACCAGTAATTACCCAAGTCATCAGAATCCAAAGGATTGTGATAACAAATGTTCTCTTACGGATAAACTGGAACAGGGATAGGCAGATAAGTATATCAGAATATCAGCAATATAATAAGAACATCAGATAATCTCACCCTTGTCTCACCTCAGGCTTGTTTCATGGTTCATCTTGCTCTCCTCAATTAAACGGCCCAAGAACCCTCCTGATCATCTGGCCAATGCTAAATGCACACATATTTTGTGGCAAAACATCAGGTTTGGGATGGTTTTCTAATATGCCTAATACTGAATAGGAATATTCTCAGTATTTCCTCATACGCCTAATACAAGTGTAGCAATTTATTAAAGGTTGAATTTTCCTCTTCCAAGAAATGAAATTGAAGGAAGTTGTGAACAAAAGCATGGCTAAGAGTTGTGAACGCAGCACACCTGGAGTTTATGCTTTTTAATCACTAACCATAAACCTGTCCATTCTGCTCAAAAAGGCAGGCTGATCTCTTTCCCAAGCTGGTGAGAAAGTATTATTTGTTATTCATCTGTAAAGTATGTATAACTCATCTGCAACTGACGATAGCTCATTTATTTCAATTACAGCTTAACTTGACACTAAGCTGTAAAACATGCACAGATATGCCTTTCTTTCATGCAGTGAGTACATTCCTGGCAAAGGCTGCTTAACAATTGGATGGTTTCCTTGCTGAATTGCATTACAATTTAGAGTTCAATGATTATTTTTCAATTGACAACACTTTGCCTTTAAATTTTTTAGCTTAAAATTTTTTCTTTTTAAATTTATTTATTTATTTTGAGAGAGAGAGAGGGGAGTGGGGGGGAGGGGAGAGAGACAGAGAGAGAGAGAGAGAGAGAGAGAGAGAGAGAGAGAGAGAGAGAGAGAATGAATCCCAAGCAGGCTCCATGCTGTCAGCACAGAACCAGACATGGGGCTCAATCCTACCAACCATGAGATCATGACCTGAGCAGAAATCAACAGTCACTCAACCAAGTGAGCCACCCATGCCCCCCAACTTAAACAATTTTCTAACAAACTATTCATTAAGGCCTGATCACATATGTATATGCAGTTTTCTTGGGAAAGGACACAAAACAGGTAAAATATGGACCCCGTTCTCCAATGCCTAAAATCTAATTATGGAAGGAAGACATTAGAGACTTTAAACAATTGAGAAACAAGGTAAGAAAGTTATGATAAGTGCAGACAATACTTTGCAAAGAAGAGATTTAGAATAATCTGAAAGAAATAAGTCTCCAGCTGAGCCTGACTGACAGATAATGTTTAAAAGGGAATAGAGGGGTGCCTGGCTGGCTTAGTTGGTAAAGCATACGGTCCTTGATCTCAGGATTGTGAGTTAGAACCCCATATTGGGTGTAGAGATTACTTAAAAATAAAAAATCTTTTTAAAAACTAAATAAACATATGGGGTGCCCTGGTTGTTCAATTGGTTCAGTGTCTGACTTCAGCTCAGGTCATGATCTCATGGCCTGTGAGTTCGAGACCCGCATTGGGCTCTCTGTTGTCAGTGTAGACCCCGCTTCAGAAACTCTGTCTCCATCTCTCTCTCTGCCCCTCCCCTGTGTGCTCTCTTTCTCAAAAATAGATAAACATTTATAAATAAATAAATAATAAGTAAATAGATAAAAGGGAATGGAGAGGGCATTTTAGGCAGTGGGCTAACCTGGGAACATATCTGGAGTCACTACTGAACATGATTTATACAGAGGTGGGAGGACTTTTGGCAAAGAGAAATACCTTATAATGTACACAGTCATTTATCCCATATATTAGTTTTCTATTGGTGCTGTAACAAATTACCACAAACTTAATGGTCTAAAACAACACAAATGGTATGTTCTCACTTACATGTAGAATCCAAAAACAGCAACAACAACCCAAACTCACAGATACAGAGAACAGAGTGGTTGACAGAGGTGAGGCTTGGGGGTGGTGAGATGGGTAAAGGGGTCAAAGGATACAAACTTGCAGTTATAAAATAAGTAAGTCACAGGGATGTCATATGCAGCATGGCATATTTCATATTTCAAAGTTGCTAAGAGAGTAAATCTTGAAAGTTCTTATCACAAAAAATTTTCTGTAACTGTATGGTGACAGATGTTAACTAGACTTATTGTGGTGATCATTTCACAATATATACACATATAGAATCACTATGTTGTACACTTGAAACTAATATGATGTTGTATGTCAGTTATACTTCATTTAAAAAAACGTAGGATGTTACAGTTCTGTAGGTTAGAAGTCCAGCATGCATCTCACCAGACTGAAAGTGTCAACGGGGCTGTATTCCTTTCTGGAGACTCAAGGGAACAATCTATTTCCTTGCTTTTTCCAACTTCTAAAAGCCTTCCTCACCCCTTGGCTTGGTGGCCCCCTTCTTCCCTCTTCAAAGCCAGCAGCACTGCAAGATTGTATTCTTCCATAATCACATCTCCCTCTCTCCACAACCAGGAAAGCATCTCTGTTTTTAAGGACTCACTGATTGCACTGGGCTTACCTGAACAACACAGGATATTCTCCCATTCAAGGTCCTTAACCTTAACCACATCCACAAAGTTTCTTTTGCCATGTAAGGTACCCAATTTTCTCTAACCCCTTGCTTTCCATTCTCATTCCCATGGTTTTTTTTTTTTTTTAATTTTTTAATGTTTATTTATTATTGAGAGACAGAGAGACACAGAGAGTGAGCAGGGGAGGGGCAGAGAGAGAGGAAGACACAGAACCTGAAACAGACTCCAGGCTCTGAGCTGTCAGCACAGAGCCCGATGTGGGGCTTGAACCCATGAACCGTGAGATCATGACCTGAGCTGAAGTCAGTTGCCCAACCAACTGAGCCACCCAGGTACCCCTCATTGCCACAATTTTAATCAGGTTCTCACACCCTCGCTTGGGATTATAGCAAAACCTGCTAATCCGCTTCAATTCATCCTTTGCATCAGTTCATACAAATCATCTTAAAGCCCTACTAAAAAAAAGAAATTCATCTGAGTAAATTTTAAAGATCTTATTGGCTTTATTGAGTGATTCATGAATCAGGCAGCACCCGATCTAGCAGATAGAAAGGAGCTCCTAGGAGCTGTACAAAATGAAAGGATTTTATAGGCAGAAGGAAGGGGGAACAAACAACAAAGTAGGTTGGTTATTGCAAGGTTACTTTCCTTTAGGGGACAGCAGGGAGTCTATGAGGCAGATTAACTAACTAGTACTGATCAAGTAATTCCTGATAAACTCGTTTAAGAGTCCATTTCTGGGAGAGCCAAAAGTAATTTTTGCACCTATGAGTATATATTCTGGATACACATAAAACACTTCTGAAAGCATACCCAAGAAACTGTAAATGGGCTGAGAAGTGAAATGCAGCAGTGTGGGGTGGTGAGGGAGGCATAAAAAGTTCTAAAAGGATATACTAGAAACTAATAAAAGTGATTAGCCATAGGGATGGAGAGTAAGAATTCAGTCAAAAGGAGGATGAGAATCAGAAACATTCTGTAAAAAAAAATCAGTATCATTTCTGATTTTGCATATTCAAGCTTTTTGAACAGTGTAAGTATTCCATATTCAAAAATAAACAAAATAAAGAAAAACAGGAAGCTAGATTAATGTTTATGCCAGTCAGTGCTATGGTAAAATGTTAAAGGTTTTGTTTTTGTCATTTTTTAGATGAATGTATTTTCTTTCTTTCTTTCTTTCTTTCTTTCTTTCTTTCTTTCTTTCATTTATGTATTTACTTTTTTTTTTTAATTTTTTTTCAACATTTATTTATTTTTGGGACAGAGAGAGAGAGAGAGAGAGAGAGAGAGAGAGAGCATGAACGGGGGAGGGGCAGAGAGAGAGGGAGACACAGAATCGGAAACAGGCTCCAGGCTCTGAGCCATCAGCCCAGAGCCCGACGCGGGGCTTGAACTCACGGACCGCGAGATCGTGACCTGGCTGAAGTCGGACGCTTAACCAACTGCGCCACCCAGGTGCCCCTATGTATTTACTTTTAAGTGGGTTCCACACCTTACATGAGGCTTGAACTCACCACCCTGAAATTAAGAGATGCATGCTTTACTGACTGAGTCAGCCAGACACCCCAAGTTGAATTTATTTTCTTAAGAGTTCATTCAAACTCAAAACCCAAATGGTAAGGGGGTGCCTGGGTGGCCCAGTCAGCTCAGCGTCTGACTGAGGCTCAGGTCATGATCTCACAGTCTATGAGTTCAAGCCCCATGCTGGGCTCTATACTGACAGCCCAGAGCCTGGAGCCTGCTTCAGATTCTGTGTCTCCCTCTCTCTCTGCTCCTCCCCTGCTCATGCTCTGTCTCTCAAAAATGAATAAACATTAAAAAAAGTATTTTAAATAAATAAATAAATAAATAAATAAATAAATAAATAAATAAAATGTATTTGCTGCTGTGCCTTCAGGGGGGATTATGCCACGGTGGTTTTGGCAAGTCGGGACTTTCTTATTAAAAGCTAACTCTTTTATTAAACCATCTTTTCCTTTTTTTTCCTCTTAAAAAAAATGTTTATTTATTTTGAGAGGGAGAGGGAGAATGTGAGTGGGGGAGGAGCGGAGCTAGAGGGGGTAGGAGAGAGAGAATCCCAAGCAGGCTCCATGCTGTCAGTGCAGAGCCTGACGTGGGACTTGATCTCACCAAACATGAGATCACGATCTGAGCCAAAATCAAGAGCCAGAGGCATAACCAACCGAGCCAGCCAGGTGCCCCAAAACCTTTTCTTATACCGCAAATGAGATGCTGTTGAGAACACCTGACAAGTGCTGGCAACACAAAAATGATGATGTTGGTAACAGTCAGGCAAAGAGTGACCCATCCAGAGGTCAGCGGAATAAAGAAAATACACAGGCGGAAAATGCTCAGACAACAGCTAGACTCCTGCTTCTACCCCAGCTCTGGGAAGCTACAGCCAGGTTTTGCTTGGTTCAGACTGCTTATGGGAGGCAGCAGTAGTGAGAGGGCCATGAACTCCAGAAGTTGCTGCTGAGTGCATTTCCAAATGTAGTACAACTCCTGAACTGTCTGATCCACAAACATCCAGCCCACCCCTCAGGCCTAGCAGAGTAGTAAAAGGGTTTCCGATGCAAAGGATTCGCACAGGGTAACTGTGTTGTTTTAATCAGTGCTTCTCAAAGGGTGTGGTCTCTGGCACAGCAACATCGGTGTCACCTGAGAACCTGTTACAAATGCAAATACTCAGGCCCCGGCCAGATCTACAAAATCAGGAACTCTAAGGGGGAAGGGGTGTCTTCACAAGCCCTTCTGGTCTTTCGGGGTGGGGAGGGACTACAGTTTAAGAATCACTGTTTTAAATAAATATTTTCTCCACTTCCATAATGATAACAATCACCAGGAGAGGGGAAAGAGGAGCTGGGCAGTTTGTGAGCAATGCATATTCCTGGGTCCTAACTCAGACTTGCTGAAT
The DNA here is from genome assembly GCF_014898765.1 of Herpailurus yagouaroundi. Lineage (NCBI taxonomy): Eukaryota > Metazoa > Chordata > Mammalia > Carnivora > Felidae > Herpailurus > Herpailurus yagouaroundi. Next base: position 98,957,153 of record NW_024412377.1, read on the forward strand.
CAAAATAGCCTGTAGAGGAACCTCAGAATCCGCCTCTAGAGATGACTGAGAAACTGGCTTAAACGACTCCTAGTACCAGATAGACCATGCTGAAAAACAAACTTGCCTTATGACTCCCTGAATGTATCAGATGTTTCTTTTTCTCAAAGTAAACATCCAGGCTGGCCTTCCAGCTCAAACAAGATTCTTTCAGACTACCTAATGCGGAACAGCCTCTTCAGGGACGTGTTTGTCATTTCCGACCCACAGCTGTGTTGTGGTCTACATCTTGGAATCCTAATTCCTGACAGTCATCCAAATAAGGAAGTACAGATCCCTTTGGCTGTTTTGCTGACAACCATTCCCATAATAAATTCAAAGGTGGGCCACTTAAGACCCACTCCCCACTTTTTGTCACATGGAAGGGGATCCTAAGGAATGACATGTGAGATGATGGATTTAAGCAGAGGTCAAGGAGGAATTTGGGGACCCGGTGCTGCTTACTGCCCTGGGTGATGGCAGAGAGCTCTGAGGAGAGCAGCATGAGAGGGAAGCATTACACTTTCTTCCACTGAGTCATACCCTGTAGGCGGTGGACCGGCTGCATCACTCCTTAATTCTAAAAGCAAGAGAACTTTCCCATGCCCATCCCTCCATTCCAAACACCCTTGTCCCCTGCCCTAGGGTGTGGGGCAGGCAAGTGGAAGAGTTGCTGGGTGCATAATTTCTAGGTGTTAGGACTGGGTCAGCCCCACACTTTGCAAGCACTCTGGAGAAGCTCCTTCCCAGAACTTGGCTAGGAAGGCAGGGGAGACGGTGACGAAGCCCACAGGGGGTCTCACTCTTAAGGGACGGTGACATTACAGGACGGTGACATTGAAGACAGTACATTGAGGAAAAGGGAGGACAGCAATAACCTAAAGAGTAACTTTACCTCCTATTCATTGTACATACTGTGAAATAATCAGTGTCCCCAGCAGTTTTCTTCCAAGTTCAGCGATGCTTAACAAGTCAGGCTGCAGCTTTGCTGGTCCAAAGTATGTGAGTACAGAGACCAAAGGTGCCAAGGACAAGACTGTAGTCTTTGACAAACAAGAGCATCACTGTAGCAGGAGAAGGATCCACACCTGTTAAACTCAGCCAGTGATTCCCAACAGCAATTGCCACTGAGTGTTTCCTGCCCACTGTGCCACGGACTTGTGTGGCTGGGGGGTCTGGAGGCCTATTTGTTGTCTGCAGGCTCTAGTACACTGAGCTCTCACAGCAGAAAGAGAAAGGACACGATGAGGAGGACAGGATGGGGCAAGAATGGGAGCGGGGAAGCAGCTAATGGGCAATTACTTCAGGAAGAGCATCAGGAGGAATCTCAGCCTCCACCTGCTGCGGTGAGTTGGCGTTTTGTTCTTCAACTTGGACTTACAACATCTTAGGCCATTTTTTAAAAAAAATTCACATTCATCAGCCATTTTGTCTCAAGAAGAAAAAACGCTCCCAAGCTGAACCTGAAGCAGTACTTTTTTTTTTTTTTAACGTTTTATTTTTGAGACAGAGACAGAGCATGAGCAGGGGAGGGTCAGAGAGAGAGGGAGACACAGAATCGGAAACAGGCTCCAGGCTCTGAGCTGTCAGCCCAGAGCCCGATGCGGGGCTCGAACTCACGGAGCGCGAGATCACGACCTGAGCCGAAGTCAGACGACCAAACCACTGAGCCACCCACGAGCCCCAAACCTGAAGCAGTACTAATGCAGAAGTTGGCCCATGCGATGCCTCGGGGCCTTACCTCACACTCATGCAATCTCAGATGTCTCCTGTGCTATTAACGGTCAGGGATTTGGGCCATTTGGGGTTTAATACCTTTGTTGCTCTATTTTATGCAATCTGCCACATTTTACCCACTAAGAGGACTAAAAATATAAAGAAACATCTGAACAAAAAGAACAGTGGCTCCTTTTAAAATGAATGTGAAAAAGAAAGATAAAAAGAATATGAACTCTTTGTTAGTTCTGTTTATACCACTACAGACTAAATGTTTGTGCCCCCCTACATTCATATGTTGAAATCTTAACCTTCAAGGTGATGGTAGTGGGAGGTGGGGGCCTTCAGGAGGTGATTAGGTCATGAGGGCAGAGCCCTCATGTTTGGCATTAGTGGCCTTATCAAAGAGACCCTGGGAGCTAGCTCACCCCTTCCACCATGTGAGGTTATAATGAAAAGAAGGTCATCCATAAACCAGGAAGTGGACCTCACCAGATATGGAATCAGCCAGTGCTTGATCTTCAACTTTCTAGCCTCTGGAACATGAGAAATAAATTTTTGTGGCTTATAAGCTATTTGGCTTCTGGCATTTTTCTTATAGCAGCCCAAATGAACTAAGACATAATTCCAATGTCTAGAAAGTGTCCAGCACATAGTAGGTACTCTACAAGTATTTATTGTATAGAAAAGGGTGATCTCTGGTCAGGAGTAGAAGCCAGTACTCTACCGGATCATTGACAAAGAGCTACAATGGGCTTTGTCCTCCATGTTAATGCCTGTTTCATTTGTCACACCAAGGAGGACCAACAAATGCCTATATCGTTTGTCCATTTATTTGAGCTTCATGAAATTTCTTTGCATTATTTTCTATCAGTTGTGTCTTGCTTTGCCACTACATATATGTGTTTTACTTTATTGGCCTTTTAGTCCTTCACACTTTCTTCAAGAGCTGCCCAGAATTGTAGATGAATATCATGGAGGCCTGGGGAGTTACATGTCCTCCCCACATCCCCCAGAAACAGTGATAAGCCAAGATAGGTGGTATAGGCAGGGAAGGAACATTAGTCATCATGTAGTCCAAAGAGAGAAACCATTTGCATGGGTACCCTTAGAGCATCCCATTTGTTCAGAAACATCTTGGCCCACTAATATCATGGTGATTTAGCACGACTTCCTTGGCTTTTCTGAGTCCTTGCTAAAAAAAAATGTGCTATTTGGGGAAAGCTAATTGCTACTGGAATCCCTTAAACTGTTTGCTTATCATGCTCATTTTAGGGTGTGGGTTTTTAATGATAGGTTTTATGAATAAGCTTATCCAGTGAAAGAGGGATGGGATGCAGGACAAATCAGTTCTAAATGGGTGTGGAAAAGGTCTTAATTCATTATACAAGAAAAAGAAACTTTAACAATCATTTTGGAGAGGCAGCATACCATAGAGAGTGATGAGTCTGGAGTCATACAGCCTGAGTTCAAATCCCAGTCTTGCCACTCACTAGCTCAGAAGAGTTACTCAAAAGTTCTTTGTCTCAGCTTCCCCATCCATCCTTACCTGTAAATAGAAGGCAGTAATAGTGGAGTTTGTCTTTTATAAAGGATTCAGTATGGGGCACCTGGGTGTCTCACTCAGTTGAACATCCAACTCTTGATTTTGGCTCAGGTCATGATCCCAGGGTCATGGGATCAAGCCCCACATCAGGCTCCATGGAGTCTGCTTAAGATTCTCTCCACCCCCCCCCCCACCCCACATGCACAAATGCGCTCTCTCTCAAATTAAAATTTAAAAAAATTTTTCAAGAAGAATTCAGTATAGCACCCAATACTTACATGTTCTCAATATATGGAGGACATTGTTTCATTGTTTTTTCTTTCCAGGTCTCTTCAGGTAAAACTTTGCTTACGTTTGTCACTCATTTCTAGAATAAAACATATCCAGATCTGTGGTGCACGACCCACTCACCATGTCCAAAATTGTCTTTCTACTTTGACCAAGGGTAGAGGGATGAAGAAAGCTCTAGGGAGAAAATGATGCTGGAATGCCATATATGGTGTTCACTCTAAGGGCAGATTTGTAGAAGTTAAATTTACAGTTTAAGAACACCGCCATTTTAAGCTCTTTGAGGATAGTTTTAAGAACCTGGATTAAGTTTAGTGTTTATCATGATTACTTTAGGTTTTGGGGGTTCTACATCTAAAGAACATAAACATGGGGTTTCACAGTACAGGTGAGTAAACCAATTAAACAAATATTTGTGGAACTCCTCTTAAATACAAGGCAGTGTCACATACAAAATTCTGAGGGACATGAAGACAACTAAAAAGCAGTTCTCATTCTTGGGTTTAAACAATAGAGTCTGTTGAAGATAATTGAATGCATCTAATGGCATTTCTATCTAAAAATAGGCGAGGAAGGAATCATTTATAAAAGATTATCACATTGTCATGAATTCCTTCCAAATGCCTCTTATCTACTTTGCCTCTAATGTCATAACATTATCCTAAACATCCATCTCTGAAGTTCACTTCGCTACAAATATCCTCTGGTGAACTGAGAAATAAATTATATGATCAGAGATTATTCTGGGTGTCATCAAAAAGGAATGAAGGGTTATTTTCTGAGCCAAAAAATAAAGTGACAGTTCCACAAAATAGAATGTGTTCTCTTCCCAGTTCATAAAGATATAGAGCTATAAAAGGCAAAGCAATTTCATGTTAGTTTTCTGATGAATACCCAATACAATTTTATTTCAAGTTTACTTCATGAAATCCTTACAGGTGTGTATTGTCAATCTTCATTTTGGGGTTTTACTGTAGACTTTAATTACTTACTTAAATCCAAACATATTAGTATATAAAACTAGGGGGAATGCCTTTAAATGAAAAAGTTTTATTACCGATATTACAATTCTTTCATGTTCTTGGTACAGAAGTTTGAACATCATTAGCATTACACAATGCTGAGTTCTAGATACATTCCATGAGAGGTGGTTAGCCAGTAGTCTGAAAACTTGGGAGTTTCAAGTACAAATTCTACTTTGGCAGTAACTCACTAACAATCTTGCACAAATCTTTCAATCTTGTGTTTGCCCTTGTATTAAGTGAAGATACCCATGTTCTCTTGGTTCACAGAGTTGAGTCCTTGCACACTGTAGAGAATAAATAAAGACACATGAAAGTCCTTTAGGAAGTGTTAAAAAAAATACAAATAGTAGTAATAAGTCACTATACCTAGTACAACTCAAGTCATACTAATATAGCATATATAAATATTATGCTACATTGAACAAAATATATCCACAATATGATTCTGCCTATCACAGTGGCACCCAAAGAAAGCTTTGTTGACACATATTATATGACTCATATTATAGCACATGTTTAACTTCCTTTAATAAGCAAATCCATTCATTCAACATATGTAATTGTAGGTCTGAAAGCACAGCAGTGGACAAGATAGACAAGGTCCCTGCCCTACTGTAGTTTACATCCTTGTGGACAATTGCCTGTGGATTTGTCTTTCTCAAGCTTTAATGTGCATATGAATCATCTGGGAATTTGATTTAAATGCAGACTCTGATTCATTAGGTCTGGGGTTAGAGCTGGGGGCCTGCTGGTCCAGAACACCACTTTGGGTAACAAGGAACTAGGTAACCAGTGTGTTCAACTCTCAAGCAACAGGACATCTTAAGAGAAGAAACCTTAAGGACTGACCATGATATTGAGAATTTCAGGCAGCTAGTGACAAAAGAGGATGAGGAGGTGCATATGAGCAAATGGACTTTTTGTAACCTATCAATAAAGAGGCTGCTCAGAAGAACCCAGGAAGGATAAGACCCAAGAGCCATGCTCAGCCCCCAGTTCTCTGGAAGGAATCTTGACCCACAGGAAGCCAGCTCTGATCAAGAGTACTGATTACATATAGCAAAGATTTTCACTGCTGGCTGCACATTAGCATCTCCAGACCAATCTTTGGTATGGCTAGGACCCAGGCATCAGTACTTTTGAAAGTTCCCCAAGTGATTCTGATGTGCAAGCAGAAATGAAAACCATTATTTAACAGGTATGGATCTTCAGGAACAGTTCTAATTTCAGGAGTTTTTATTATTTTCTTTAAAGGTGAATTATTAAATTGTAACTGTAATTTATTTTTATAGATTGTTATAAATCTTTAAATATATATACATTTAAAAATCAGGAAAACATCCTTTTTCATAGCATTTATCCTACTTTTTAGCTTGGAAAATATGACAACTAATGGGAGAATAATATGTACAGTATAAATGGCAAACAGTGTCATTAGCATATAAAGACTTCTTTAAAACCTTAAAAAAAGACAATCACCACAATAGGGAAATGGGCAAAAGAAATGAAAAGGTTGGGGCACCTGGATGGCTCTATTAGTTCAGTGTCCAACTCTTGGTTTTAGCTCAGGTCATGATATCACGTCTATAGGAGAGAGTTCTGAGTTGGGCTCTGTGCTTGGTGTGGACCCTGCTTGGGATTCTCTTTCTCTGCCCCTCTCCCTGCCCCTCCCATGCTTGTGTTCTCTCCCTCTCTCTCTCTGACAAAAGAAAGAAGGAAGGAAGGAAGGAAGGAAGGAAGGAGAAAAGAAAGAAATGAAATGAAAAGGCAATTCAAAAAAGATAAAAATGCATGTGATCAATAAACAGCTTTTAATTTTTTTCCCAATGTTTATTTATTTTTGAGAGACAGAGACAGAGTGTGAGCATGGGAGAGGCAGAGAGACAGGGAGATGCAGAATCCAAAGCAGGCTCCAGATGCTAAGCTTATCAGCACAGAGCTCAACATGGGGCTCAAACTCACAAACCATGAGATCATGACCTGAGCCAAAGTTGGACACTTAATCAACTGAACGACCCAGGAGCCCCAACAGCTTTTAAAGGTTTAACCTCAGCATTAATAAAATGGATACCAATTAAAACAATGACATTTATGATTAAAAAAATAGGGGTACTCAGGCAGTTGAACATTTGACTCTTGATTTCAGCTTAGGTCATGATACCAGGATTGTGGGATTGAGCCCTGTGTCAGGCTCCGTGCTGAGCATGGAGCCTGCTTGAGATTCTCTCTCTCCCTCTGCCCCTCTCTCCTGCTCACTCCCACTCTCTCGCTTTCTCTCTCAAGTAAAATAAAAAATAATAATAATGACACTTATGAAAGAGAGCAAACAAAAAATTTTGGAGCAAACAAACTATGGAAGGAGATGAAAACTAACAAGGAAAAAAGGTATTATTAATATCTTTGGAGAAAGAAGAGAAGACATTATATTCTTAAGACAAAAATAAGCTAAGTCACAGACTTCAAGCTGTATTACAAAGGTGTAATCATCAAGACAGTATGGTACTGGCACAAAAACAGACACTTAGATCAGTAGAACAGAATACAGAACGCAGAAATGGACCCACAAACGTATGGCCAACTAATCTGTGACAAAGCAGGAAAGAATATCCAATGGAATAAAGATAGTCTCTTCAGCAAGTGGTGCTGGGAAAACTGAACAGCGACATGCAGAAAAATGAATCTGGACCACTTTCTTACACCATACACAAAAATAAACTCAAAATGGATAAAAGACCGAAATCTAAGACAAGAAGCCATCAAAATCTTCGAGGAGAAAGCAGGAAAAAACCTCTTTGATCTTGGCCACAGCAACATCTTACTCAACACGTCTCCAGAGGCAAGGGAAACAAAAGCAAAAATGAACTATTGGGATCTCATGAAAATAAAAAGCTTCTGCACAGGGAAGGAAACAATCAGCAAAACTAAAAGGCAACTGACAGAATAGGAGAAGATATTTGCAAATGACATATCAGATACAGGGTTAGTATTCAAAATCTATAAAGAACTTATCAAACTCAACACCCAAAACACAAAAAATCCAGGGAAGAAATGGGCAAAAGGCATGAATAGACACTTTTCCAAAGAAGATATCCAGATGGCCAATCAACATATGAAAAAATGCTCAACATCAGTCATCATCAGGGAAATACAAATCAAAACTACAATGAGATACTACCTCACACCTGTCAGAATGGCTAACATTAACAACTCAGGCAACAACAGATGTTGGCAAGGATACAGAGAAACAGAATCTCTTTTGCATTGCTGGTGGGAATGCAAGCTGGTACAGTCACTCTGGAATACAGTATGGAGGTTCCTCAAAAAACTAAAAATAGAACTACACTACGACCCAGCAATTGCACTGCTAGGTATTTATCCAAGGGATACATATGCTGTTTCGAAGGGGCACATGCACCCCCATGTTTATAGCAGCACTATTGACAATAGCCAAAGTATGGAAAGGGCCCAAATGTCCATCGATGGATGAATGGATAAAGAAGATGTGGTATGTATATACAATGGAGCATTACTTGGCAATCAAAAAGAATGAAATCTTGCCATTTGCAACTATGTGGATGGAACTAGAGGGTATTATGCTAAGTGAAATTACTCAGTCGTAGAAAGACAAATACCATATGACTCCACTCATATGAGGACTTTAGGAGACAAAACAGATGAACGTAAGGGAAGGAAAGCGAAAATAATATAAAAACAGGGAGGGGGACAAAAACATAAGAGACTCTAAAATATGGAGAACAGAGGGTTACTGGAGGGGTTTAAAGGGAGGATGGGCTAAATGGGTAAGGGGCATTAAGGAATCTACTCCTGAAATCATTGTTGCACTCTATGCTAACTAACTTGGATATAAATTTTAAAAAAATAATAAAAAAAAGAAAGCAAACACTCCCATGTACATGCTATAATTCTAAGTACCCATGAAAGCTTTTGTCTGAACACCTCAACATCTATTTTTTGAAATAAATTCATTTCTCTCACGAGGGAAAGAAAGAAAGAAAGAAAGAAAGAAAGAAAGAAAGAAAGAAAGAAGCTAAGTCATTAAATGTGTTGCCTTATTCACTGGGCCCCTTGCTGTCAAAGACTTCACCCACAATATGAATGGCTCACTGCCCAAAGGCCACAGTGCTCTCAGGTGGTCCATGCAGAGACCGTATGGAGAGGCCCTGGGACTACAGGTAAAGAGAGAGATGCTTGGCCAGCCCCCAGCTGCTCCATTTCCCTGCTCTTCCAGTTCCAGCCATCATCTGATTGCAACCACATGAAAACCCTGAGCCAGAACCTGGTAGTTGGGTCCTTCCCAAATCCCTCATACACAGAAACTATGAGAGATAATGAAATAATTATTGATGTCTTGGGGTGATGTTTAAGTCAGTAATAGATACCAGAAGAAGATTTGGTACCTGGAAGTTGAATGCTGCCATAACAAAACCCTAAAACAAGTGGCATTTGCCATTGGCATTGGTGGCCAGAACCAGAAGGGTGTTGAGTAGACCATTAGCAGAAGTCGAAAAGTAAGGACCAAGACAGAACTACCACACTAAGTACTTGCCAAATACCCAACCCACAGTAATAATGAGATTTAATAAAATGACTATTACTGTTTTAAGCCAATAAGTGTTGGGATGCTGGGGCACCTGGATAGCTCAGTCGGTTAATCATCTGACTCTTGATTTCTGCTCAAGTCATCATCTCACAGTTTGTGGAATTGAGCTCCATGTTGGGCTCTGTGCTGACAGCGCAGAGCCTGCTTGGAATTCTCTCTCTCCCTCTCTCTCTACCCCTCTCATGCTCATTCTCTCTCTCTCTCTCTCTCTCAAAATAAATAAATAAACATTAAAATTTTTTTAATGCTTATTTATTTTTGAGAGAGACAGAGACAGAATGTGATTGGGTTAGGGGCAGAGCAAGAGGGAGACACAGAATCCAAAGCAGACTCCAGGCTCTGAACTGTCAGCACAGAGCCTAATGCGGGGCTTGAACTCATGAGCTGTGAGATCATGACCTGAGCTGAGCTGGACACTCAACCAACTGAGCCACCCAGGTGCCCCAATAAGTAAACATTTAAAAAACAATAATTCTCCCTTAAGAAAAAGTGTTGGGATGTTTTGTTACACAGCACTAGGTAACCAGGACACCTCATATCTGGTACGAAAATTCTGGATTGATTACCATTCAATAGGAGAAACAGAACCACCATGAGTTGTACATAGGGATTAAACGTTATACAATTGTGGGAGCTGGTTATGGCTGCGGCATCTGCTTCTGCTTCTGGTATTGGGCTTAAAATTGGCAAACCAATCCCAAATGATTGTTTGTGAGATTTCCCAAGAGGTGGATGGGATTTGAACTGTAGCGGTTTGAAGAAGATGTTCCCGTGGAAAGCCCAGACTTGAACCATTAGCAAAGTGAGGAAATGGAACTCTATGGAGGGCTTAATTCCCAGAGCCTTTTTCTTTAGACTGTAAGTCAAATTTCCCCACAGTTTTAAATTCTTTCCAGCATACCTTTTAACTCCTTTGATTTCCCTCACTCATTATTTTCCTATGGGTGCTGTGATGAAGTACCATAAACTGGGGGGTTTTGAACAATAGAAATTTATTCTCTCATCCTTCTGGAGGCTAGGACTCTGAAATCAAGTTATTGGCCATACCAACAGCTCTAAAGGTTCTGGTGGAGAATCCTTCCTTGTCCTTCCCTCACTTCTGGTAGTTGCTGGCAATCTTTGGAATTCCTTGGATGGCATCCAATTTCTGCCTCCATTGTCACATGGCCCTCTTCTGGGAGTACGTGTGTGCCCTTTCCTCTTATTAAGGACACAGCGATTGGATTTGGGGCTCATGCTGACTGTGACCTCGTCTTAACTAATTATTTCTACAAAGACTCTATTTCCAAGCAAGATTCCACTGTGAGGTACTTGGTAGATATTAATTCAGGGGACACTATTCAACCCAGGACACTCATTAATAAAATTTTCAGTGCAGTGTGATGATGTTATGGGGGGAAGTAAAATAGAGAACCAAAAGGGGAAGTGAGAGATGCACTGCTCTCCTAACCCGTATCTCATCTGGTGTCAGGTGGGACAGCAGTCCATGAGTCCTCTGGGCCACAACCAAATGCGAAGTGAGTAGGGTGATGAGGACTGGCGAGGGGCAGCAGCCGAGGTAAGGCGATGCCTCCGGAGAGGGCTTGAGACAATCCACTTTCCTTCCCCCAAGCTGAGGCTTTAACCGTAAGCATAAGACAAGTTGCTAGGAGGGAAGTTGTGGGCCCTTCTTATCTCTCCATCTATAGTCAAAAGTCACTGAAGCATAACAAATAATGAGGAGTTTCAAACAATTGAGACTGGCTACCCGTAGAAGCTTTTGTGTGCTCTGTGGGTCGGGGCTGTTGGTGAGTAGCGGTAACTGAGAAGGTGTTCTCCTTCTCAGGGAAAGTGTATCAGATGTTTAGTTATAAATGGTCAGGAAGTGTATTTAACAAGACAGGGGTATTGATCAGGAAATAATTGTTTGCTAGAAAAGGGGCAGTCTTTTCCATGGGCAATTAAGATGGTGTCACTTGATCCCTAGTCCAGGGAGAATCACTCTTCCAGCGCAGTGTCATTAACCTGGCGTCATGGCAACAGGCTGGTCGTGGGTTCTCCCTCTGGAGCTTTCTTTTATTAATGTGTCTGCTGTTCACAAGTTCCAGCTTGCCCTTGCGTTGTGTTGCTCCAAACACAAGTGACAAGGTGGAAAGAAAGCGAAGTAGACTTTATTATTCAGCACAAGCCTTCAAGAAAATAAAAAACAAATAGACCAACCGTGGGCTAGCCACACTGAAAGGTAATCTCCTTTCTCTATGCAGGTCTGTATATCCTTGAAGTTCGTGGACCAGTAACATCAGCATCATCTGGCAGTTGTTAGAAAGGCAAAATCTCTGACCCCACCCCAGAATCAGAATCTGATCTTTGATAAGATCCCCAGGAGATTCACATTCACGTTAAAGTTTAAGAAGCATTGCCAAGTATAAATTTTCTTTAAATAATAACATCACCAGCAGCTGCCTACCGAGGGTTTCTCTTCTGAGGCACCACTCCTTTTCAGTAGCCTTGGTGGCCTGGTAAGATTTTTTTTTAAGTGGAAAATTGTCACTGTTTTCTGCAATAAGAGGAAGCCTTGGCAATTTAGGCTCAGTTTATCATAAAAATAAGTTTCCAAGCTGTGCCAGGCATTGGGTCCCCAGGATTTTCTTGTGCCCTGTCTAGTTTTCAGAGACATGTCCCTCGGACTCTGGCTCACCCAGTCAGCTCAGAGACTCCATCAGTGAATCAGGCACCATGGTCTGCAGCACCAAATGGAGGAGGCTTTTGTTCTAGAAATACTGCCTGCAAACTGCCAAAGAAAAGCTCAAAAGCAAGTTTTATGTCCTTCAGCCAGGACAGAGTGTGATACTGTTGCTTCTTATTCATCACAGCGCTGGATTTCTTATCTAACCTTAGCCCAAGGATCATTATGAAAATGTTTTGACAGGCAAAACACCCAGTTTGAAGGACTTGCCTTCATTCCTAGCAGACATATGGAATACCAAAGACCGGCTCTTAAAATTAAAATGAAATGAAAAATGAGGGAAAGGACCCTGAGCTTTCCATTAAAACCAAATAATGAAAGCAAACCCTTCAATTATCTAGATATTTGTTTCCCAGACTTTGTACTTTTTTAATTTGGGGGAAGAGAGGACGGAACAGGATGGATTGTAAAGAGGAGAAGAGATGGGGCATAAAACCTGTAGTATAAAAGAATGATTGATAATTAGGAATAGGATGAGTCACTGTGGCCACGGATTAACCTTGACAAAGCAATGTGAATTGTTTCCCATTATGGATGGGCAGCTGTATAACCTTGGGTAAATGACTGAACCTCTTTCTGCCTCAGTTTCTTAACTGGTAAAATGAGGATAATCGTACTACCTCCTCTTTGGACTGTTGCAAGATTAAATGAGATACTATGTGAACGTAAACCATTTCACAGGGGTTAGTATGTAATAAACACTGAGTACATGTGAGATTTATTGTTGCATAGAAATGAAGTAAATTCTGAGACTAAAAGAATGTATTAGAGCAAAGATCTGAGTATCATGTAGATTAAAATCTACCTATGTAAAGAAGTGAAATCAGGAAATGAGGTGCTTTACACAATGACTAAGGGAATGAGAAGATGAATCAGGCTTGGGAGAGTTAGTCTGTGCAGGTTGCTACAACAAAAAGGCCATAAATTGGGTGGCTTATAAACAATAAACATCTGTATCTCAGAGTGCTGGAGGCTAGGAAATCCAAGAGCATGGCTCCAGGAGATTCAGTATCTGATGAGAGCCATCTTCTCACTGTGACCTCATGCAGCAGAAGGGGCCGGAAGCTTTCTCAAGCGTCTTTTATAAGGGCACTAATCCCAATCGCTTCCCAAAAGCCCCACCTCAAAGTACCATCACACTGGGGAGGAGGATTCAACATATGAATCTGCGGGTGTGGGACACAAATCCCTCATAACAGAAGGGTTCCCCTGAATTATTAGTTTTGTTCACCCACATTCATTTAATTAATAGAAGTAATCAGTTCCTCATAGCATCTTTATAGACATCACTTTTTGAGAGAGTCATTTTCACGAGAACTATTTGTAAAAATCTGCAGAGTATCTGAGAATATCAGTCTTTTATAACAAGGAGAAACAAAATGCCTAATACACAGTGCATCTCATTCTACATGCAGGTCTCCTGACTTCTTTCGGAACAGATTTTTCTCAGCTTGTCCCAGCTGCTATCAAACCCATCTAGTGAGTTTTATATTTTACTGTCTCTTTTCTTCATCTCTTACGTTAAAACAAATGAACCTTCTGAGTTTCCCCCCTATAATGTTCCCCTCTTGTCTTATCACATACATTCCAGATGTTTCTGCAATCCTAAACAGAGCACATTTCATTAGGGACCTGAGGAAACACATTGTTCATTCATGCATGAGGGAGTCCTTTCCAGTTAAAGACATTGCTTTGAACGAGTCTTCCAAATGGGTTTCATCGATAAGAAATGAAGGAAGTTAAAAGCTTGTCACTTAAGATTTGACAACAGCCAGAAAACTTTCGTTAATCATGAATGTGAAGTGATAACATTTAATCAGCATGGGTTACAATTAGAATATTGCCTGGAATTTATGTAGGCACAATCTTAACTGTCTGTGTAACTGTTGGCTGCTCTTTCTACAGTTCCTCCTAAAGATGAAATAAAGCTTGGGGTGCCTGGGTGGCTCAGTCAGTTGAGTGTCTGACTCTGGCTCGGGTCATGATCTCGCGGTTTGTGAGTTCAAGCCTCGAGTCAGGCTCTGTGCTGACAGGTGGGAGCCTGGAGCCTGCTTCAGATTCTGTGTCTCCTTCTCTCTCTTCCCCTCCCCCACTTGTGCTCTGTCTGTCTCTCTCTCTCTCTCAACAACAAATAGACATTAAAAAAAGTTGTTTTTAAAAAAATGGGATAAGGCGTCTCACAACCATTATTATTTTGGATTTCCTTTTCAGAGATAGCTTATTTGGGTGAGAACTTTGGCCTTTGCCATTGTCAACATCTGCCTCTCAGGTAGGAAAACCGGGGTGATATGGGAAAGGTGCTAATGAGTCTGTTGGCATCTATTCCTTTGCCCTTTTGCGCTCCTGTATTTGAAAGTCAGTTTGATTGTGACTGGCCAGTCACATGGGACTATGTGGAGAAAGAAAAGACATAATTACTTCAGACCCTTCATTGACAAACAGTGATTTGGCAACAGCTTTGCTTACAGCACATCATGGCTTGAGTACAAGAGAAAATTTTTAAGAGAAAAAAGTTAGTAGTATTTAGTGTGTTGGCATTCTCCAGAAAAACAGAACCAACAGGTTCCCTCTTCCTCAGAGGACCTCCAGCTTATTTCTCTTAGGACCTTCAACTGATTTGACAATGCCCACCACAGTATGGAGAGTTGTCTGCGTTACTCAAAGTCTACTGATTTAAATGTTCATCTCATATAATAAATACCTTCACAGCTACATCCTGACAAGTATTTGATCAGATATCAAGGTACCATGACCTAGCCAAGTTGACACAAAATATTAGCTGTTCAATTTGGCTACTCTGAGAATTGGAATTGGGACTAATTGGTTATAATATCTTCAGACAAATGCCCTCAAATCACTTTGAACGCTGTGTTTCGATAAAGGAATAAGGACCAGAAAGTTTTCCAAGTCACTGCTATGTGGGCAGAAACTGTCTGTGAAAGCAGTGTCTCAGACTTTGTTCTTTTTCTTTTTTTTTTAATTTAATGTTTATTTATTTATTTATCTATTTTTTTATTTTTTTTTTTATTTTTTTTATTTTGGCGAGAGAGTATGTGAGCCTGTGGGGGAAGGACAGGAAGAGGGGGATAGGGGATCCTAAGTGGGCACTCACTCACGAACCAGGAGATCATGACCTGAGCTGCAGTCAGACGCATAACCAACTGAGCCACCCAGGTGCCTCCATACTTTGTTCTAGTAACAGTTTCGAGCACAGTGGTGCAGTCATATGGTGGTCAAGCTTTGATGTCAGATCATCGGAATCTGAATTCTGACTTTATTGCTTTCTATGTGATTTGAGGCCACTTACTTTTATTTCTTTCTGCTTCAGTTTCTCCATCCAAAAATGGAGATAGGTTCAAATGTTCTAACTCGTTGGAAGTTTGTAGAAGGGTGCAAAGTACATATTAAGTATTATATAAATATTAGCTTTTGTTATTACTTAAAATTAATAATAAAGCCAAACATTTTCTTAATGCTTGTCCATCTTAGAGAGGTTTTTTTGTTTCTTTGTTTTGTTTCTAAGCCTATAGCCTTATAGAAAGGTATACTCTACCTCACCCCTTCCTACCTTTACCCTGGTGTTGACATCTCCATATCCCTTAAGGGGCACTCAATGTAACCAAGTTGTTTTTCACTAGGAAGGCCAAGAGAGGGAAGAATTGGAGAGATTCCTATTAATAAGTAAGGACAGGACAGGGGGCTGTCCTTCCTTGTCCCCCCCCCAGGGGGGGGAGGAAGATTGGCTTTCACTGAGCAGATGGCAAACTTTATGAACCCTGCAAATGAACTATCCCATTTAAATAAATTGATGAGTAAATACTGTAGCAGGAAGGCCATTTTTTTTTTAATGTCATTTATTTTGACAGAGAGAGTGAGTGTGTGCACATGTGAGCAAACATGCACACAAGTGGGGGGGAGGCAGGCGGAGAGGGAGAGGGAAAATCCTAAGCAGGCTCTGTGCTGCCAGCACAGAACCCAGCGTGGGGTTCCATCTCACTAACTGAGATATCATGACCTAAGCTGATAAGAAGAGTTGGTCGCTTAATTGATGGAGCCACCCAGGTATCCCCCTTCTCTTCAGAAAGAGAGAGAGAGAGAGAGAGAGAGACGGAGAGACGAGAGACGGAGAGTGAGCCCATAAGCAGCGGAGGGACAGAGGGAGAGGGAAAGAGAATCTGAAGCAGGCTCCACAGTGGGTGTGGGGCAGGGTGATGCAGGGGTTTGATTTCACAACCGTGAGATCATGAGCCCAAAGCAAAGGTCAGATGCTGAACTGACTGAGCCACCCAGGCATGCTAGGAAGGCCATTCTAAGAAAAAAAAAATGTATATAACAATTTAATGTTACAAAAACAATCCGCTGTTTTCTTTTTACCATATAAATTCTCATCACTTAAAAGGCCCACCTCTTATTTCCTTTAAATAGCACACTTGCTTACAGCACGTGAGATGAAATTATATTACCCAAGCCTTAATTCATAAACAACTTTTCGGGGAAAGGTACACCCACAGTGTCAGCCATGGGCCTAGAACGCTGCTTGACACTTAGAGAAGCGATCTAATGAAAGAGGTAGGTGCTCCTGTTTGTACTTTGCGCGTGAGGAAGCTGACACTAGGAGAGGGAAATTGACTTGCTCGAGGGCCTGTGGGTGATTAGTGGTTGAATTAGAACTCAGCCTCAGGTCTGGTTCTTAAGTCTGGCTTCCTTTCCCCCACTCCCCGTTCCAATGCCTGCAATCATAAGACTAGAACTTGTTTCTAAAGCTGTGTCTCTGGGGGCGCCTGGGTGGCGCAGTCGGTTAAGCGTCCGACTTCAGCCAGGTCACGATCTCGCGGTCCGGGAGTTCGAGCCCCGCATCGGGTTCTGGGCTGATGACTCAGAGCCTAGAGCCTGTTTCCGATTCTGTGTCTCCCTCTCTCTCTGCCCCTCCCCCGTTCATGCTCTGTCTCTCTCTGTCCCAAAAATAAATAAACGTTGAAAAAAAAAATTATAAATAAATAAATAAAGCTGTGTCTCTGGTCTGTCCATTCTACAGAGGCGAGATTGCACTCCGAGCTGGTCCTAGGCAAATCTAAGGAAGTGTACTAAATTTGTCTTTGACAACACCCCCAACTCCCCAGCAAGCTCTCTTTTGCTTCCCTCTACAGATTCTCAGTCAGCTAGTGGTGTCATCAGTTCCTTGCTGGCTTCCCCCCCCCCCCCAGAGCCTTAGTGGGGCGTCCGAGTCCTTCCCCTTCTCTCAGCATCTCACACTCTTAATCCCACCCACACAGTCTCCTTTATTCATAGCTTACCTGCCAATTCTATGTCATGATATAATGCTTAGTAATACCTTACACGGTCAAATTCATTACTAATTTTAAGTTATGTCATTAATTACCTCTACATGGTTTGAATCTTTTGAAGAAATAAAGAACTCAGGAATTACTTGCTTAATTAAAAACACATCCTAAAGAACAGAAGGAGAAGGATCTTAAGGGTACAAATTTTGGTGATATTCTCAGTAAAGTGTGTCTTTTGCTGTCCCTCCAATCATACCACATAGTTAGCCATCATATGGGCTTGTGCTTTAGTCCGCTTGATTACATCCGAACCATTTATAACATAGGACACACTTTCTTAAACTTTATAAACCTGGAGAGGGGAGGGAAGTCAGCAGAGAGGGGTCCATTTTCTTACTACAAAAGCCCTGTATCTAATAACGCATCTAATTACAAAGATGGAGGTTCTCGGGGTGCCTGGGTGGCTCAGTCGGTTAAGCGTCCGACTTCAGCTCAGGGCACGATCTCACCGTCCGTGAGTTCGAGCCCCGCGTCGGACTCTGGGCTGATGGCTCGGAGCCTGGAGCCTGCTTCCGATTCTGTGTCTCCCTCTCTCTGCCCCTCCCCCGTTCATGCTTTGTCTCTCTTTGTCTCAAAAATAAATAAACGTTAAAAAAAATTTAAAAAAAAAAAAAAAGATGGAGGTTCTCTCTAGCCTATCCAGCTGTATGTCCTAGTAGTGACTTTATGTCTTCCCCTTACAGCACAAAACGCTTCTCATTTTCAATTTTTTTCAGCTGCAGAGGCATTGAATACACCGTTGCTACTAAAAACAAAGCTCAGAGTCCAATTTGGAGACCTCGGTTTTCATGATGTTTTCAAACGCTCAAATCAAGCCTTCTTTCTCTTACTGGTATTTCCTCTTTTGCCTCTCTGCTTCTGCATTGTTTGTCTTAGCACACAAAGAAAAAACATTTAAATGCAAAGAGATAAATGGGTGGTAATCATTACAAATGACCCATTAGAACTGAAGCCATTCAATCTGCTTATTTGAACATACAAAGGCATATCTCTCTTCTGAAATACTACACTGAACAGATAAGAGTGTATTCAGATATAATTTCACGTGATTATCTTATAACAGGCGCTCCTAGCCACAATTCTCTATCAGGTGTTGTTAAGCACACAAACTGCTTACCAATAAATCTTGTCCATCAAATCTTTATTTTTCTTTCAAAAGATTCCACTTTGCAGGCAAACTCTGGCAACACCGCCCACCTATTAAAATAGCAAGAAAAGAAAAATTGAAGTTGAGAGAAAAGACTCTGGAACAATCTTTGTTACAAAAAATTGTCCTGTGTCAAATGTATTTCCTCCCTGAGAAAAAACTACGTAGAGGGCATAAAAACTCATGTAGTAAAAGGCAAAATTAGAAAGTCAAATACAAGGGGTGCCTGGGTGGCTCAGTCGGTTAAGCATCCGAATTGGGCTCAGGTCATGATTACATGGTCGGTGGGTTTGAGCACCAAGTCGGGCTCTGTGGTGGCAGCTCGGAGCCTGGAGACTGCTTTGGATTCTGTGTCTTCCCCTCTCTCTGCCCTGCCCCTGCTCACACACACACACACACACACACTCTCTCTCTCTCTCTCTCTCTCTCTCTCAAAAATGAACAAACGTTTAAAAAAATTAGAAAGTTAAGTATAAAAGCAGAAACATTAAGGTGCCATTATGGACTTATTTTGCACCTGGATTAACCAATGAATGTTTTTAACTTATATTGAAGAGAGGGCAGTCCGGTTTGAGAAGACTGGTTTAGAAATTACTTTTAGGCATTATTTACTCTTGAAGCAGGGATTCTTTCTTATCCTGAAACTTTGGATGGGCTTCAGGGTCCCGTAAATTCTCAGAAATTTAGGTGTGTTCGTATGTATATTGGGCTTTTTTCCCTAGGAAATGTTCTGTAGTTTCTGTCAAATTTTCCAATTTTCAAATCTGAGAATCAGTGTTCTTAGAAGATTCTTTAAGGAATATGGAAAAGTTCGATACAGTTAGATACGTTTCAGTTAAATGTTGGTGTTTATGAGATCAAGGATGTGCATTCAAGGTACTTTTCTCTGGAAGACAATGAGATCAGGTCTGTCTGGAGAGTTGCAACAAAATCTGACAGGAAAATTAGGGAAGAGCTGAGAGTTACATTGAGGCAAGCCCCTTGTGTGAACTATGGGAACGCTCAATGCTATACCCAAATCATCATCATCATCTCAGTAACTTAACATAATAAAAATTAACTTCTCCAATTTGACAATACATTTCATATATTAAAAAAAATAAAAATAAAAAATAAAAATTAACTTCTCATTCACACCAAGTCCAATTCCTGGTCAATAGGCAGCCTTCCACGTGGTCACTCAGAAATCTGGGGTCCTTGCATCCTATGGCTCTGTCTTCTTGCATAGTCTTGGATCCCTCTGTTAGCATCTTGCTATCTTGCCAGGAGGTAGCAGAGGAGAGAGAGGGCATAGAGGATCTCATGAGGCTTGGACATCATTTCTACCCAGGTTCCTTCAAGCAAAATTCAGCCCCATGACCAAACCTAACTAGAAGGGAGACTGGGAAATATGGCCTCGCTGTATATTTAGGGGGTAGAAGAAACTTGTAGTGAGTTTTGGTGAACACACAGCATTTCTGCCCTCTCCTAAATGAAGCAACAGTACCAGGAAGAGGTTGGAGGTGAAGAAGATAGGCTGCTTTAGATACTGGTTGAAAGTCCATTGTCACTGGCGACCAATGTATGCCAACAACAGTAGGCAAAAAGGGCAGGAGGTAGAAAAGTGTCCAGAGGACAGGACAGGCTCAGCGGAAGTAAAACTTAGGAGAACAAATGCTCAGAATGTCAAGCATGGAGGCAAGAGGAATTTGGGAATTCAGTGATCAGTATCAGAGCCTGAGTCACCTAATTAGTATTGGCGAAGAGGTAGGGCTAGGAGGGGAGGCTGAGAGGAGGTTCTGGCAAGACCTAGAGTGAGATAACCAAGAGCAGGAAAATTACACCACAGAGATGAGGGCTGCACACAAAGGTAGAGTCAAGACAGATTATTTGTGAGGTGACTCCTTCACGACCAGAACCTACAGACAGGGGTCAACTATAAGGAGAAACCCATGGGAACCTGTTAAGGCCTGACATGATCCACCCTCAAATGTTACCAGTAACTTTATACTCTGCTTCCCAGCCACAGACAAGAACCCAAATTAAACCTAGTTTCCTCACAAATGTTTTGGGATGAAAAAGGGCAGTGAATCAGCACAAACCCTTCAGAGAACAGAGCCAATACCTCTCATAGAGTATAGAGGACCCAGGGTGGCATGTTTGCTTATAAGAAATAAATAACAAAAGTAGCAGCTAACATGTGTAAGACCTAGTTCTTGGGCTTTAAATACATTTAGCCACTTAATCTTTACAAAAATGTTTATTGGAAGGAGGTACCTTTATTACCCCAATTTTACAGATTAAAAACTGAGCAGTGAGGGGTGCCTGGGTGGCTCAGTCGGTTAAGTGTCTGACTTTGACTAAGGTCATGATCTCACGGTTTGTGGGTTCGAGCCCCATGTCAGGCTCTGTGCTGACAGCTCAGAGCCTGGATCCTGCTTCGAATTCTGTGTCTCCCTCCCTGTCTGTCCCTCCCCCGCTCGTTCTCTCTCTCTCTCTCTCTCTCTTTCTCAAAAATAAATAAACATTAAAAAAATAAAAAGATAACTGATCAGTGAGACTTATATGTAACTTGCTCAAGTAAACGGCAGAGCTGGGATTCTAAGAAGTCTGCCTCCAGAGTCAATGACCTTAACCACTGTGCGTACTGCCTTTCCTAGATCATCAAATTTGGCCAGAATTTCAGATAACATTTACTCACTTAGTGAAGGTGCCAGTGAGGACACACCATGTAACTCTCTCCCAGAGATTTCACCTACCATTTTGTTTCCAGAAAACTGCCCCATCCTTTTGGAATGCAGACTAAGTCATGGATATCCAAAGAACGTCTTGGGCAGTTCACTGGAGGGGCTGTCCTCTCAAAAAATGTGTGCTCTGTCGCAGTGATAAGCTTGGAAGTAAAATATGCCACAAATGAATGAATGCAGATTGTCAGGGTTAGAAGGGCCACACACAGTCCACCCGTTTTAGGGCAGCGAGGTTGAGTAGCTTGAAAACTGTCCCTGAGGAATAAAAGCAGGTTGTCCAAAGTTCCACGTAAAATACTTGCCTCCTTACCTCAGACCATTTTCTGTACTCAGCGTAAGGGGATCGTAAGAATTAAAAGCCAGAAACTGTAAGCAGTGATGTGACTACATTCATTCTTATGTTGCTAAAGGAACCGTGAAAAAGAAAAGGGTTCAACTTCATAGAATTTCTTGTCTACGAAATAAGGAATCCGATGTCTTGTTATATAACTAGCCAGGAACTATATCCATTCACGCATTTATTCACTCATGCCAGTCTTTCTCCTACCATTTATTCATCCATCCACTCATTTATCAATTCGGGCATTAATTCATTCATTTGCTCAAGTATTCACTCATTCCAAAATATCTACTGAGCCAAAATTTGTGCTAAATCCTAGGTGTTTTTAGCACCCTCATTCAGTAGTTTTCTTTCTGCTTGGTTTTCAAATTTTGTTAACAAGCCCAGTGTATGGGATGCCAGTACATTTCATTATAAAATGACCTTTATATTAAAGATATTTCAGGGGGCGCCTGGGTGGCTCAGTCGGTTAAGTGTCTGACTTCAGCTCAGGTCATGATCTCACAGTTCAAGAGTTTGAGCCCCATGTCGAGCTCTGTGCTGACAGCTTGGGGCCTGGAGCCTGCTTCAGATTCTGTATCTCCCTCTCTCTCTGCTCCTCCCCCACTCGTGCTCTGTCTCTCTCTCTCTCTCTCAAAAATAAATAAACATTAAAAAAATTTGGGGCGCCTGGGTGGCTCAGTCAGTTAAGCATCCGACTTCGGCCCAGGTCATGATCTCACGGTCCGTGAGTTCGAGCCCCACGTCGGGCTCTGTGCTACCAGCTCAGAGCCTGGAGCCTGTTTCAGATTCTGTGTCTCCCTCTCTCTGACCCTCCCCCATTCATGCTCTGTCTCTCTCTGTCTCAAAAATAAATAAACATTAAAAAAAATTTAAAAAAAATTTAAGAATGTATGTTTTGGGAATCATAATCAGGCCATTAATTATGGTATTGCTTGTAGCTTCTATCCATTAATTCAAAGTAAAGAGTTCACTTAAGGAGTATTTCCTTTTTTGCTCAGGACCTCAGTTTTGGCCCCATCCTGTCTTTTACAGGCCACATGCTTAGTCCCTAGCCAAACATGGACAAGTCTTAAGTCAACAGTAAATTGCCCTCGGTACCAAAGAAGGCCTAAGATTTCTGCAAACATCTATGAGAGCTGTAAGGCCCTTGCTGTCCTTGTTAAGAAGTATACCTCATTGGCGGGCACCTGGATGGCTCAGCCGGTTGAGCGTCCGACTTCGGCTCACATCATGATCTCACGGTTCGTTGAGTTCGGGCCCCACATTGGGCTCTGTGCTGACAGCTCAGAGCCTGGACCCTGCTTCTGATTCTGTGTGTCTCTCTCTCTCTCTCTGCCCCTCCCCCACATGCTCTATGTCTCTCTCTGCCTCTCAAAAATAAAGAAAACTAATAAAAAATAAATAAAAAAAAAAGAAGTACACCCCATTGTGACAAAAACATGTATTCTCAGTCTTCTTGGACAGTAGAAAGGGGTTTCTGCATCCTGCTTCCCTACGGGGACCAGTTAGCGTTGTTTGTGCAAACACTGCAGTTCTGCCTTCTGCTCTAAATCATTCTGCTGTAGAGGCCCACAGTTCTACCAGCATGAAGACGCGTAACATGATTTAGCTCAGCGTTTGGTTCTGCATCACACGAGAACACTATTTTCTGATGGTAATAAGGGAGGGGACTACTCAGGAAAACAAAGCACAATGTCAAGGCGCCAACATTCTGATGTATTTATTTATTCATGTTTGTATTTGTGGATGGAAAATTTTTTTCCATGCTCCAGAGTTTTGTTAGCAACAAGACATTACAAATCAATAAACAACAGCTACGACTACTATCTATTGTAAACAGAATAATATACAGAAAATACACAGATACAACTACTTTGGTATACAGACATTTAATTGCTTTCTGTTCTAAGACGAATCTGAACACCGCCATTTTAATTTCTTTGTCGTATTTTCCCTTGAGATACAATTTTTTAGTGCCCATTGCTCTGCACTTGCCTTATCAGGGCAGGTTTGTAGCATACCAAAGAATTATAGAAAACTGTTTTCCTACCAAAGGCAAAGGAGGGTTTATCTGCTGCCACGTGGTCGTCTATACATTACAAATGAAAAAGAAGCAAGGTACAAAAATAAATGCACGCTTGCACGCCCACGTGTGTGTCTACATATGTGTGTGTGTGTATGTGTAATGTGTGTCCAAGCCTGGGAATACTGACTGATTCGAAAGGCTCTTACCTTGCTGGTCATCAAAATCATATATAACAGCCATTAAAAACTCACTTAGCTAGCAGCATGTACATCATGGGGTTGGTTATTCAAAGAGTAGACAAACAGATTTCTTGGATACTGTTTCCATTTGGGTTTTCCAGTTCGTATGGTTCCAGCTGGCGGTACTCAAAAGTCACACGATTTACGTGCTTTCCGCTAGAGACCATGCGCACCACCGTGTTGTCACAGCCAATTTTCATCTGGGCTATAATTCATGGAAAAAGCAAAAGGTTCCCTGCAGGTTAGAAACCACATAAACTGTGGTTCCTGTCGATCATTTAAACACAAAGAAAGCAGGGGGATGTATCTTCCTCTCACATACTTAAACCATGCACCTGCCATCAGGGGAAACGTTTTGTTTTCATTGTTATTATAATATATAATTAATTGTAGGATACTGAAATTGAACTCAGTTCTCCTCATGGGCAAAAAAAAAACAAAAAAAAAAAAAAAACAAAAAAAAAAAACACTGTTAGCCAAATAAAACTGGCTGGAAAGAGGAGTTGAAAAGAAAATCGCAGGCCCAAAATGGCGTCCCTGAGACCAAGGCCCCAAACTGGGGCTGAATACCTAATTTAATTGTAATTTCAACCTCCCCTAGAAAAATAGCCTTAACCAGTCAGTCAGGAATTTTTCCATCAACGTTAAGGAATCTGCCACAGGGGCCCTCTCCATCCCCCCGAAGGAAGATGAGGCAGTCTGCAGGATAAGACACCTTGCTTTTCCCCCTCAGGGAAAGTGACCTGCCTGGAACAATCCTTTTCTCTTGCCAAATTTCTTGTCCTACCCTTCTATAAAAACCTTCCATTTTGTACAATGCCTTGGGGACCCCTCTACTTGCTAGATG
Source organism: Herpailurus yagouaroundi (assembly GCF_014898765.1). Lineage (NCBI taxonomy): Eukaryota > Metazoa > Chordata > Mammalia > Carnivora > Felidae > Herpailurus > Herpailurus yagouaroundi. Next base: position 98,981,762 of record NW_024412377.1, read on the forward strand.
GAATGCTCCCCGATTCATGAATTATTTCGTAAAGCCAATGAGATCTTTCAAATCTACTCAGTTGAATTTTTGTTATTTAACAGAGGCAATAAGACGTCTCTTTGCATTTTTCACATTCTCCTACCTTCGAGGCTTCTGCGGTAAATGCAGTGAAGGCAATCTGTCTACCATGCACCTCTGCTCTAGCTTAGTGTTCTCAGCAGGGGCAGTACCGCCCTCTAGGGACAGGTTGGGAATTTGCAGGTGTAGTTTTTGGTTGTCATAGTTCTGAGGATGCAAGTGGCAGTTAGTGGACATGGCTAGAGGACAGAGTGCACCGATGAACATTACATAGACTAAAAAAAAAATCACCTGATAATTATTTTCTGAGCCTAGATAATAACTCTATTTTACAGATAAACAAAAATAATTTGCATAGTTTAGATACACATGAATATACTTGGGTTTGTTCTATTATTTACCTGCACCTTTTCAGTCTCATTTTTTTCTGTGCTTCTTACATGGAATGGCCTTTGATATCCTTACTTCTCTTAAATCCAATCTTATTATTATTTGTATAAGCATCTGGCAACGTTTATGTCTATCTTCTAGTGCAGATATGACCAAACAAGTGTATACTGAAACTCACATATTTTTATCTAAAATTTCTTTCATTTCTCCACTGTCAAGCTGGTCCCTGAGGCAAGATTTATGTGCCCTACGATGATTTTTTTCTGCTATTTTAATTTTGTCCATCTTTCCCTCCCCCACTTTGTCTCTATAAGGCCTATAGCATTCTGAGAAACATGAACATCATCATTGCATAAGAGGTACTTCACAAGCCTGTGCCTGGGTTCAAATGAAGTAAAACAGCTAGATACTTATTGAGGTAAAAGCCAATTTAGATACATAATAAATATAAAACCTATGTTTCTTTTATATAAGCACCAGGGAGTCTAGATTAAGCTTCTGTGAGGAGTCCAAATTTAATTTGCTTTAAATTATTTGAAAGGTCATTCTTTTTCTGATATTACTCTAAACTTTAATATATATAACACGCTCTGTTTCCTTCGTTAATGTGAATCGTATTTACTTATTACTGGACATAACTGTACCAAAATTACTCTGGCTTCAATTACCTACATTTTAAGGCAAGAGTTGTCTTTAGACCTTAATCTACTCTTCTTACCTAGTGCAAATGCATCTCCTCACAGGTGCCCTCCTGCATGGAAGGATCCAGTGCCTCAGAGAATGTAGTAAGAGGCGAGAAAAGCCACATGTACTGATGGTCTAAACCAGCAATTTCCAGCCACCCTCACCATACCTGGGCAGAATCAAATGGAAAATCTTCACTGATCCCTAGCAAAGAATATTTGGTTCTGTTGGGCATCCTGTGCACTGACCTGGTCTTTTATTTCCAGTGACCACTTCTAGATTTTAGAATGTATTTCTGTTTTTGCAGTAGTCTTTCAGAAGCTGGTTTTGCTCCTAGAAGTTGGGGACATTCAGCAGTTCTGAGAATTTCTGATAAAGAATATCACTTTTTAATTTGTGTGCTACGAGTAATACACACATACACATATATTTAGGAAATTTATTTGGATATTATTATATTATTATATTGTAACTAATTGATGGCATTTCTATTTGAACTATAGTTTTCAGTTAGTAAACTCTTTGGTATCCAGAGGACAAAAGCACTGACTTTCAGGAAGGCGGAAAGAGCACGGAACAAAAAAAGCTTTGTCTTTTTCATGGTCTTACTCAGGGCCAACCTTAAACATGCACCTGTGTTCCTTCAGAGGTTTCTTTTCCAGTGTCCGATATTTTGAAAATGCATTCACTATAACCATACATATGCTCAAATGTAAAATCCTCACATTGGCTCAATGTACAAAATGGAAGCTTTCTAGGTGGAACCTGCCTTCCCATGTATAAAAAACGTGGGATGTTTTATTTAAGGAAGTATCAGGTTTTATTTAAAGAATCTTGATAGGCTCGTAAGTAATAATCAAAGACACATCTCACCAGGGCCGTGAAAGGAATAGCAGAGGTCAGCCAAAGGCATCATCTTGGAAGGGTCCAGTCCAGTTCCTCCCAACAGCTCCACAAAGTCTCCTATTCCCCCACAACCTGCTGAGGGGTTCTAAAAGAAGCAAGCAGCAGAGAAAGATATATTTCAACCAGTTACGGAAGTCAAACCATTTGACCAACTGCAATTTGGTGAATTCACTCCATTTGCCGTGGACATCCTGGCAGTGCCATTTAATTTAACACCCAGGACTCCGGAAATGAAAAGATACTGAAAAGAAAAAATAGTCATAAGAACTGCTTTTCTAAATCAGTTGAGTAATCATTTCTTTAAATGTGTGTGCATTAAAAAATTTTTTTTATCAGCTCAAGGACTGGAATGATGCAATAGGAATCTGTAAACTCCACATAAAATGAATGAAAATTGGATCTGAAAATGCTTTGCTTTGTAAATCATTTGGACATACATACTGAATTATTTGAATTTCTTAACTCATGCAGTCAGAATTTCTATTAATAGATAGGTCTTTACAGTTTTTCCTTCAACTCACCTCTTTCCCTCCTCTTTATAAAAGACTTCTCCTGCTATTGGGATGATCCTTATCATTTCTGCTGACAGGCATTTAGATTAGTTATAAGAATGCTAAAGAAAGAAAAGAACCCTAATTTGGGGCTTAAGCTAGCTAGAGTCACCACTGCCTTTCTCCTCCCGACCAAAACTAATTTATTTTGAGCTACTCAAAACCAGAATGTATTCTTAGACTTTGCACAATCACTGTAACAACCACTTTCTGCTTCCCTTCTTCCTTTCCACACTGCTTTGTCCATACTCCCTTGTCCACACTGCCTGTCCACGCTGCCTGTCTACACTGCTTATCCACATTGCCTGTCCATACTGCCGTGTCCACACTGCCTGTTAATGCTGCCTGTCTGTACTGCCTATCCACACTGCCTGTCCACATTGCCTTGTCCACACTGCTCTGTCCACTCTGCCTGTCTACATTGGCTATCCACACTGCCTTGTCCACACTGCCTATCCACACTGCCTTGTCCACACTGCTTATCCACACTGCCTTGTCCACACTGCTTGTCCACACTACTTATCCACACTGGTTTTTCCACACTGCCTTGTCCACACTGCCTGTCCA
>NW_024412377.1:98984929-99041884 GCF_014898765.1 Herpailurus yagouaroundi
CCACACTGGTTTTTCCACACTGCCTTGTCCACACTGCCTGTCCACACCACCTATCCACACTGCTTTGTCCATATTGCCTTGTCCATACTGCCTATCTACACTGCCTATCCACACTGTCTATCCACACTGCCTTGTCCACAGAAATTCCTGCATTTCACTCTTCCCACACAAACAAAGCAGCCGCTTTCAGTCCCAAACATTGTACTTTGGGCCACCTGTCTCCTGAGGTCAGGGCTACTAGTCTTTGTGGGCATGTGACCACAAGCCAGACAAGCCATACAAGAGCCTGTTGCTTGGTTTAATGCTGTGCCGTCACCATCTTGAAATTCTTAATACTTTTAAAATAAGGGCCCCCCACATTTTCAGTTTGCACTGTCTCCCACAATTACATGGCCAGCTTTGCCTGTGATCTTCTTTATTGAGGCATACTCATTGAGAGATCTAGTGCAGAGCGGCAAGATGCTCAGAAGTGAGCCACATGGACCCTGACACATACAGAAAAACATCTAAAGTAGACAATGTTAAGCACACACACGCATGCACACACATAAAAACACACATTCAAACATGCAGAAGACATTGAGATGCAACTAGAAGTAAACAACCGAGTAGAAAAAAAATAGAATACCAACTGTTTGGCCAATACAAGGAAGTAGGTGGGGACACACATTTTTTAAGTGCTTACTGTATGCTGGGTCCTATGCCTTGATGCTCTACACATCATTTCATCCAAGAATGAAACAGAGGCTTAACTAGCTCCCCTGTGGACAGGGCTTCTTGTATGAAGAGCTGAATAAGAGGTGAAGGAAAAAAACCTTAACTGCCTCTCCCTTGAGTAGAGGATGTCCAGGGGGAACATCTGTTAAGACTAAACTTTCCACTCGGTTCTTCAGGTTCTAAATTTCAGCAAGAGTGGTGAAAGGGAAAAGGCAGGCCCTGTAGAGAGAAATGGGAAGTACGGGGGTTGGGAAGAAGTAGGTGCTAAAATGAGGGAAACCAAACAAAGAAACATAGAAGTTAGACACACCTGTTCCTTGACATTCAATGACTTCTCTCTCCTCTTCCCAAACATCTTAGCTATTCTTAGGAATGAGAAGTACTATACTACCCTGCTCCTCAGTAGTGATCCCCTAGGTTTCTCTGTTGAGGTTCTGCCTCCCTGGACTAACCCACTATCATCTCTTGCCTAGACTATGACAATGGCCCCTAGGGGCACTCCCTGTACCACTCTGGCCCCCATAGCCCATGCAAAGCCAGAATGGCCTTTAGGTAATCAATCCTCTCCCTCCTGCCTCCGACCTTGTTAATTAATTTGGTCATGAACTCAGCAATTCCCAGCCACCCTCATCCCACCAAGCATAATCCAATGGATCGTGTTGCTTTCCTGCCTGCCCCCTTTCAGTGCTTTCCCACTGCACTTACAGTAAACTCCAAATCCTCAATATGATCTGCTGGGTTCACCACACCCTGGCTCTGCCCGCCTCCCTGATGTTGCCTAATATCCCCTCTTCCCCATACCTTTCTTTTTATTTCTGGAAGCCCACTTCTTCCTCTGAGCCTCTGCACTGCCATCTCCTCTGTCCCTGGTCCTTCCAGTGGCTGCTGGCTCCTTCTTACCTATCACTCACGTTTTACCTTAAATTCCTCCTTCTCAGAAGTTTCCTTTCCCGACCACCTTATCTCAAGGAGCTCCCGCCTCTCCCTCTACTGCATTGTCTATCACACCACTCTGCCTCATTTTCTGTAGGGCACTCACCGCTATTGCAAATGCATTGTACTGTTGCTGAGCTCAACCCACTAGAATGCAGGTTCCCTGTGAGCAGGAGCTCTGTTGCTCGTCGCTCATTTCCAGCATCTAAGATAGTGCCTTGCATGTGGAAAGTGCTCAAAAAAATATTTTGTAAAGGAATAGATAGATGCCTAGAACCCTGCAGACTTTAACATTTTTTCAAGGGGAAATACCAAAATTACTCCTCACAGCCTAGAATAACTAAAGGGTAGATCTCCCAATCTGCGATCATGCTTGCCATCTTCTACAGTATACATCAGGAATAACATATACGTGGTATCAGGACGAAGGGCTATGCCAAAGACATCTCCTTATTCTGGTCTTTATCAAAGGATCATTCTTCCACTAAGGTTCAACTAAACAACCCCCCCCCCCAAAAACAACAAAACAAAACAAAACAAAACAAAACAAAACAACACAACAACAAACAGGCACTAGCTCATGAATTCAGGGCTTAAAGGAAATTAGATATACACCTATTTTCAGTCCTGGTCCTATTTATTTGGTTTTTACTGGAATCTACCTAATTAGGAACAATGACTGTCTATGATGTCAGCAAATATATGAGCTATCTTAACCTAGAAATATAAGAAAGTATAAGGAAATGAGAATGACCCAGAGGGAAGAAGCTAGCAGTGCAAAAAAAAAAAAAAAAAGGGAAAAAAGAAAAAAAAAAAAGATCAAGCTCAGCATTAGTTGTAAATTCCATACAGAAGTTCAAAGGAATATAGGTTGATGGAGCTTCTCAGCTAATATTTTCATGCAAAATGAATTGAGTTAAACATAATGCAACAAAATCTTCAACACTCTACTGTATTTTGCAACTTAAAAATCCAATTTTGTATTTTATGCTACACTTAGCATTCCTTCACAACACAGTTCTGTCAATGAGACACTTCCTTCGTGTCAAAAAAAAAATTCCGATAATCAGAAAAACAGCTGTGTAGATGACTCACACTAGGTTCTGCTAGGAGAGAATTTCTGTAAAAGAGGCAAGTACCAGAGAGTTCAATTGTAATTACATGTCACAACTTTCCCAATTGAAAACCTTTCCTGTATCTCGAGAAAAGTAGTCAAGTAATCGGAAGGGGCACATGAGTACGCACCGAGCAGCGTGAGGCAAATAGAAGGGGGCTTTCATCAAAGAGGCGAGGGAAAGCGGATGTGGGGCTAAATCAACAGAAGAGCATGCTCCCACAATTTACTAATGTCCATGTTTGCCCTGTATGATCGCTCCTCCTCTGATAAAGCTGTGGCCTTAGTAAATGATTGGGAAGGAAGAAAGCAACTCACCTTTGACTGCAAACCATGTAAGTGTCCCAGGGTGAGATCAGATATTTTGATCACCACAGGATAAATTATGGAGAAGCTGCAGTTTCGATGCAGGTGCGGGACTACCAGGGTAAACCTTCCATTTGGGGTCTGGGAAATGACATTGCAGGCTTTGCGGAAAAACAGAATCACATTGTCATTATGGGTATGCAGGGTTCTAATAGAAATTTATCCTATCTGGGGCGACTGGGAGGCTCAGTCGGCTAAATTTCCGACTCTTGATTTCAACTCAGGTCATGATCTCACAGGTTCATGCAATCAAGGCCCATGTCGGGCTTCATGCTGATAGTGCGGAGCCTGCTTAGGATTCTCTCTCTCTCCATCACTCTCTCTGCCCCTCCTCCACTCCCTCTCTCTCTCTCTCTCTCTCAAAATAAATAAATATTTTTTAAATGTAATAAAAAATCACTGGTGATGTGCAGACATGGTCAGAAGGTTCTAGGTGGCAAGAGTGCTTCTAATCTTGGGGCACCTGGGTGGCTCAGTCGGGTAAGCATCCGACTTCAGCTCAGGTCATGATCTCGCAGTTTGCCCTGTGTCGGACTCTGTGCAAACAGCTCGGAGCCTGGAGCCGGCTTTGGAACATGTGACTCCCTCTCTCTCTGCCCCTCCCCTGCTAATGCTCTGTCTCTGTCTCTCAATAAATAAATAAATGTTAAAAAAAAAAAAAAAAAGAATGCTTCTAATCTCAATCTCAATCTCAGGGAGTTACCTTGTTTACAACAAGCACAAGACTTAAATTAGTAATTAATCAAACAACACTAGCTAGTGGAAGTTCTAGAAACACTTCATTAACTAGGGTCCAAGTTCCAGCTGAAAGTCTAGAAAAAATAAAGGCTCAAAGGTAAAGCCAGAACTAAAACCTTGCCTGTCTGAAACATTCACTCATTGAACTTGGAACCATAATGATATATTTTTTTAATGTTTATTTAGTTTTGAGAGAGACAGAGACAGAATGTGAGTGGGTTAGGGGCAGAGAGAGAGGGAGACAGAGAATCCAAAGCAGGCTTCAGGCTCTGAGCTGTCAGCACAGAGCCCAACACGGGGCTCGAAGTCACAAGCTGTGAGATCATGACCTGAGCCAAAGTCGGACGCTCAACTGACTGAGCCACCCAGGCGCCCCAGAATCATAATGATTTTTTTTAAAATAATGAAGTAAATAAATAATAAAATTGTTACAAAATAGACTGAGAAAAATAGAAGAACGGTAGAGGAACAGTAGAAAGAAAGGGAGAGAGAGAATCCGAAGCAGGCTCTGCATTGTCAGTGCAGAGCCCAATGCAGGGCGCGAACCCACAAACCATGAGATCGTGACCTGAGCTGAAATCAAGAGTTGGAGGCTTAATTGACTGAGCCACCCAGGCACCCCAAAGATTTCCGACTTCTAACCACACAAATATAGGAGAAACATTTCATGTTGCTTTCTGGGATTATTCTAGCTCTCAAAATAGCCTTGCGGGGGTGGGGGAGGGGTTCTTTCAAAAATTCTCTTTTTTAAAAAATAAAAATTAGAATATAATACATTATTCTTTGGCAGATAAGGCCCCATTCTTCCACCACACAAAGTGTCAACATTAATACTATTGTATGCAACCAAAAATGAGTGATGTTTTATTTTCCCGATTTTTAAAAAACTATTTTTCTCCATTTAACTCTGTAAATATATAGATGCATATATATATTTCGCTTCATGGGGAAAAATAATAAGCAGATGAATGAACTAATTTTGATTAGAATAATGTGTTTTAGGCCTGGGCTGTTCAGTTTTATACAGCATCTATGTTTGTATCCACCAGAAACGGAATAAGTTAGAGAGGTGGACTCAGAATTAGAGGGCAATGTTGAGGTCCTCTGGTCCAACCCTCTGCTCAGGACATGAACTCTGTCTACCACATCCCAGAGATGCAGTCTTTCAGCCTTTGCCTAAATATCTCTAAGACTACAACTTCAGATCTGATCCCTCAAGCGTATCCAAGATTAATGGAATGACATGGAGGGATTACAGTTTGTCACCGAATCCATTGTCATGCCTCAGATTAGAATAAGACTAAAGAGAAAAAAATAAAATTCTACCCACCAAAACTTAATATCCTACCTAGCCTAGGAAATAAGTTGAAAACTGTGAATTGATTTTCAGAGCAATGAATAGGAAATATCCTTTAGGTCATTTCTAATGACAAAAAAAAATTTCCATTCAAATCATTCCTCACTTCAAGTTTCTTAAGTCTGGTGCAATCACACTACCTATGAAAAGTGGATCTGACACTCCCTCCCTCCAAGTCCTTACTGACTGAGAAGAGAGGGAGCCCACTTACGAAAGAGGTTGGGATCTGTCTTTATGGTTACTGTAAATCCGTTTCCTGGTTGACGAACCCGGAAGAAGATCATGGCCACATTCTGGGAGGATCTGATGCTCCTTCGGCTAAGACCACTGTCACAGAAATCTATGTACCGCTCAGTTGTGGGGAGAGGATGATCCTGGGAACTGGGGAACTTCTCCCCCTTGAGAATCCAACCATCAAATACCTTCCAACAAAAAACACAGAGAGAGATGATCATCTCCACCAACTCCTGAGGTCACAGGTGTGTTGAAATTCTTACCTAGCAACGCACCTTCTGTCCTATGTCCGTCTGTGAGCAAGGGACAACCTGCACTTCCCTGCCCACTGCTTTCCATCTATATATTTTTTGACCGTGAAGGTTGTCTGCAAGTATTATTGTTAATTAATGATTGGGTTTTTTCCTCCATAAACCTTAAAGTATCCAAAGCAAGTAAACTTTATTATACTCTGTTTTATAATTCCAGCCTCCTTGGTACCTGAAACTACAGCCAATATACATTTTTATCTTGGTCATATTTTCCACACATCCCATCTTCAGAAGAATTCCATACAAGCATAATGTGGGTTTCACTTGGTCTCTTCCTTCTCCTCGTTGACATATAAACAAAACATCTCAAAACTAACAAAAGAAAAAAACTAGAGCAGCAACTTCACCTACTTGCCCATGGTTATATGTGCCCATTTTCCTCACTTTGAAACTTTTGTTTCATATTAAAATACCAAGAACTGCTTCAACACTCAAACAGCAATGGCTGTTAGGCCACTTAGGGCTTTCTACCTTCACCTGTTAAAGTCAGCTTGTTGGACAAATGGTCAGAGTCTATTGATGTTACTGTTAAAATCACCACAGGTCTCCAATGTAACGGGTTGAGCCTGGTTCACCCTGGCAAAATCACCAGCTACAAAGTGCTTCCGCGGATTGGTCCTCTTCTAAAAGGAGTCTGACAGATTCCAAAATCATTCCACTTGGGAGGTTTTTAATCATGATCCTTTTAACGGGGCTGTGTAACTCCATCAACCGTCCCAGGCTGACCCGGTAGACTTAGAGAGACCGACTAGGAGGGGGCATGTACTGAGGCCGGGGGACTCGGCCTTCCACCTGCCTCCGACTAGACTGGCTCTCAGCATCCCGCCCAGAGGCCCGGGCCCCAGGGCTTCCAAACCGAGTCCCCCGGGGAATTCAAGACAGCTCCCGCGAGCCTGCGACAGCTCCCCAGAGCCAGGGGCCGGCCTCAGAAGCGGGGCTGGCCCTCCTCGTGGCCCCGAGCGCCGGTGCCAGTCTGGATCAGTTTTCGTGTAACACAGCGCTTCTCGCCGCAAGTTCAGTCAAGTCTTTGGGGGCGCCCGGGTCCCAGGAGCGCACGGAGGGGAAGTCAAACAACCGCCGCCGGAGCTCCGGGCGGGGTTCGCGCCCCGCGGCGGTGCGGGGTGGGGGGGCGCCTCTCCCGCTCGGCCACCAGCCGGCTCCACGCACCGAGCCCCACGCCGGGCACGGCGCCCCGGCTCACCCCACTCGGGGCCCCGCGGCGGGAGCGTGCGCCGCGAGGAAGCCTCACCTTCAGGAAGTCGCCGCCCTGGCAGTCGATGGAGACCAGGTCGTAGTGGATGGTGACGAACTCTTCGGGCTCGCCGATGAGGAAGGCGGCGCAGTGCAGCTGCGGCCGGTCGGCGGTGAAGGTGAACTGGCCCGGGAGGCTCAGCATGTCCAGGCACCCTGGGGGAGGGGCAGTGGGGCCAGGGGGCCGGGGCTGCGGCCACCGACGCCCCGTCCCCGGCCGGCCCCTCCCCGCGGGCCCCCGTTCCCGGGTCCGCGGCGCCTGGTCCCCACGCCGAGCGCGTCACCCACCCCCGGCGGGCCCCTGAGCACGGGGATCGCGCCCCCGGCCGGCCTGGCCAGCCCCTTCCCGGAGGTGCCCGGGGCCCCGTGAGCGGGTGCGGAGCCCGGCCTCGTCACCTCCCCGCTGCCCCCGGATGCGCGCCGGCACCCCGACTCACGCAGCGCGCGGCGGTACAGCGGCTCCCCCGCCAGCTCCCGCTTCAGGTTGGCGCCCAGGAACCGGAGAGGGTCGTGGTCCGCAGCTTCCCGCAGCTGGCGAGGAAAACGCGTCAGTCCGAATGAGTTCAAGACTGCGGGAAAGGGGACCCGCAGCGGGGCACTCTCCCTGCCCCGCAGCGAAGAGAATAAAGTGAAGGGATCCAGGTCTCCCGCGTCCGCGTCCGGAGCAGAAGAGGTCTCAGACCCTTTTCCTCAGACCAGGGTGTCCCCAGGGGCCAAGGGAAGGACGTAGTGGCGAGGAGGAAGACCAGGAGAAAGAGGGGGCAGAAGATAGGGAAGAAAGGGCTAAGCCCAACACGGGCTGAGAGCTGAGGCAGGAGACCCACCCCCAAGGCTGGACACACACACACACACACACACACACACACACACACACACACGGAAGATGTGACGGCTCAGTCCGGAGATCGCTCACCTCTAGGTACCGGCTCTCCCCTCTTAGAGCCATCAAGATGAGAATGAAGTGACACTGAAGTTTGAAGGAAGGCGACATGCCGGTCTTGCCTCTGCAGCTGGTCGGCTGGGCTCTGGAGGTCTCAGGATTTGCTTCCCAAAACTACGCCCAGGCTGAGAGCTAGAAGCTGGTAGGGTCCCTTTGCTGGGTCTCTTTTATAGAGCAGTGAGGAGGGGAGGCTCTCTGCCCCTTAACTGATCTGAGCTCAGTAACCATGGGTTACCCTGTCTCAGTGACAAAGTGCGTGCTGATGACGAGGGTCCAGCTCTCAGCCACAAATTCTCAGAGTGGTCCAGCATTATTCACCAAGAATGATGTTAGGCACTTAAAACTTATTGAACTAAACTGTGGGACAAAGAAGGAGGTAAGGATAGAAAATAAAGGAAGGCGTTTGGCTTGACCTGCCAAATGCTGAATTATCGTTTCCTGTGGATATTTAGGGAATTTTCAGTGTTGCAAAGCCAAGTGACAAGGTTACACACATACATAAAATACCCAAACAGATAATCTTATCGTGCAGGCTTGTCCCAGAACCTTGATGGAACCATGCTGGAAATCGTCAGAGATTATAGTGTTTGTGCAATTGCTCTTGTCTCTCAGGAAGGAACTTGAGGAGTTTTTAGCTCCAAAGAGAGCTGAATAGAAGCCGTAGTCTGATTCTGCAGAATATGGCAACAATGCAACTCAAACTTTCTTTCTGTCCCTTAGTCTTTGCTTTATCCTGGTCCAGTTTCTTGTAAGCATTTCCCTAACGGAAAGCTAACTCTGGCATCTGTGAACTTCTGGATTTTCACCTAGTTTTGTCATTTAGCCCAAATGTGTACACCATAGGACACACTCCTGGGCCAGCTAACGGTAACCATGACCTTGGCATCCATCTGAACGAGTGAGAGATGAAGTCATTCCATTTCACACCTTCAAATCCTTGGATTATTTGAATATTCTGGTAGAAAGAACTGCCCGGAAACCTTACTATAACTGCTTATCAGCAACTGTACAGGGCTAAACAAATGACTTAGAGATCCAGAAATAAGTATCTCTGCTGATTAGACAGAAGATGGTTGCTTCCCCTTCATGTCAAAAGTTATGGAAAATATGGGGATACTAAACTTTTGGCTTTCCAATGTATGTGCTAAGCAAGGCAGCTACAAAGTCTAAAAACCTTGTCTTGTTTTACCTCTGCCTGACAGAAAACATGGTACTACCCTTAGCTTTCTTTGTTATTAAAATTAGTACAAATAATGAGACGTTAATACAAAATTTCAGTCAAGGAAATGGTTATATTATGTTTATAAATACTCAAAATTAAGTAGTAATTTGCCTAGTGGTATAGAACTTGGTATTTCCTTATCTTACTTGTTTAATTGGGAGGCCTTCCTACCTCCTCCATTTTTGGAAACAATCCTCAGACCGCAGAGAGTGTGACGGGGAAGCGAACCCAAAGGTCATGAACGCTGGCCACCATGTTCTTCTCTCCATCCTGGGACTGTGTAGATGTCTACATTTCAGAAAGGGCGTAAAGAGAGGAATCAAACAATACAAAAATAAATGGTTTAACACCAGCTTGCTTGGTCTGAAACACACCAGGCCATCTTCATGCCTGTCTCCCTCCCTGTTTGTGCCTGAGGAAGCTTTCAGGCTTTACCATCAACCTAGCCATAGCCTTGGCCTATTCCCAGAATTCAGCCTGGCATTCAGCTTGGGAAACTCTAGTTTATCCCATTTTGAGGGTCTGGCTTTTGTAGCGTCACCACGGAGACATTCTTTTCCAATCTTCACATGCTCACACACACACACACACACACACACACACACACACACACACTACTGATGTTCCTTACATGCATTCATGATGTTCCCTCCTCAGGAAGTGCACACTGGAAGATAAATAAGGGCAAATATAACCACAGATAGATAACATTCCATTTTATGTAACACCCCACAAATGATCACATATGGGTGAACTTTATTTCCACCAAATGTGTTATTTTCTCCAAGTTGGAAAATATCTACTAAGCCAATAGAAATTGTATCTTGGTTTTTTTTAATTAAGAGTAACTATAGGAGAAAATATTTATAAATGATATATCTGATAAGGGGTTAATATCCAAAAAATATAAAGAACTCACACAGGTCAACACCAAAAAATACCCTCAAACAGTCCAAAACAAACAAACAATCTGATTTAAAAATGGGCAGAGGATGCCTGCCTGGTTCAGTTGGTGGAGTGTGCAACTCTTGATCTCGGGGTTGTAAGTTCGAGCACCACACTGGGTGTAGAGATTACTTAAAAATAAAATCTTAATAAAATAAAATAAAATAAAATGGGCAGAGGAGCTGAAGAGATATTTTTCCAAAGATATAGAGATGATCAACAGACACATGAAGAGATGCTCAGCATCGCTCATCATCAGGGAAATGCAAATCAAAACCACAATGAGACATCACCTCACACCTGTTGGAATGACTAAAATCAAGAACACAAGAAACAAGTGTTGGTAAGGATGTGGGAAAAAAGGAACTCTCGGGGCGCCTGGGTGGCGCAGTTAGTTAAGCGTCCGACTTCAGCCAGGTCACGATCTCGCGGTCCGTGAGTTCGAGCCCCGCATCGGGCTCTGGGCTGATGGCTTGGAGCCTGGAGCCTGTTTCCGATTCTGTGTCTCCCTCTGTCTCTGCCCCTCCCCCGTTCATTCTCTGTGTCTCTCTGTCCCAAAAATAAATAAACGTTGAAAAAAAAATAAAAAAAAAAAAAAAAGGAACTCTCGTTCGCTGTTCATGGAAATGTAAATTGGTATAGACACTGTGGAAAACAGTATGGAAGTTCTTCAAAAAACGAAAAACAGAAATACCATATGATCTAATAATCCCACTATTGGGTATTTACCCAAAGAAAACGAAAATATTAACTCCAAAAAAATATATGCACCCTTGTTTATTGAAGCATTATTTATAATAGCCAAGACATGGAAGCAACCTAAGTGTCCATCAACAGATAAATAGACAAGGAAATGTGGTATATATACACAAGGGAATTTTGCTTAGCCATAAAAAAGGATGAAATGGTGCCATTTGAGACAACATGGATGGACCTAGAAGGTATTATGCTAGGTGAAATAAGTCAGACTGAGAAAGACAAATACCATATGGTTCCACCAATAAATGGACTCTAAAACAAAGAATAATAAATCAACAAACAAAAAGCAGAATCAGAACTATAAAATACAGAACATAAACTGAATAAAACTCATTGTTAACCAATAACAACAAAAGACTAATTTTCAGTTGCTTTCAAGATGATATGCTGTTTGAATAAATTTGGCTGTTTTTAATGCAATCATTTTAATAGATAAGACTTATTTTTCAGACATGTTTGAGATCAGGAAGAAAGAAACTAAGCAAATGTCCTTGGGAACTAATATAAACCAGCCTTTAGATGAAAGCTTCATATGTCAGTGATTTCAACCCAGATCCATTATCTTCTTTTGTTTTACTAAAGATGACCAGCAGTCAGTAAAGATTAGGACTTTGGGGGGTTGCAAGTGTCCTCTGTTGAAGTGATTAACAAAAGAAAAAGTTTACGACTACAAACAGGGAGTACTTAAGGGGGTGGGTTTGGGATTGACCCTAGAATAGAAAGAGATTTGGGATTATGTAGTTCCTTGCTTCTCCTGATACCTCAGTGCATATATAAGATGTCGAAGACTCCATAAATTTACACTTGGCTGTCACAGTTACATCATAGACCATGGGAGTGACTACAAAGGCCCCTTGGCATACTTACAGATTGTCTGGGTGAGCCACTATAGTTTCAGCACAATTTAAAATCCTGCCCCCCTGAATCAATGTTCTCATAATTCCCAGTCCACATAATTTTGTGGGAAAAAGCTCAAAGCCCAGGGGATAGGATCTTGTGGTAACATGACTGTTTTCATGACAGCCATACGGACAGAGAAGGGAGAAGAAGTTTCTAGAAGGGATGCTGGGTTCACAGAATAACAGGTATCTTCAAGAGACTGAAAACACAAAACAAAACAAAACAAAACAAAACCAAAAAACCCTGGTTTAATGCCCTCTTTGACCATAAGTTTTCTTACCTGTAAAAAGATGATCTATGCTGAGGATTATTTTAGGAATTAATATTCTATGTCCCACACAAAGGAAAGCTTCCAAACAGTGATGATATGAGAAAGTAAGAGAGATTAAATGATCTTCCCAGATTATCACCATGAGTCAGAAACAAAGTCTAGACGAAAAAGATCTATGTCCAGCCAGGTAAGTGATCCTCTTTCAAAGACAACAGCCCTGGAAATTAACCCCAAAATTACATTTTGGGCTTTAAGAATTACTAGGCTACCAGCAGAAAGTGAGACGGCACAGCCCAAAGCAAGATACTGGCAGATCAATAAGTACAAAGGAGACTGAGGATTGTTCATGTCTGCGCGTTCGTTGGCTTCCTTGACTTTGGATTGACATTGTTATCTCAACTTCCCTCAGGCTTACTCCAAAATATGCCATGACTAACATCTAGCCAATAGATCATGATGAAATGCAATTTAATAATCCCTCACTGCCTGCATCAAAGGGAAAAGTACAGCCGTGTCCAGATCAGTTGGTGTGTTTGTCATCAGGTAGTGGTGACGTGCATAGGCACATAACATCAGCCGCGTCTGTGACGGAAGAAAAATGAAGTGTAAAGAGTCTCATTTCTTAGTGCCTTAAAATAAATCTAAAGGAGAAAATTCTGCCAATTATGTGGAGTGACACGAGAGGTTCTAAATAAGGAAATCAGTAGGGATAACTGCAAGCTAGGCAGTGGTGAGCTATCTGGGGTGAGTTTTAGCACACTTTTCTGAGACCCCTGCCAGTGGCCAGCTTGCTTCTCCCCTCTGTCAACCGCTTCTTTTATTCATCCTTCCTTCCTTCCTACCTCCCTTCCTCCCTTCTTTCCTTCCTTGCTTCCTCCCTCCCTCCCCTCATTCCCCCCTCCCTCCCTTCCTTCCCCCCACTTCTTTCCTTCCTCCCTTCCTTCCTTCTTTCCATTCTTCCTTCCCTCCACAAATTGTGAGCAACAGATTTAGCTGCTCTACACTCATAGTATTTTATATATACCCTGAGTAGCCTTTCTCTTATTTTATTATACCTTTTAATATACCCGTCTTTGACTCCAAATGTCAATTCCTGGAAGTCTGGCCCTGTGGCTCATCCCTCTCTGTCCTCAGCACACACACACACACACCTGGAACTCCTGGATGGTACCCAAAAACAAATTAAAGCATTGTCACCACTACAATATTGGCTGACCACATCCCAAGATGTGGCCGCAGCCAGGTAATGAGAGTCAAATGGTAAAGTAGGGGGAAAGGGAAGAGAGGTGTGCTGAACCAGTTCCCAGAGTTGGCTCTCCAGGACCACAGCCAGCTGTGTGATGTGGCAGCAAGAAAGGTAGGGGGGAGCTGGAGGGACAGGGCTGGGATTCAGGCGGGGCACAAAGATTCACTCATCATGATAAATAATTTTATAATACAATACATAATAAAATGAAAGTTAATGCAAACGCCCCCCCCCCCACTCCATAATGAACAAAATAACAAAGGTTTAGATAAATATGCCCTTAATCTTAGTGATACTTCTTTTTGCCTCAGACTCCATTCTGCCCTAGCACAGCACCGTGGGGGCAACACCCCAGAGAAGTACTCAAGAACTGTAGGGGTTAAGGGGCACCTGAGTGGCTAGTCAGCTGAGCATCCAACTCGTGATTTCAGCTCAGGCCATGATCCCAGGGGATTGAGCCCTGCATGGGGCTCTGCACTGAGCATGGAGCCTGCTTAAGGTTCTCTCTCTATCCCTCTGCCCCCTCTCCCACTTGCTCTCTCTTTCTCCCTCTCTCAAATTAAAAAAATTAAAAAAAAAAAATAACTGTAGGGGTTTCATGCTTATTCGATCAACCCTCCAACCCCACAGGCTGTTCTGATTTCTGTCACCACAAACTAATTTTGCCCAGCCTAAACTCCCTAACATCGTAAGCATGCATCATGTACACTTTTTTGTTTGGCTTTTTTGCCCCTCTCAACATAACTTTTTAAACTTCGGAATGGGAGAGAATACTATAAATTCATATATCTTCCAAACCAGTAATATAAAGAAAACAATTCTATTTTAAAATGGGCAAAAAATACATAAAATAAAATAGGCCAATAAATGCCTTGAGAAGTCACCTCACGAAGAAAGATACAGAAATTTCCAGTAAGTGTATGTGAAGGTGCTCGACATCACCAGCCACCAGGGAGAGCAAAACAAAACCACAATCAAATACCACTTCACATGCACTAAAGAGCTGAATTAAAACTAAAAACAAAAATGAACAAAAAACCACCACCACCACCACCAACAAAGAAAGAAACCAAAAACCCCCTGATGACAGGTGGACTTTTGAGGAGAGTGGAGCCCCTAGAGCAGGCATGGAAACCCCATGCCCTTTCCTTTCCCCACAGCTTCCCCATGCATCTCTTCCGCTCAGCTCTTCCTGAGCTGTATCCTTCTATAATAAATCAGTAATCTCAAACTCGCCATTCACGAAACGCAGTGTGAAGATATGCTCATATGCAAAGAAACTAATGCAAACGTCTTAGAACCAGTGCCTCTGGCCAAACTATTAACTATTGCGGCCTAAAACAGAGCCAGAGCAGTGAGCACCTGCCCGCGTCACTGTGCTATCCACTCAACCATCTGGAAAACTATGGCTGCACCAATGTAAGAAAAATGAAACAAGAAGACCTAGATTATGTTACATTTTCCAGGTATTGTTCAAACCCCACAGTTGGGTAAATACAAGGATGACATAAAAATCCGGTAGTTTCTAAATTAAGAAGGAAACATTAACTTAAAAAAACTGACAATAACATTAAGAAAAAACGTAAAGGCAAACCAGTTGTAATGTATTTATGTAATGGAAAAGTATCCAGCAATAAAAAGAGAAACTCTTGGTCCATGTATCCACATGAATGAATTTAAAAAAGTTATGTTGAGAGGGGCAAAAAGCCAAACGAAATGTGTACATGATGCATGCTTGCGATGTTAGGGAGTCTAGGCTGGGCAAAATTAGTTTGTGGTGATAGAAATCAAAACAGTGTTTGTCTGTGGGGTTGGGGGGTTGATGGGGCACAATGAAATTTCTTGGGAGGTAGGAAATGTTCTATATCTTGATTGGGATGGTGGTTACATGGTATATACATTTGTCAAAACTCATAAAATTGTACAGTTAAGATCTGTGTATTTTATCATACATAAATTATTTCTCAGTTAGAAACACTGGGGAATAAAAATCATGGTGAGAAAATGCGTGATGCCTTCTAAAAGCTTCATGAGAGACACTAACACGTTTGTTCCCTGAGGAAGGCTAATGAGGTGTGACTAAAGAGATGTAAGGCAAAATAAGAGAAATTAGAAAAAAAAAAAAAGAGGGGATGAGAGAATAGAAGAAACAGGACAGGAATGAAAAGAAGAAAGGGAGAAAAACAGAGGGAGGAAAGAGATCTTGGGGTGCCCCCACAGTCGTTATCCTACCGTTAGGTTCTGAGTTAGCACCAACATTTTTTGAATTATAAAATATGAAATGCATAGAGAAGAGTGTATTAAATGTACATACATAGTTTAAATGAGAATAATACGATGTATTACCATCCTTATTCCTACCACTCAGTTTAAGAAACTGAGGGGGTCTTCCAGGGGTCTACCCCAGTTTCCCTTACTCTCCATCAATGGTTGTGTCACCTAGATACATATCCCTAAGGGCAATACTTTTTAATTTTTAAGCTTCAAGAACAGGTATAAATTTAGTCTGTAAGGAAGCCTTTCCCAATCTCTTCTCTAGAAGGGTTAAGTCTGGGTGATGGTGTTCTGGAGCCAAGTGGAAAGATCTGGAAGGGCTCTGCATTCAGGGTTCAGCGTGCAAAAGATCAGTCATTTGTCTGTTTCTCATACGGTGCTAGAATTTCAACAGTCTGGTGTCCACAGTACAGAGACCCTCTGCAGAGAATGAACCTCCAAACTTCTGTGGGAAGGGGGATGGATAGCAGGCTCAAGGGCTGAGAAATGATGAGAACCTATATCTGGAGATCTAGCAGCTTCTCCAAGGCTTTCAGCAGTGCTTTTTATTGGGTGTCTCCACCGCCTCCCCACCCCCGCCAACATCCCTGCAGAGCTCAGTTCCAGCAGCAACCCCTTTGAGCATGTTGCTCTGTAGTTTCCCCCCTGCTTGCCTTGAGACTATGCTTTCTCTAGTCTCAAACAAGGTACTCTTCTCATATCTGCTTTCTGGCTTCCAAAATGTTGGTGCTGTTGTCTTTTTTACAGTTGGTTCTCCAACCCCTCCCTTCTCTTTTGCTCCTTTCTTCCCCCCCCCCCTCTTCTTCCCCATCTCCACGTTTAACCTTTCTCTCTCTTTCCTCCTCCCACTCTCACAATGTGTGTGCGTGAACCCATTTATAGGAAATTTAATAGCGTTTTGGGAGGCAGTGAAATTGGGTGCTGCATTCAATCTGCCATCCTTCATAATTACAAAAAAAATGCATTTTTTTCCTTTAACATATTCATAATAAAAACATTAATATAGGCCAATACAAAGGAAGAGCCATAAATCATCCTTAATCCTTCCACGCAGATAGAACATAGTTAACAATTTAGTATTTATACTTCCAGAGAGATATATACATAATTTTCCTTACAAAAATGAGATTATAGTACATATACAACTTTGCAGTATGATTTCTTCATGTCATATATTATAAACAGGTTTTTATGTTATTAATATACTTTTCTCACATCATTTAAATGCTAAAGGATTCTACCGGCATGACATTTTATTTAATCAATCATCTATTGGTGAACATTTCTTTTTTTTATTCTTTTTAAGCTTTTATTTATTTATTTTGAGAGAGAGAGTGAGCAAAAGCACACACACGGGCGAGGGGCAGATAATCCCAAACAGGCTCCACACTGTTAATGCAGAGTCTGATGTGTCTCAGAACCCGAAGATCATGACCTGAGCCGAAATCAAGAGTCTGACGCTTAACTGACTGAGCCACCTACGTGACCCTGATTTTTTGGGTATTTTTGAGAGAGAGAGAGAACAAGAGGGAGAGAGAGAATCTTAAGCATGGAGCAGTATCTCACGACTGTGAGATTATGACTTGAGCTGAAATCAGGAGACGGGCGCTTAACCTACTGAGCCACCCAGACACCCCTATTGGTGAACATTTCTATTGCTTCTAATAACTTACTACTGGTAATTAAATGAATGCATAATTTAAAGTCCTTTACTTTGGTTCTCTAGATTTAAAGCTAAAGCCTGAAATGGATTGTCACCACGGATTCTTTTTTTTTTTTAATTTTTTTTTTAACATTTATTTATTTTTTGAGACAGAGAGAGACAGAGCATGAACGGGGGAGGGTCAGAGAGAGGGAGACACAGAATGTGAAACAGGCTCCAGGCTCTGAGCTGTCAGCACAGAGCCCGACGCGGGGCTCGAACCCACGGACCGTGAGATCATGACCTGAGCCGAAGTTGGCCGCTTAACCAACTGAGCCACCCAGGTGCTCCGTCACCATGGATTCTTAAAGGTAATAGCTCTTTGAGTCTGGGATCAAGAATAAACGAACAGAGCAGGGATACGTCAATACCATTTATAGTTTTGGAGGAGAAATAAATCAATTACTCTTCATAAAGTCATGAACATTCAGAATTGGATGCCTCCCCCAGCATTCACTCATTGCCTTCTTTTCAATTTAGAAGAGAGCCTGAAAGGAAAAGAGTAAAAGCATGAGGCAGACTGACAAAGGGGTTGCTTTATTTGTGAGGCTAAATGATGGATTTTAGATTGCTACACATGGCATCTCACAGCACAACATGCCTGTCTGTGAAGACCTCTGGGTATTTTGAGAGCAGGAAAGGTCAAATTAATCTCAATGATGTGTCAAATTAGCGATCATATGAATTCCATATTGTCACCTGCTCTTTGGCAGGTTTGATAAACCACATGTTAAATTGATTATGCAAATTATCATAGGTAAATTAAAACATCTGTTCCACATATCATCAAATTTCAAGGTGAAAGTCTTCCTGAAGGTGAATTTTCAGTCCCTGGTATGTTTCTTTTCTAATGCCACACATCAGATGCTACATGTTCACAGCACTGAACAATAAGCTAGTTTGTTTTTCAGACGCAATGCCAGTTGACATGATCCATAAAAATGAGAATGAAAAATACAGCATAACTATGGAAGATTTATCTTTTCACTTCTTAAAAGGATAAAAGGGTAAGTCATGAGGCCACGGAGGTGATACAGGATGGACACACTGGAAATCATCCCAGGAGAATCCACCTGAATATACCGGCTGACGGCTCAAAGCCTGAAGCCTGCTTCAGATTCTGGTCTCCCTCTCTCTCTCTCGCTCCTCCCTCACTCACGCTCTTCCTCTCTCTCTCTCAAAATAATAAATAAACATTGAAAAAAACTAAAGAATAAATAAAAATGCAAAGATGATTATTTGGGGGGGTGGGTAACATAAATAAATAATATAACAAAACAAAACAAAACAGGGCTACTACAACACAGATGAACCTTGAAAACACTATGCTAAGGGAAATAAGCCAGACATAAAAAGACAAGCATTGTATGATTTTGCTTATATGAGGTACGTAGAATAGGAAAATTCATATGGACAGAAAGTAGAATAGTGGTTAACAGGGGCTGAGGGCAGGGAAGGAAGTTTGCTTAAATGGGCATAAAGTTCCTGTTTGGGAAGAGGAAAAAGTTCAGGAAATGGATGGTGGTGATGGCTGCACAACAACGTGAATGTTTGTAGTACTGCTGAATTGTATCCTTCAAATTGGTCAGAAGTGGTAGATTTCATTTAATGCATATTTTGCTACAGTAAAAAGAAAGATGTGGCCATGAAGAAAGGACAATTGACAAGTTGTATTATTTAAAAATGGGGACAGGGGCGCCTGGGTGGCGCAGTCGGTTAAGCGTCCGACTTCAGCCAGGTCACGATCTCGCGGTCCGTGAGTTCGAGCCCCACGTCGGGCTCTGGGCTGATGGCTCAGAGCCTGGAGCCTGCTTCCGATTCTGTGTCTCCCTCTCTCTCTGCCCCTCCCCCGTTCATGCTCTGTCTCTCTCTGTCTCAAAAATAAATAAACGTTAAAACAAAATAAAAAAAAATAAATAAAAATGGGGACAACAGTTCCTCTTCCCTAAGGTTGTGCATATCGAGGGAGATATTTGAAAAGTGCTTAATACAGGGTCTGGCCTGCAGCAAAAGTTCAGGAGATGGTAGTGCCACCTGTGTGACAGGAAACTGCTCCTTCCTATCCACAGTGACATTGCGTGGGGTGTGCTGAGAGGGCGAGTCACTACATACCAAGGCTCATGTGGCCCAGATATGATCAGATCGGCAGCTACTCAGCGCCCTGAGGTGCCTTCAGGCCGTCCAGGGGAGGCTCCCCAAGCCCCCAGGGTTGTTCCACTCCTTCTAGAAGAGGCTGACTGGCACTCTGTAGGCTTCTCCCTGCTTCACTGCTCCCGTCAGGGAAACACCCCACTAGGACAACATTCTCCTCTCCTGTGGTCCCTTGAGGGAGTCAAAACTCTGCCCAGTAACGCAGCTGAGAAGAGAGCGCAAGCCTAACCCTGAGGACCCAGCTGACCTGGCTTCTCTGAGTCATCCCACCAAGGACGCAGGTCTTGGGCAACTGCGTGGATCTCACCTCATCTCTCTGTTCTGATGCTCTCTGTTCTCCTTTCAATCATCTCAATTGTACACAAAATTTAGCGAGCTCTTGACTCTTTACAAAATACATCTTTAAACATTCTCTTGAAGAAAACTCCCACGGTTGCAAATGGCAGGAACTAAGATTATTACACTAAATGAAATTTAATTACGAAAGCTCCTCTTTGTTTTCTCTTGGATTTAATATTGATGAAGCGAATATAATTTTGATTTCTAATTAGTTTTAGCTCCCACTGGTACTGAGTTGCTTTGTTTAAGTCTTAAATATTACAAAGACTCATTAAAGGCTTTTCTTTTGCCGATTTTTAAACTCTTTCTTCCCAAATCCTACCACCAACAAAAAAAAATCTAGCTTCATTTCCTTTTTATTTTAAAACTTTGATGAATAAATAAATGGCTTTTCTTTGAAAAGGGTAATGATGAAGCATTCATCTATGGAATGGCGAGAGTGGAAAGCTCAGTGGGGCTTTATGTTTCTAATGAGAGTTTCAATAAATAACCTTCAGTTCTGTCTGGTCACTATAAAGGCATAAAACCTCATGTTGTTGAAAGTCGAGGGAAACATCTCAGAAAAACACTTATTTTCCAACTTAACTGAATTATATTACTTAGGTTGTGCCTATAGGATATCAAAAGAACTAGTCAGTTCTGTACAAAGAACAAATGAACTAGAGCAACTCATACCAATTTGAGGGGAGAAGAACAACAATAAGAGTTAACATTAAAAATTAACAAAGAAAATAAAAAGCTAAAAAAAAAAGATAAAATCAATACAAAAAAAAGAGTTAACATTAAATGCTTGATTTTACAACTCACTGTTTTGAGATATGTGGACACAAAACACGTGGCCTCTGAAAAACAGCCGATATACTGGGAGGACTTTTGGTATAAATTATATAAAACTACAAATGAATAAAAAAAGAGAACATAACTCATCATTTTCCCAGCTAGAGATGACTGTTGTCAATAGGCTCTAATCCAATTTCTCTGTATCTCTCTTCACGTGTGTATGTGTGAATATGAGGGTGTGTACATGGTGGAGTCAAATTTTACACTGTGACTTAGGTGTACAAAAAAAAAAAAAAAGAAAGAAAGAAAAGAAAAGACACTTTCTTTGTTCTCACAACAGCACCTCGCCCCTGGGGATCAGGCTCCCACAGCTGGTGGCCTTCCTATTGCAAAACTCGCGTTCTCAGATTCCCTACCCATCTCGTCCTTTCTACAGCACTGCTTCATCCATGCCATGGTTGAACCACATGAGGGGGCTGGAAGTAAGGATACCTGCTATGAATAAAAGGTTTTTATCCCCCCCCCCAAATTAATATGTTGAAGCCCTACCCCCCAATGTGATGGTATTTACAGGTGGGGCCTTTGGGTGGTGATTATTTACATGAGGTCACGAGGGTGGGGTCTGTATGACGGATTAGTGTCCTTATAAGAGGAAGAGAGACCAGAGTGTGCTTTTTCTCCCCCTGGACCTGGGAGGAGACAGAAGACAGCTATTTATGAACAAGGAAGTAGGCCCACGTCAGGAACCAAATCTGCTACCACCGTGAACTTGGCCTTCCCAAACTCCAAAACAGTGAGAAATAAATGTGTTTTGTTTAAGCTCAGCTAACTAAAACAATGCCACCCTCTAGCTGTGCAACTCAGGGCAATTTATTCACCTTCCTGTGTCTGGGGATAATCTGTAAAGGGGTGATAATCCCACCTACTTCTCTGAGTTGTTGAGAGGACCTACTGAGGTAATATGCTGGAAACTTTATATCTCTTCCAGGTACAAAACAGAATTCAACCCGTGCTGGTCCCTGCCTCTACTCCTTCTCTGCCTGAGAAACAGACACAGTGTAGCTAAGGATTGTGTTCCTCTCTCAGGAGTTAATGGAATTGCCAAGGAGGAGCTCAGAGTACGTAACCATAAAGGGAATAAATTACTTTGAGTTTAAGGCATCCGTGTGGGTTTGGAGGGCTTTCCAGCCTCGCACAAATCACTCCTCATGAAATGCCACTGTCTCCGCAAAAAGCACAAGTACCCTGTAATTTGGGGATTTGCTTGTCTCTCTTGTCTTACTCTTTATGTGCAACCGGTGGGTTCCTAGGTTTCAAACCCACTCCTTCTGACTTCTGAACAGCCTCTTGACCTCACTTCAAGTCCACAAATGGAATATTATCTATGTGCAAAAATATAAGTTAACATCAATTTAAGTTCTGTAAATTTGGGGATTCTTTTGACTCTACTAAGGATAAATGCAGAAACTATAGGTTTGTACCAAAAGAAAGAAAGGAAGGAAGGAAGAGAAAGAAAGATTTTAAACTAACATCTTAGGCAGAAAACACATTAATATAACTGAGTCTACAACTGTTTCTCCATCACAGATCACAAATCATCACTGAAGGGACCCAAAGAGGCCCCTTTAAAGATAAATCAGACTTACTCTGCTTTTTTATGATTTCTGTAAGTGTGCAGATCTCAGTCAGTTGCCTGCTGACAGCTTCAGGCAAGGAAGCTCTGAACTTTACACATCCCTGTCCAGCTCTCAAAGCTGCCCCTGAAATAACTGGGGTATCAATTTCCACAAAAAGCCTGCCACACTGTATTTTTTAAAAAAATATCTCCTCTAGTGGACTCCTAAAGCATTCCCCAGACCAGTAGTATGCCAGGATATTGTAGGACCACAAACTCTGTTCTCCCTAGATCCCCCCCCCTTCACTTCAAGCATACTTCAGACAATTGCTCAAAAATATCAGTGGTGAGGGGCACCCGGGTGGCTCCGTCGGTTAAGCGTCTGACTTTGACTCAGGTCATGACCTCACGGTTCATGAGTTCGAGCCCTGCTTCGGTTCGAGCCCCGCATTGGGCTCTGTGCTGACAGCTCAGAGCCTGGAGCCTGCTTCGGATTCTGTGTCTCCCTCTCTCTCTGCCCCTCCCCAACTCATGCTCTGTCTCTGTCTCAAAAATAAATAGTAAACATTGAAAAATGTATCAGCGGTGAGTCAGACACAGTGATCAACAGAACAGAGATTTGTTATGTTCAATAGAGTTATGAGCTAAAGATAAAGTTCAAGTCACCTCCGCTGACGTACTAATCAGGAATTTTCAGGGTTGTTTTCTGTTAGGAGCTTGGTAAAGAATTTCTTGCTGCAGACTGAACAGGGAGGGGCATTGATCCAAACCGCCTCCTGCTATAAACAACGGAAATCTGCAACTCCGTAGCCCTGAAGTCCACACTGTGAGATCTGTGCCTACTTACTATGGAAATTAAGTGAGATTAAGTTTTAATGTGCTTCAGAGCTGAGCTCAGTCCCCGCTCTGCTGTGCCTTGGGGTGTGTCACTTCTGTGGACCTCAGCTTCCTCCTTTGTAAAATTCAGACTTGCACTAGGCGGGTCACGAGACCCGTGGAAGCTGAGGAATGAGAAGGGAGCTTGCTCAACAGACAGAGCCCAGCCAGTGCTCCAGAAATGCTGGCAGAGTCCAGGGCGGACCTCACAAATGACTCTGCTCCACAGGAGAATTTAGGAAACGCTAGATGGGGAGATTGCTGGGTCTTTTCTAGCTCTCAGACTTCTCTGATTTACAAAGGAAAAATGACTCTGGGCGGAAATAGAAGATGTGTTTGCCACCAGTTGCCTTGCAATGCTCTAGGGAAAGCAGGCCAGCAACAGGTGGCAGCAGAATCTTAGGGTGCTGACACGCAAGCTGTTTTTATCCCCATTTGCCTCTTCACATTAAGGCATATACATATCTTCTTCTTTTCCTTTCCTCTGTTTCTGGTGCCTTCTATTAATTGCACCCCCTTCCTTTCGTAGAAGGGGATTGGCATATTTCCCTGTATTAGTGAAGAAGTTTCCAGGCAAAGTGGGCATACACACCCACAGCCCCCACTCAAGATCTTTCTTCAGCAAAAAAGTACAATATGCATCTGTTTTCTCCCTGACATGTAAAAAGCTGGGATGAATATATAATTCAAAGACCAAACTTCCTTGTGTTGGGAGCATTGTCTAGCTAGGAGCTTTCATTCCACATTCGTGGCCCTGTAATTTTCTCTCTAGGGTGTCCATCAACAAGGTGGCCTCCTACCGTGGCTCAGACTCTATTAGGGAAGGTGACACGGGAGCAGGAGCGCGCTAAATGGCTTCTGAGCTGGTGAGTGACACTGGGAGTTTGCAGACCAGAGAGCCCCACATGGACGTGCAAAGAGCTCTTGATTTTAACAGAACCTGAGCTGCATCTGCCCTGCCGTAGCTCATCCTCTAGCATCTTAGAAGGGGAACTGGAAGCTGCATGTGGCTTGGACAGTTCGCTATCTCAGAAAGAAAGCGGCAGCTAGAAGCGGCTCCTGTTCCCGCCCCAGCTACTCTGTAGAGCCTCTGTTGTTATGCCATAAAATACGACAGGAGGGACAAAGGACTCTCTCTCCCACCCTGAAGATGCATTATCTCATTTTCAAAATGGGCTCTGAAGCCACGGGCACGACGACACTTACATTTAACTCAGCCAAGTAAAGATTACTCAGGAAGCAATCAAGTTGTGAAATCTCAGGCACCTTCTGTTGCTTATACGTCCGCCTCCTCTGCACAGGGGGGATTATTGATGGCCCAGTTACAGTCCCTGTTTCCTTTGTGGCTGAAAGACCAAAATGCTATAATTTGTGGAGGTCTCTATTGTGTAAAAGTGACAGTGAATTAGACCCTTTGTTTCCAAACCGAGGAGGCGGTTCTGACTCAGGTAATTCTAAAGGGTATTTGAAATCAACATAGATGGTGAGAGCACGGGGGCGTTCAGTCTGGCTTCCCAGGGGTCTTGTAACACCTGTGTCATGTCGGCACCCCATCTTCCCTGCCCTGTCCTTAGACCAGAGAGGGCGAGGGTGTGGGAAGGGGGAAACAAACACACACAGGCTTGGAGTCAGCCGGACATCAGCCCAAAGCCAGGCTTCTGCACATTAGCTACATACGATCCTCACAAATTTGTATTGCTGTTTTGAGCCTCAGTTTGCTTCTCTGTAAAATAGTACAAATTCTCACTTCACAACGTGGGTACAGCGTCACAGCAGGGGGCTAACATAGGGACAAGGCCCGACCATAACAAATGGTCAGTCCTCACCTCCCTATATCCCCCCTTTGTACACCTGTCATTTTGTATGTTAAAATTCAAATACTTATCTCCCATCTTCCTTCTCCAAATACCCTTCGGATTTTCTTTTATAATTTTCCAACGGTTTCCTTCAAGAGCCTAGGCCACCATCAGAAGGGTCATTAACTAGGCTGAACCTTTGTGGTGAACGACTTGGTAACAAAGACTGGTTGAAAGTGATCGGGGAGGCCTAACTTGTGACCAGGAGGGATTTAAATGTAAAGGGGATGAAGGGGCAGCCTGACTGAGACTTGGAACTCTTCACCATTCACAATGCTTTCAGTAAATCATTTTGAGCATGTACTAAGTGCTATGCATCGTTCTAGATGCTGACGAAAAGAGCAGGAAACAAGGCCAATGCAGGTCTGTTCTCCTGGACCTCTCACAGTCGGGTGAAGACAGAGCCTCTTAGTCAGGCTGCTCTAATAAACACCATAGACAGGGGGGCTTAAACAAGAGACATTTATTTCTCAGTTCTGCAAGCTGTAAGTCCAAGATTAGGGTTGCAGCATGGTTGAGTTCTAGTGAGAGCCCTCTTTCTGGTTTACGGACAGACGCCTTCTTGCTGTGTCCTCAGAAGAGAGAGAGAGAGAGATCATTTCTCTCTTGTGTCTTCTTATAAGGGCACAAATCCCATCATGAGGGCTCTACCTTCACGACCTAACTACCCCCCAAAGGCCCCGCCTCCCAATGCCATCACACTGGGAAATAGGGCTTCAACATATGAATTTGGGGGGCACACAGACGTTCAGTCCATAGCAGAAATTCATGATCAATCACATAAACCAATTTCTGATACTAGAAGTGCAATGAAGATAAAACAAGGAATAGGGCCAAGAGGGCTTGGTAGAGGGTCCTTTGGAGAAGAGATCAGAACAGCCTCACTGAGGAGGTGACATCTGAACAGAGATGAGAAGGATGAGAAGGAGCCAACCACACAAGGGTCTGGGCAGAGGGAGAGCACAGCTTGGCATCCCTGACTGTCCCCTCAGCCCCAGAAAGGGGCCAGATGACCAGAGCCCAGGGGAACATGATGTGAGGGGAGGGTAGAGAGGAAACTAAGGAGCAAGATCATCACAGGGGCTTTGGATGCCAGGATGAGGAGCATAGGCTTTAGAATAATCTCACCCAGAACGTGAAAGGTCCTCAGAGACTCAAACACCACTTGCTTTGGGGCTCTCTGGACAAAGACACTATCTGCACATTTCACTTCCTGTGGGTCGGCATCTTTGCTTTGGGTCCTAACGTCTCATTCTTCCTGCTATTAGTATAAGAAGAAAGCAGGAAAGTCTTCAATCCACACATGTCTAGAGAATCACAAACACAATGAATCAGGGCAGTTGCCCAAGCCATTGAGTATTTAGACACTATCTTAACTTATACACATGGAAGGCAATAGCAGAACATTCAGAGGAACAACAACAAGGAAGCTGGTAGAGAGAACACCTACCATGGAAATTTCTTGTATTTACCTTGGAAATTTCTAAGAAAACAAAATCGTAAACCAGATTGCTTTGCAACTCTTTGGGGGGAATCTTTTCCTTTCCATTTTGGAAAGCTGACTCTACCACCTTGATCTGGAAACTGTTACTAATCTTAAGAAGAGAATTTCAACCTGGTTTCTTTAAAAAAAAATTTTTTTTTTAATGTTTCTTTATTGTTGAGAGAAAGAGAGAGACACAACATGACCAGGGGAGGGGCAGAGAGCAAGGGAGAGGGAATCCGAAGCAGGCTCCAGGCTCTAAGCTGTCAGCATAGAGCCCGATGCAGGGGTCGAACCCATGAACTGTGAGATCATGACCTGAGCCGAAATCGGACGTTTAACTGACTGAGCCACGCAGGCGCCCCATTCAATCTGGTTTCATCGGCTCGCTCTCTCTCCAGCACCCCTGTCATCCAGCGCTCCTCTGCTGCCTCATCTTTCTCTTGCTCTAGGACCACTCTGTCCTTTTTCCATCTCTGCCACTTAGCCTGTTCCACTCATATCCACACAGGTGGGTGTTAAGTTTCACACCTAGTTCTCCCCGGAGCCTCTCTTCAGTCCCAGGTCTCCTGACCTTTCTTGCAGGTCCTGTGGCAGCTCCCCAGCGGAGCAGACAGTGGAACGAGGGCTAACTTTCAGTCCCGCTCACTCCCTCGGTCCTTCCCAGCTCCCCTGATGAACTACCACTGTCACCTTGCCCCCCAAACACATTACCTAAATGTTGGAGAAAATTGAACTGTTTTGTATTTCCTTTCTGGTGGAACAAACATAAATGCGTCTTCCTGGAGTATTATTGGTTTCTCCTTGGCAGCCAGGACTACCCACCCTCGTGGCAATGAATCGCCAGCTCTGAACTTGTCACCCACCAGATGGGATCATTCTATCACTCTAATATCTGCAACTAGGCTAGCATGGCAGGGTAGGACACCAGGTGAATTTTATTTATCGCTCTTTTAGAAAAGAACACATGTCTCCACTGTCCGGTGCCTAAATCATCTCCTGCTACCCCTAGTGACCTTTCACCTTGAGGCTTCCCTCTATAGCCTGGCTGTCACAATTCCATATTCTGAATGGAATTGTCTGCAGAACTTTCAAAGTATAGTACCTGTATGTTTTTATATAATTTTATATTACATAATTTATTACTGTTAGCCATTAAGTTCCTCCTATGACAAGCAGTACATGTCTGAATAAGTTAATTAAAAGGAAACCTAGGGGCACCAGGGTGGCTCAGTTGGTTAAGCGTCTGACTCCGGATTTCAGCTCAGGTCATGATCTCACGGTGGGTGAGACTAAGCCCCATGTGGGGCTCTTCCGCTGACAGTGTGGAGCCTGCTTGGGATTCTCTCTCCCTCCCTCTCTCTGCCTCTTCCCTACTCACTCTCTCAAAATAAATAAATAAAATAAAAGGAAACCTATAACCTTAAAGAACAGCAGCACTTGTGGGAAATGGGAAGTTGAGAACAAATTACGCAAATGCAACGGAAGCACAAGGGGGATGGAGTCGGGATGCCAGGAGAGCGAGCTAAGAGCCTGGACACAATAAGCCAAACCCGATGTTCCTGGAATAGGATGGGCGACGTCACGGTTCCGCTGTTCCCAGCGGCAAGTCCCCCTCCCTTCTCAACAAGACAGAAGCCTGGGTGATGGGTACTGCTGTGTTGGTGAGTCTACAAGATGGCCCCACCTCCTGGTGTTCACACCCATGTGTAATCCCTGCCCACACAGTCACAGGGTTAGTGCGTGAAGGTAGAACATGGCAAATGTGGGGCGCCTGGGTGGCGCAGTCGGCTGAGCGTCCGACTTCAGCCGGGTCACGATCTCGCGCTCCGTGAGTTCGAGCCCCGCGTCGGGCTCTGGGCTGATGGCTCAGAGCCTGGAGCCTGTTTCCGATTCTATGTCTCCCTCTCTCTCTGCCCCTCCCCCGTTCATGCTCTGTCTCTCTCTGTCCCAAAAATAAATAAATGTTGAAAAAAAAAAATTTAAAGAACGTGGCAAATGTGATGGTATGTCACCTCTGAGATTAGGTTGTAAAAAACACCATCACCTCTCTCCCTCTCTTCTTCTTTTCTTCAAACATGCAGTCTTAAAGGGCTATCATCTCTCTCACCCATTCCTAGCTTATCTGGGGCCCTCTAGGCCCGCACTTCTCAAATTTTGAAGTGCATACTTATCACCTGAGAACATCGTTAACATGCACGTCTTGAGGGGCGCCTGGCTGGCTCAGTCAGAAGAGCACGTGACTCTTGATTTCCGGGTCGTGAGTTCGAACCCCATGGTGGGGGTAGAGATTAGGTAAAATAAGACATAAAATAGAATGGTAAAAGTGGCAAAGATTATGTGCACTTTACCTCAACAGAAAAAAAAATTTTTTAATATATGTTCTGCTTCAGTCATTCTAGGGTAAGAATTTCTGCATTTCCAGTAAGCTTTCAGCAGCTGGTGCTGCCCCTGCTGGTCCGCACACCCTGAATCGCCAGGCCGTAGAAAACAGCTTGCCTCTGATGGGGCTATGCTGGCTTTGTGAGCCGGATAAGGAACCCACACCCCCATCTCAAAGCAAAGTCTGGTTCTGCACTGCTGAGTGAGCCACTCAGAGCCTGGAAGAGGAACCACCACGAGTGGGAGAGCACTTCGCACGCGTCACGGCACTGCCCTCCAGCCACCATCTGGACGGTGTGGCCCAGGCCAGCTGGGCTCTGAAAGCGGGCAACCAGGCCTTACACGGCACCTGGCACCATGTGGACTCCACAGCCCCACCAGCGAAATGCTTTCAATGCCGGTCCAACTGGACTCTCATCAAGGCTCCCAAGCTCACTTTCACCGAATGGAAATGTAGCCATAGAGGAACCAATTAAATAAAACTACGAGGAAGCAAAGAGACACATCCAGAATGTGGGGCTTTCCCCAGGACCTCCTGGTTTCAGCAACATGGGCAGAGGGGGCAAAATGAGAGGGGGCTGCTGAGGAGTGAGCAGACTTCAGAGACTCAACCCAATGTAACTCGTGGTTCTTGTTTGGTTTCTAATTCAAACAAATAAAGTACGAGAAGAGGTATTTTGAAACAATTGTGAACATGTGATTTTGAGTGGAGTATTAGATGTTACTACAGAATAGTTTTCAGGGGTGACGTGGTGCCTGGCTGGCTTAGTCAGGAGAGCGTCTGACTCTTGATCTCGGGGTCATGAGATTAATTAAAAAAAAAAATAAGCTTAAAAGAAGTTTTTACATGTGATAATGGCATTTTTTTTTTAAAGAAAATGTTCATATCCCCCCTCCCCCCCGAAAATAAACTTGTATTAGTTCCGTAAGGAGAAATGGCAAAAGGTGTTATTGGGGCAGTTGTGAATTTCAAGGTAAAATCAGCGAATCCATTTCACACTTGCTCTTCATACCGCAGTGCTGACAAGCTGCCGATACTTCCTCGCTGCCCCCTCTGCAATTTATCAGGGGGAGCAGCTTGCTCCGAAGCCCCCAAGTGCTAGGCGTAGCCTGAGACAGCCAGTACTATTCCAGGCAGACCCCCTCCAGAGAGTCATGCTTTTCAAAGACATTTTCCACTTTCTTTAGCCCTTGATGAGCACTCAGGAACTTCCTGACATCACAGGCCCACACAGGCCCTTGAAATCCAGCCAATGGTTGTGTAGTATGTTTCTTGCTGATTACTGTAACATCTAAATTGGGCACACTGACTGTAGTTTATGTTGCTTCCGGTGACTATTTCCGCTCTGCATTGAAGAGAGAAGTAGCATCCCGTTACACTCAAGATGCACAGCCTTTCATGGAAGGTAGGCAGGCATGTTCCTTCCAAGTTAGGCAGATCTCAGGGAAGAAAAGCACTGTGGGAAGAAGTCTTAGCAGTGGAATCAACTTCTAATGCCAACTGAAGGGAGATGTGCATTTCAAGGGGGGAAAAAAACATAAAAAGAAACTCCAAAACAGACACAAAATTTAAAGCACAAAATAAAAAGCCTATTGTTCTGACAAAAAATAAAGTTATGGATAGTATGCAATGTCGCTGAAGGTACAGAGAAAAGACTCACATGAAGATGTTGGGAGTATAAGTTGGCACAGAGGTTTTGGATGGAAATTCGAGACCATAAATAAGAAATTTAAATATAAATATCTTCGACACACAAAAAATCTATTCCACTTTTAGGAATTAACCTTGCCAAATATTTGGGGCAGGAGGGTTGTCTTCCATTCGAAAACCACTGTGTTAGGCAAAGACTATTTGGATACGGTATCAAAAGCATGATCCATTTTTTAAAAATGATAAACTTGGCTTCCTTAAAAATTAAAATTTTCTGCCCAGGGGAAGATAATGTTAAGAGAAAGGAAAGGGAGAAAAATTCACACAAATATTCACACAAAAATATTCACACATTTTTGACAAAGGTCTTAGAATCTAGACCATGGAAAGAAGTCCCAGAATTCAAGAATAAAAACATAAGCAACCAACTTTTTTTAATGGGCCAAAGATTTGAAAAGACACTTCACCAAAGAAGACATATAGATTGGCAAACAAATATATAAAAAGTACTTAATATCATTAGTCAGTGGTAAAATGCAAATTAAAACCACCGTGAGGGGTGCCTGGGTGGCTCAGTTGGTTAAGGGTGCAACTCCTGGTTTTGGCTCAGGTCATGATCTCACAGTTTGTGGGTTTGAGTCTCATGCTGCAGCAGTGAGCCTGTGTGGGATTCTCTCTCTCTCTCTCTCTGTCTCTCTCTCTCTCTCTCTGCCCCTCCCCTGCTCATGCTCACGTGCACAGTCTCTCTCAAAATAAATAAATAAATATTTTTTTAAATTATTTTTTTAAAAAAGTAAAGTGACAGTGAGATATCACTTCACACCTATTAGAAAGGCTAAAAATAAAAAAATCTATAATCCCAGGGGCACCTGGCAGGCTCAGTCGGTGGAGCGTGTGACTCTTGACTGCAGGGTTGTGAGTTCAAGTCCCACACTGGGTGTAGACATTACTTAAAAATAAAATCTTTAAGAAAAGAAATCTATAATACCAAACTTCCCAGCAAGCCCCTTTTAGGTACAGGAGATAGGAAAATTTATGTCCATACAAAAATCTGTAAATAATCCACACGTCCTTCAACTGTTGAATAAAGAAATTGTGGTACATTCTGTAACGAAAAAGACTATTCAACAATAAAAAAGAACAAATTACTGATAGAGACAAAACCATGAACCTTAAATGTGTTCTGCTAAGTGCAAAAAGCCACTCAAATGCTATATAGTGTATGATTCCATTTATAGGACATGCTAGAAAAGGCAAAAGTGATGGGTCAGTGGCCATCAGGATTGGGGAGAGAGAGTGGGGAGGGAGGAGTAGGAAGTAATCAACACCCACCCCCCTTTTTAAATTCTGGGATGTTTTTTGTTTGTTTTTAAATGATCTCCCCCCCCCAACCGCCCCCCCCCAAAAAAAGTTTTCACTACACGCTAATAAATGGAATGTCAGATGCATCTGTGGTCAATACCAATGCCCTCACATTATTTGCAAAATGTATTCATTTCCCAAGGTTGTAAGCACATGTTAACGTATGAAGAGAGAGCCTCTAAAAGTGAAACTGCTTATGTGGGTATCAGGGGTTTTAAAACGTTCTTGGACCTTAACTTTCTTTGATAGTACTTGATAATATGTGATGACCAAATTACTACCATTTGGGAACTGTTGCTAGGTTTTTGCCAAAAATCCCTTTAAAAAAATCAGTTCTTATTTATCCCTGTGGAACTCCAGGGACCAGCACATGGTAACTGGCTCTCGGTCAACAAAGGGGCAGATGGCTCTATTATTTGGTTGGCAATGTAACTGCCCAGCAGAAAGCTTTCTAATGGTGATGAAGTGAATAAAGGAAATCCTAGGCATTCTCAAGACAGATTCACTAAAAAAAGCATGTGCTTAACTTCTCTGATTGGTTGGTGCTGTGACAGGTCCTAGGGTTAAAAAGAAAAGTAAGGCTGGGGTCCTGGGTGGCTCAGTCGGTTGAGAGTCTGACTCTTGGCTTTGGCTCAGGTCATGATCTCGTGGGTTCGTGGATTTGAGCCCTGCCTGGGGCTCTGTGCTGACAGCGAGGAGCTTGCCTGGGATTCTCTGTCCCCTTCCCTCTGCCCTCCCCAGCTTGCTCTCTCTCTCTCTCAAAATAAAACACTTGGAAGGAAGGAAGGAAGGGAGGGAGGGAGGGAGGGAGGGAGGGAGGGAGGGAGGAAAGTAAGATAGTACAGAGCGGAATGTTTCAAGAGCAAAGCGTAGCTGAGGAAGTGGTCTCAGAGAAAAAGACGTTTTAGTAAGCCAGCAGTACGGGAGGAATACAGATATGTAAAGCTAGAATAGCAGGAATTCTCTAATACAAATAAATAATGAAGCACTGTTTTCTGATTATTGTTCATTGTTAAAACACCAGCAATTAGATGAAAGTACAAAGAAAATACTTCTAAGGACTTTTTTTTGAGACAGAGAGTGGGGGGTAAGGGCAGAGAGAGAGGGACAGAGGGTCTGAAGCAGGCTCTGTACTCAAAGCAGAGAGCCCAATGAGGGATTCGAACCCACAAACCATGAGATCATGACCTGAGCAGAAGTCTGACCCTTAACCGACTGAGCCGCCTAGGTTCCCCCGAAGTACAAAGAAAATATTAAAATTGCCTATAATGCCACCATCATGGTGAACACCTTAGTGGGCTTCCTTCCAGTCTTTTTTCAAGGTACATGTACCCAGTTAGAATTCTGGTTGAGGTCTCAAGACAACAGATGTTATATTCCAAAGGAAAGTTGGAGAACACATTAGAAGACTCAGAAGAGACGGTAGAAAGCCAGAGTGCATACTTAGCTGATCACCCACCTCCAGGAGTGATAAATATCAAAGATGGGGATGCTGAGACAAGGTTAGATATTAGAAGAGACCCCTAGAGAGAGGTCACGTGAACACTGTGAGGCTTGCACTCCTCAGAAACCACAAACCTCTCCCTTTCCTCCAGAACTCAGGAAGTCTTCTTTCAGTCTCAGAAGAAATCCTTTCCTTAGGGATAATTCCTTTCCCTTGACATGTATTTTCCTTGTAGGCACCTCACATAATTGCCTCAGTGGCTCGGGCTCTTGAAAACAAAAAGCTAGGAAGGGAAGTGGTTTCCAGGCAGCTGTTGCTTTCTATCCCATCTCAGACCTTCCCTTTGTAAGGGAGCCCTTCTCTTCCGGATTGGGATAAAGAAAATGAAAAATAGCAAGTAGAAATGAAAGAGGGCTTTAACGACTTTCATTTTGACCTCAAACTTTCTAATTAAGTTCTCTGATTATCTTATTAAGTTCTCTTATAATTATTCGCTTATTAAGGACTGCTCTCAGCCAGTAAAACCATGCCGGCTTGCCAACCCCCAAGACAATGATTGGTTTGACCTTCACTGCCCACCGGCATGTACCCACCAACCCCTGTCCCACATTCTCCTTATTTAAACCGGAAAGTATTTTCAGCACTTTGGAGACAGCCTTTCAGAAGCTACTCCCTTGACTTCCCGGTGTTGGCCTCATTGAAATTAATTCCTCTCTTGTTTCTCCACCGCTTGTAACTCTGACTTTGCATTTTGTCAGTGGCTAGTGGCCCAACCTGGTATGTGTGGGACCCCCAGAGCCAGGTGCTTTTCACCCCTGTGCCCTAGCTATAGAAACAGAAGCTTTAAACCTTAAAAACTCATGCTGAAGCACTACTTTTAAAGATCCAATTGAAAACGATATCAACTATTAATGTTGGTATCCGAGAGTAGACAGCCCCATCAAAATAAATGTTCTTCGAAAACATAATGACTGCATAGCAGGCCACCTCTTGGAAGGAAACTCTCGGGGCACCTGGGTGGCTCAGTTGGTTGAGCGTCCGACTTCAGCTCAGGTCATGATCTCACAGCTCGTGAGTTCGAGCCCCGCATCAGGCTCTGTGCCGACAGCTCAGAGCCTGGAACCGCTTCGGATTCTGTGCCTCCCTCTCTTTGTCTGTCCCGCCTCTGCTCATGTTCTATCTCCTTTTCTCTCTCTCTTAAAAATAAACATTTCAAAAAAAGTTTTAAAAAAGAAAGGAAGCTCTCTGAGAGAGCTGGAGAAGTCAAGGGGGGAAATAGCCTTTTCCCACAGCAGGCATCTGGCAGACACCAACTTGAGAGGGTAGTAGGTTGGATAAAACCCATGAGCTGCGGACTCTAAGCTGGACCAGAGATGTTTGTCCTGTCACCCTTACCACCATTTTCATCTTCACACAATCACTTACTGGGTACTTACTGTGTGTTGGGCACTCGCTATCTTATTTTACCATCAGAGATTGAGGTCTTCCACTCAAGGGTGCGTAATAATCATCTAGAGGGCTTGCTATCAATGCGGATGCCGCTCTCCCCACCCCATCCCCTTCTGATCCACCAGGACTGCTGTAGGGTCTGGGAATCCCAATGTTCAAAATGCCTTTAGTTGATTCTGAGGCAGATGAGTCACTCAAGTTGAGACTTGCCAGAAAAATGAGACTAAAAGAAGTTAAATAACTGGCCCAAGACCTTTGATCTGAGGTAGCACCCTTCCCCCCCCCCCCCATCCCCCAGGGCCCTAGAGAATATTCTGTCCTGGTTTCTCCCACCTCTCTTCTCTTCTCCCAGGCCCTCTCTGAGCCTAATGCCTGTGTGGTCTTATATTCTTCCAAAGGGAATACGCCCCAGAAAGAACTATGTGACAGGTGCTTGCTTTCAAAATGACACTTCACTCTTTTCTCTTCCCCCCTAGAGTCTAGACCATTTCTATCAGCACCATCAGCATCACCTGTGACTTTGTCAGAAATGCACAATTTCAGGCTCCAGCCCAGACATACTAAAGCTGAATCAGATCCCTAGGTGATTCACCTACACATTAAAGTTGGAACAGCTGCTGTCCTAGACACTTCCCAGCCAGATGTTGATCTGATTAAGCGAGGCATCATAAAAGCAGTGATTTTCAACCCTGTTTGCATTTAGAATCAACTGATGCTCTTTAAAAAATGCTGATGCCTGGGCCCCATCTCCAGACCAATTGAATCAGAATCTTTGTGGGAGGTGGAGCTTACTCATATATATTTTTAATAATATCTCAGGTGAATGTAATGTCAACTTAGGGTTCAAAATTCACTGCTTCAAAGATTTAAAAAATTTAGGGGAGTATTGAGAAACAAACAAATGGCTTTAAATTAAAAAAATATGCATAAAACTGTGGAACGGTTTCCCATGATAGTCAAGATAATTTTCAGGGCAAACCATAAGAGACTCTTACATACAGAGAACAAACTGAGGGTTGCGGGAGGTGGGGGGATGGGTTAACCAGGTGATGGATATTAAGGAGGGCACTTGTTTGGATGAACCCTGGGTGTTATATGTAAGTGATGAATCAGTAAATTCTACTACTGAAACCATTACTACACTAAACTTGGACTTAAAAAAAAAGATCGATAAATAGATGAGATGAATTTCAAATTTCTCAAATTAGCACCAAAGGCCCTTTCCCATCCTGAATCCTGTCTACCTCTCCAGCCCCATCTCCTGCTTTCTTTCCCACCCCTACATGCTAGGGGGCACCAGACCACTTGCATTGCCCTCTTCAACCCTGCAGGACTACATCCAAATTCTCTCTCTTTTTTTTAACGTTTATTCATTGTTGAGAGCAAGATCATGAGCAGAGGAGGGGCAGAGAGAGAGGGGGACATAGGATCCAAAGCGGGCTCTGCACTGACAGCCATGAGCCCAATGTGGGGCTCAAACTCACGAACCGTGAGATCATGACCTGAGCTAAAGTCGGGCACTCATTGGACTAAGCCACCCAGGCACCCCTCAAATTCTTTTCCTGTAATTAACTCTCCCATTTCTTTGTTTTATCAAAGACTCAACTTCAGGTTTCTGCCTCTGGAAAGCCTTTTCTTGGGGGAAAAAGAAACTGTTTTTAATTAAAACTTAAGGTTTTGTGGTATTTTGTACGTTTTTTTGTTTTGTTTTGTTTTTGTTTTACTTTTGGTTGTTTTTTGTTTGTTTGTTTGCTTTCTAGCTATTTGTATTGCTGGCCACATCTCAAACTCAGGGCCCCAAAGAGACCTAGGCTTCTGTCTCCCATAAACCTTGTCTTCTAATAACCACACTGGGTAAATGTTAAACATGAGAATGTACTAATGCAGAGACAACCCTGGAATATTGTTTAAAGTTGATTTAAACGGCCACAAATGC
Source organism: Herpailurus yagouaroundi (assembly GCF_014898765.1). Classification (NCBI taxonomy): domain Eukaryota; kingdom Metazoa; phylum Chordata; class Mammalia; order Carnivora; family Felidae; genus Herpailurus; species Herpailurus yagouaroundi. Next base: position 99,021,534 of record NW_024412377.1, read on the forward strand.
AAAAGCCAGTGCCTACAGGCAGCAGAAATGATCAGTTTTGCCTCCTACAAATGTACTGCACATACCTAACACACACACAAGAGAAAGCCCACCCTGGCCTTCACTAGGAAAGAGCTTTTGCTGCATCAAGTAATCTTATGCACTTGAAATCTAATTTGACACATAAATTGCTTTTCCTTATTTTTAATCGATTTTTAGAAAGAGCATGAAATGAACATTGTTTCTTCATTTATTTCTCTATGTTGAGAACATCCTTTCTTGAATTGGATGTGAGGAAAAGTTTGGATTTACTTTTCATGTTTTGGTGACCCATCTTAGGATTGTAAACTTTGAACCAAATTAAAATGAAATGTTTAAAAGCCCCTGAGAAATATTCAGACCTTCTCTTGCGTAAGTAGTGTACCATCTTCTAAGAACAAAGTCTGAGCCCCTCTGAAATATGTGGTTCACTTTTTTTCTTCTCATTCTTCCCCAACCTTTTGAGAGACAGGAGTCAATACTAAGAGTATACATTTCTTCTCTTGAATGCTCTGACATCTAAAGCTCCCTATCCTGTCTGCTCAGAACTGGTTTGTGAGAGACAAAAACATTATTCTTTTTTTTTAAGTTTATTTATTTATTTTGAAAGAGAGAGGGACCAAGTAGGGGAGGTACAGAGAAAAAAAGGAGAAAGAGAAAATCCCAAGCAGGCTCCACATCGTCAGCGCAAAGCCCAATGAGGGGCTTGAACCCACAAACCGTGAGACCATGACCTGAGCCCAAAGTTGGAGGCTTAACCGACTGAGGACCTGGACACCCCTTCTATTTATTTATTTTTTAATGTTTATTTATTTTTGAGAGAGAGAGAGAGAGGGAGAGTACGTGCACATGCATGCGTGCAAGTGGGGGAGGGGCAGAGAGAGGGAGAGTGAGAATCCCAAGCAAGGGGTCCTTGCTATTTGTGCAGAGTCTGACCTGGGGCTCAATCTCACAAACTGTGAGATCATGACCTGAGCCAAAATCAAGAGTAGGATGTTTAACCGACTGGGCCACCCAGGCGCCCCAAATATTTTTGTATTTAAAGAAAAAATAATGACAGGTCCTAGCACTAGAAAATCACCAGTTGACAGTTTCTTTCATTTACTTAACAAATATTTATTGAGTGTCTACTGTCTGCCAGACTGGGACATAGATACTTTTGCAAGCAAAATCACTCTCACCAGGGTCATTGATGTCTTTGATCATCTCTACCATGGCAAATGTAATGGCTAGTTCTCCACTGTCATCTTAACTTCTCCTCTCAGTGCATTTGCCCTCTTTCCTTTCTTCAAATACTTTCTTCTCCAGTCTTCTGAGGCACCATACTCTCCTGGTTTTCCTTCTGTCTTCCTGGCCATGCCTCTGCTGTATGATTTGCTGGTTTCTTTTTTTTCCTGACAGCTAACTGTTGGATATTTCTTCTTCCCTCCCTACATTCTCATCCTAAGTGATCTCTAGGCCCATGGCTTAATATCATCTAGATGCTAATGACTTCCAAATGTGGATCTCTAATTCCACTCCTTACCCTGAGCTCTGGACTGGATCATCTATCCAACTGCCCATGTAATATCTCCACTTAGATGTCCAGTAGGCATTTTTTTTTTTTTAATTTTATTTATTTATTTATTTATTTTTCCAACGTTTATTTATTTTTAGGACAGAGAGAGACAGAGCATGAACGGGGGACGGGCAGAGAGAGAGGGAGACACAGAATTGGAAACAGGCTCCAGGCTCTGAGCCATCAGCCCAGGGCCTGACGCGGGGCTCGAACTCTCGGACCGCGAGATCGTGACCTGGCTGAAGTCGGACGCTTAACTGACTGCGCCACCCAGGCGCCCCTTCAGTAGGCATTTTAAATGGAGCTATTTGGGTGGGAGGGAGGGGAGGGTGGATGACGGGTATTAAGGCGGGCACCTTTTGGGATGAGCACTGGGTGTTGTATGGAAACCAATGTGACAATAAATTTCATATATTGAAAAAAATAAAATAAAATAAAATAAAAATAAATAAATAAATAAATGGAGCTATTCTCCCCAATGTCCCCACACTAAAGCTGTTCCTCTCTCAGTCTTTCCCATTTAGTAAATCGCATCATTTGCTTGACCAAAAATCTAAACATTAGAGACTATGTTTGGCTCCATGTACAGAATTCGGCTTAACCAGAGAACAGTCATTCTTTTTTCACACAATAGGAGGACCAGAGACAGGCAGACCAGGGCTGTGCCGTGCCTCCTCAATGACCACAATGTCCCAATTCCTTCTATCTTTTTCTTCACTATCCTCATGGTTGCAAGCTGGCAGCCTCACCTCCAGCCTCACATCTACATTCCAACGGAAAGACAAGGAACGAATTAACAAGGTGAAGGTATAGAACCTGTATGGAAATAGCAAAATTCCCAGGAGACTTCTGCTTGAGTCCTGTTGTCCAGAACTGTGTTACAAGCTCCACCTCAGCTGCAAGGGAGACTGGGAAATACAGCTTTTTTAGCTGGGCACATTGATTACGAGCCCACACAAATCAGGGCCCTAATACATGGAAGAAAGGGAGAACATTCATAGGATAGGCAAGAGCAGTGAGTGCTCTATTGCCCTGTGGTGCTCTCTTTTCTGACCCTTCCTCACCAGTCCATTGGCACGTCCTACCACTCCCACATCCAAAACACTTAACAAGTTGATCTCCATTGCTCGAATCCTGGCCTGGGACACCATCACCTCTCACTCAGAACAAAGAACGGCCTCCTAACTAGTCTCTCTCTTCCACACTGGCCCTCTCTAGAGCCCTTTCTTCAAACAGCAGCCAGGGTAAGCGTTTTCATGCACAACCCACCATTTTCTTTCTAAAATTCTCCGAGGGATCTTGCCACAGTCTAGGTTCCCCCCGGGGCAGATGGTGGGTCAAGGATTTGCATGCGAGTCAGCTATTTGAGAGGGGCAGAGACACAGGGTGGGCGTGTGTGGTGAGACAAAGAAAAGGAGGTAGGCCAGAGAAGGTGTGATATCAAGCCAGCCTCCCAGGGCAGGCAACTGAAGCTTAGCCCCAGGGGAAGCCCTGGGAAGTGGTGTAAAATACGTGCCCCAGAATTAGGGGACCCAAGGAGCAAAGGGAGGTACTTATACACCAGCCTTCAAGAGCTGCTGGCTTCAGCTCTTGTGGCTTGAATACCTAGCTCTGAATATGGCGCCCTCTCCTGACCTATCTCACTGACAAAGCCAGCCCTTCTGTTTATCAGCCTTTCTGCTTACAGACCTGCGCAGCTTCTTCCATGTGAAGCAGAATCACCAGAGGGTGGGAGAGCCACCTCTTTTCATTCATGGGATAAGAAGTTCCAGATACGATTTCAGGGGGAGAAGTGTCTCTTAGAAGTGTGCTAAGCTTTCGTCTCATTTGGAAGTGGTGAAATTTTGGGACGCTTGCTCTTTGACAGACACAAAAAGGCATACAACGTCCTTAATGGGACAGGAAGATTTCGAGCAGGGCCTATACGATTTGGAATATTTAAATCAATGTATTCAGGTACACACCATTTAATAATGCTAGCAATTAGTTATATGTATATTATTTCTATTAATGGCATTACTATAACTATAGGTCTGAAGACTGCAGATGAACAGGAAGCAAATAACTATGGATATATTTCTGCCCTTAGGTCAGCTTACTACTTATCTTTACTTTCCTTTCTTCTTCAGTTGTTCCACAAAGTAATCGTTACAAGCAACTGTCAGAGCTGCCACCAGGACCACGAATTCATTAAAATCCACTTCGTTGTCCTTATTGGCATCCAGGTCCTGCATTATCTTATCAACCAACTGGGGATCCTTCTGGCACTAAAAGGAAAGAGAACGTTACTAACTCCCAGGCTTTGAGGTTCATAATGAAATCGCATTGTCCTCTTATTTACACTAAAGTTTTAATTTCCATTTCAGAATCTAAGGGCCATTTCCAAGAGCCCATTCGCAGGTAGATTTAAAGCAAGCACCAATTCTAAATGAGTCTAGCCTTCTGCCCCAAGGCCATATAATTCTGGCCACATAATTCTGGCTCAGGCCATATAATTCACACCGAGAAGAGCAAACAGCATCAGAGTGAGCTGTTGATCCTGAAAAAGCATTTACGCAACTTCAAAGGTTGAGGGCCAGAACAGGAGACATGGAACAAAGCAGGCTTTAAAGCCAAAAGGGGATAGTAAGTGGCTCTACCATTTACCAACAATGCGACCGTGAGCAAATCACTTAACATTTTTTAATTTCCTTATTTATAAAATGAGGAAAATATCTCCCCACAGAGTTGGGGCGTACTTCAACACCAGGTTGCTAGATTTAGTAAATAAAAGTATAGGACAGCCAGGTAAATGTGAATTTCAGATGAACAATAAGTAATTTTGGAAGTATGTCCCAAATACTGCGTGGGAAGTACAATATTTTATCTGACAGCCTTACTTAGCACAACACTTGACAGACACACACAAAAGAGGCACCTAATGAAGTATACATCTTGTAAGGAGCACTGCATGTTAGGGGCGCAAAGTACAACACGGAGCCCATAGAGGGGTCAGGGTCCAGAAAGGGTGGGACTAGGAAGCACTCACTTGTCCTATGATTGGTAGTTGATTTATTTATAAGTTTATTTATTTCTTTTGAGAGAGAGAGGAGAGAGAGCAGGGGAGGGGCAGAGACAGAGGGAGAGACAGAGAATCCCAAGCAGTCTGTCTCTGCATCATCAGTGTGGAACACAAGGTGGGACCAGAATTTGAAAAAAAATTTTTTTTAAGTTCCTGGGGACTCCTAAAATCACTAAAAAGGTACTGCGGAGAATTACAGTGTTAGGGGAACCTGGGTGGCTCAGTCAGTTAAGCGTCTGATTCTTGGTTTTGACTCAGGTCATGATCTCATGGTTTGGAGAGTTCAAACCCAAGTCAGGCTCTAGGCTGGCAGCAAGGAGGCTGCTTGGGATTCTCTCTCTCTCTCTCTCTCTCTCTCTCTCTGCCCTTGCCCACCTCGGGCTGTCTCTGTCTCTCTCAAAATAAATAAATAAACTTAAAAAAATTGTTTTTAAAGAATTACTATGTTAAATTTTTTTTACTTTAGGGGTGCGTGGCTGGCTCAGTCGGTAGAGCATGTGACTCTTGATCTCAGGGTCATGAGTTCAAACCCCACACTGGGCATAGAGATTACTTGAAAAAGTATTTTTAAAATTTTTTTTAATGTTTATTTATTTTTGAGAGAGACAGAGACAGAGAGACAGAGAGCGAGTAGGGGAGGGGCAGAGAGAGAAAGAGACACAGAATCTGAAGCAGCTTCCAAGCTCTGAGCTGTTAGCACAGAGCCCGATGACGGGCTCAAACTCGTAAACCGTGAGATCGTGACCTGAGCTGACTGAACCGGCTGAGCCACCCAGGTGCCCCTGAAAAAAATTTTTGACTTTAAAGTTTTCCTAAAGAAGGCGGAGGAGAAAAGAGTGTTGTGATTACAAACACTAGAGTCTTTTTTTTTTTTAATTTTTTTTTTAACGTTTATTTATTTTTGAGACAGAGAGAGACAGAGCATGAACAGGGGAGGGTCAGAGAGAGGGAGACACAGAATCTGAAACAGGCTCCAGGCTCTGAGCTGTCAGCACAGAGCCGACGCGGGGCTCGAACTCACGGACCGCGAGATCATGACCTGAGCCGAAGTCGGCCGCTTAACCGAGAGCCACCCAGGCACCCCAAACACTAGAGTCTTAATACAGGGTTTGGACAAATAACATCACGCCAGGGCAGCACATTGTGCTCCAGTCAATTCAAGGCAGCCCCATAAACATCAGAGTAAAGCGTTTTCCTCAGAAGGGAAGAGCCCCCAAACACTTCATTGTAAGCCTTTATTTACGTGTAGATTTATTAACTCCTGGCTATTTTGAGATGTGAATCTCTTTGCTACCCAACTGGTCACTGGCCAGACACACCCTTTCTGTCACGAAGAATCAGCCTCTGCTTCCTGACAAAGCTAAGTATTTGTCACCACAGCGTGAAGTCCCCTGGGCTTCATTTCTGGCATAATACATAATATTAATTTCATAGACAACTAGACAAAGCCGCAGGGGTAACTAGGGCCACTAGTTATAACCAAAACTCCCGGTAAAACTAGCTGCTTCTTTGCTGCCCAGGAATGTTGAATAATTGAGGAAAGCCTAAATATCATTTACAACCCTGGGAAACCCTAGCCACAGGCGATATGGAGAAGGGTCCACGCCTACCTCCAGCTGACTCTCCAGCAACACAGGGGTTAGGGAGGCCCAACCCTCCTAAAGACATGAAAATCTGTGCACAACTTTTGACTCCCCAGAAAGTTGTGACCTCCCAGATACTTCACTGCTAATAGCCTGCTGAGCACAGGAGGCTTACTGATAACATCAACAGTAGATTAACACATATTTTGTATGTGATAGGTATTATATACTGTACTCTTACAATAAGAGAGCTAGAGGAGAGAAACGTTATTAAGAAAATCCCAAGAGGGGCACCTGGGTGGCTCAGTCGGTTAAGTGGCCGACTTCGGCTCAGGTCACGATCTCATGGTCTGTGAGTTCCAGTCCCGAGTTGGGCTCTGTGCTGACAGCTCAGAGCCTGGAGCCTGCTTCAAATTCTGTGTCTCCCTCTCTCTCTGACCCTCCCCCGTTCATGCTGTCTCTCCCTGTCTCAAAAATAAATAAATGTTAAAAAAAATTGTTTTTTAAAATAAAAATTAAAAAATTAAAAAAAAATCGTAAGAGAAAATACACTTACAGGAGGATTGCACTGTAAAAGATCCACAGAGAAGAGGACCCACGCAGCCTAAACCTGTGTTGTTCAGGAATTGACAGTACACAGAAAACCAAGGCCTCTACTGTTTGCTTGCCTGGCTTTTGAATCTCAGTGCAAACTGCACTGTTTAGGGGTACCTCGGGGGCTCAGTTGGTTGAGCTGCCGACTTCGGATCCGGTCATGATCTCAAGGTTCCTGAGTTCGAGCCCGGCATCGGGCTCACTGCAGTCAGCACAGAGACCGCTTCAGGTCCTCGGTCTCCCTGTCTCTGTCCCTCCCCAGTGCTCTCTCTCTGTCTCTTTCTCTCAAAAATAAACATTAAAAACAACCCAAAATCAATCGCACTGTTTGTGGCAGAGTGATAGGAGACCGTACAGGTTACCCTTGCATGTGTAAGCTGCCACTCACCGAGAGGAATTCCGTGAGCTCTTGCTGCAGGAGCATTTTCAGTTCCCCCTTGTTGAGCTTGAATCTGTCCCCTTCCTTGCAGGAGTACTGGTGGAAGATTCTAATCATGATGTTCATGGCAATCTCCAGCTGAGTGGGCATGTTAACCTGATCACTTCCAGGGACTGGCCACCACACTCGGGGGAGAAAAAACACTTGTTCAAAAGAAGCAGATGGGGAAGCCTCAACCCATGCACGAGAACAGAATACTGCCTCCCCCAATCCTCCCGCGCCACGGGGGACGCTCGCTAGGCCTAGGCCGTAATGCTCTTGAGTTAAAGCGTCTGTGCATCTGGGGCAGGCTGCGAGAAGACCTGTGCAGGTGAGTTTGCTCCTCCCCAATCTCCACTTCCCCCAAAGTTAGCAGTTCCAGTGGGTTCACAAGTTAGCAATCAGACACAAATTGGGTCGATATTAAAACATAGATTTAAAAAAAATAAATCAAACGTAGATTAAAAATAAATAGAAGATGAAGAAAATACCCAATTTCGTACCTGTTCCCCCAGGGCACAATTCAGCAACTGGTGTTTATCATTAAACTCTACTCTTTAAATCCGGGTTCCACCTCGGCACGCCTGTTCCCCAGAAGACAAAAATTACCAGCAAGGAGAGGTTCAAATGGAAGGGCCTCTGGGTCTGTTTTTAATCGTCAGAAGGAACAGGTGTGCTCTGTTGCCCCGAGGGCCCTCAGGGTAGGGCCGGAGCCCAGTGAGTGTTAGATGAGAAGGCCAATGAGAGGCAAAGAGGAAGCCTTCAGTACCCTCCCTGTGGGGAATATGGGTAACTCACATTCATGTGCTAGGAAGTTGGTGCCTGGGAAGAGCTTTAAAAATAGAGGAGAAAAGAAGAAACACTGGTTCAAACCTGTAGACTCCTTAGCAGGGCCAAGAGCAAGGTCAAGGGAATAAACAGAGCAGACTAAACGAATCCAATGGATGCTTGTATAGCTGTAAAAAAAAGGAGAATGAGGAAGCTCTCCATAAGCCAAGTTAGAAAGGAACAAAGCAATCCTAGCTGTGTAACAAAAGAAAAAACCCCACAAACTACACGAATATATATGCATATATACTGGCATTTGCCCAAGGAGTCACTGAAAAGATGCATAAGAAATAGAAGTGGTAGCTATAAGGAGTTACGGGAAAGAGGGTGGGACAGACTGGCTGGGAATAAGAGTTCTTATTTATACATTTTCAGCTGATCTAACTTTTTTTTTTCAATGTTTTTTTATTTATTTTTGGGACAGAGAGAGACAGAGCATGAACGGGGGAGGGGCAGAGAGAGAGGGAGACACAGAATCGAAAACAGGCTCCAGGCTCTGAGCCATCAGCCCAGAGCCCGACGCGGGGCTCGAACTCACGGACCACGAGATCGTGACCTGGCTGAAGTCGGACGCTTAACCGACTGCGCCACCCAGGCGCCCCTGATCTAACTTTTTCAGTTATAGGAATGTATTACCGAGTCAAAAGACTGAAACCGAAAAAAATCCCAGGAGTGCCTGGGTGGTTGAATCAGTTAAGCAACTGATTCCTGATTTCAGCTCAGGTCATGATCTCAACGTGTGTGAGATTGAGCCCCAAGTGGGTTCTGCCCTGAGCATGGTGCCTGCGGTGCCTGCTTCATATCCTCTCTCTCTGCTCCTCCCCTGCTCTCCCTCACTTTCTTTTTTTTTTTTTTTTCAACATTTATTTATTTTTGGGACAGAGAGAGACAGAGCATGAACGGGGGAGGGGCAGAGAGAGAGGGAGACACAGAATCGGAAACAGGCTCCAGGCTCTGAGCCATCAGCCCAGAGCCTGACGCGGGGCTCGAACTCACGGACCGCGAGATGGTGACCTGGCTGAAGTCGGACGCTTAACCGACTGTGCCACCCAGGCGCCCCTCTCCCTCACTTTCAAGGAAGCAAAGAAGGAAAGAGAAAGAACAAAAGCCCAGAGCAGCTGTGTATGTAAGAAACCACGTGAGGCAGGATTCCAAGTCAGAAAACTCAGAGAAAAAAGAAAAACTAAAGCCAGAAATTGGCTACTGTGCTTTTAAACACTGCCTGTCTTAAGACTGAAATTCAATTATATAAAAAGCAATATTTATATTTCCTTTCAACAAGCCTGTTGGGACGGAGCCTCTGCCAGCCCATCCCCCTCCCTCTTACCACCCACACACTCCACTGAAACTTCCCTGGAGCTCCCCCGGGGAGGTTCTCACTAAATAGATACCTAAAGTCCAATTTTCAAAAATATTTTTAAATTAGTGTTATTATTAAAAGAATGTCACATATGCTAAAATCATAATATTTTCAATACTCAAGAGTTTGAAATAGAAGTAAATTTCTCTCTCCACCATTCCCCACCCTTGTCCCTCTCCATTAACAGTTTCCTGGGTGAGGGGTGCCTGGGTGGCTGAGTTGGTTAAGCGTCTGACTTCGGATCAGGTCATGATCTCATGGTTTGTGGGTTCGAGCCCCGTGTTGGGCTCTGTACTGACAGCTCAGAGCCTGGAGCCTGCTTTGGATTCTGTGTGTGTGTCTCTTTCTCTCTGCCCCTCCCCTGCTCATGCTCTGTCTCTCTCTCTCTCTTTCTGTCTCTCAAAAATAAATAAACATTAAAAAAAAAGAAAAAAGCAAGTACTTAAGCACATAATATATCACTTATATTAGTTATACTATGGCAATATTATTATATATTATTATATATTATATTGTTATATTATGTTATAACTGATACAAATTACTTGACAACACTCAGGTGAGAATCATTTCTTTTAATGTTCTTGGGTAGGAAGACCCAAAATAAAAAAGCTGCCAATGTTTTCTGAATTCTATGTATGCAACACAACCCCAATAAAAATAACAAGATTTGCACCAAGGGCAAGGTTTATCTGTCACGTTTACACAGGGCCTGGTGTAACCAAAATGCCTGATAAATATTTGAATATATGTAGGTACATTCATCCAGTGGAATAATATGCAACTTTAGTGAAGATTGGGATAGATCCATGTAGTGATATAAAAAGATTTCCAGGGGCACCTGGGTGGCTCAGTTGGTTAAGTGTCTGCTTCACCTCATGTCATGCTCTCACGGCTTGTGGGTTCAAGCCCCACATCAGGCTCTGCGCTGACAGCTCAGAGCCTGGAGCCTGCTTTGGATTCTGTGTCTCCCTCTCTCTGCCCCTCCCCCGATCATGCTCTGTCTCTCTCTGTCTCTCTCTCTCTTTGTTTTTTTTGTTTTTGTTTTTTAATGTTTATTTATTTTTGAGACAGAGAGAGACAGAGCATGAACGGGGGAGGGTCAGAGAGAGAGGGAGATACAGAATCTGAAACAGGCTCTGGGCTCTGAGCTGTCAGCACAGAGCCCGATGCGGGGCTCGAACCCACGGACCGCGAGATCATGACCTGGGCTGAAGTCGGACGCTCAACCGACTGAGCCACCCAGGCGCCCCTGTCTCTCTCTCTTTGAAAAATAAACATTAAAAAAAATTTAAAAAAGATTTCTAAGATACATTAAGTGAAAAAAACAAGGCGTACCACATGTTGAGACTATCATGTACATTTATTTGTAAGGGTACATATATAATATGTATCTTATATAAATTGTGTGTGTGTGTGTGTATATATATATATATATATTTTTTTTTTTTCCTGTAAGGATAATAGCAGCTGACACATACATAGCACTGACTATGTGGCAGGCACATATTTGAACTCATGTAATACTTTCTGTTAAGTAGGTACTACGCTATCCCGTTTATACAGATGGGGAAACAGACTGTGGTAACTAACTACCCGAGGATCACACAGCTTGTGGCAGAGATGAGAGCTGAAGCAAGGGGGTCTGAGCTTCTCAGCATCATGATCCTGCCTCTCCCCCCAAGGAAAGCATTTTTGTTTGTTTGTTTGTTTGTTTTTAATGTTTATTTATTTATTTATTTATTTTTTCAACGTTTTTATTTATTTTTGGGACAGAGAGAGACAGAGCATGAACAGGGGAGGGGCAGAGAGAGAGGGAGACACAGAATCGGAAACAGGCTCCAGGCTCTGAGCCATCAGCCCAGAGCCCGACGCGGGGCTCGAACTCACGGACCGCGAGATCGTGACCTGGCTGAAGTCGGACGCTTAACCGACTGCGCCACCCAGGCGCCCCTATTTATTTATTTTTGAGAGAGAGAGAGCAAGAGAAAGCGAGAGCACAAGCTGGGGAGGGGCAGATAGAGAGGGAGACACAGAATCCCAAGCAGGCTCAAGGCTCCCGGATGTTACTGCAGAGCCGGATGCGGGGCTTGAACACACAAACTGAAAGATCATGACCTGAGCTGAAGTCGGACGCTTAACCGACTGAGCCACCCATGTGCCACTTCTGTCACTATTTTTAAATACCAGTTGATCTCGCCCATTTCTCTCCATTTTTCCCCACCTTGGGACTTCATAATTTTGATCTCTATTACCAAAACAGAGGTAGCTTCCTTTCTGTTCTCTCTACTTTCTGTTCTCCATTCCCATTTCCATTCTGCTGTCAGACCAGTTTAGCAAAAGCACAAATCACGGCTCTCACCCCTGTGCAGTCAAAAGTCCCACCTTGCCTAAAAACTGACCAAAATGCTGTGCTCTCATTCTTCCTTGCCTTGGCACATTCTGGAAAGCTCATTGTATGTATTCTTTGAAGCTCAGTTCAAATATCTCCTCTTGGAAGTTTTCCAGCACTTTCCCAACTTTGAACCTCCCACCTTGGGTAGATGCCCACCTGTCTTCTTATCCACTGGAGCATCTCTTTATCGTTTTTATCATTTCATTTAGCACACATTCCTGTAATCACTTTTTTTTTAAGCCTGCTCATATAGTCTCCACTCTACGGACCATGAATGAGTCCTTTGATGGCAGATTTGATATCTGGCTCATCTCTGAAATGTTAGCACCAATTCCAACAATAAGAGGGAAATGCTCAGAAATCTTTGCTGGTGGATGGATTAATGAGCAAAGGACCCATAGTGGGAAACTAAGATCTTTAAAGATTTCAGCCTTGTCTAGTTTAATTGTCTAAAGATTTGATTGCCTTTACTTCATATAAAAAACTTTTGTTTCATCAAAGGGAGAGACAGAAAATAGTCATTTCAAATAATATAAGCAGTTTGAATTTGGAATTAAATACTTTCAGATTAAGTTGCTGAAGTTAATAAATGCACTAAGTCTTACAGAGCACGTATGTCTCAGCAGTATTATATTTAAATCATATTCAACCACAAATGAATTTACTTGGAGAATTCAGATGGCAGGCAAAACTCTTAATGGAATGTATATGTAAAATTGTCATGCTATAATCTGATTCGAGAGATGAGAATGTGACCTCTGTCTTCTTTGCTCTTGGGATTTAGAAACAAGGTGGTTTCTACTTGGTTTCTGCTTGGTTTTAGCAGACCTAGATATTTCTTTTGGTACATGCTGCCCCTTAGCGTCAGGCTGTAGGACTGCACCTGGAAACACTCTCATTCCCAGAATGCGCTTGAAATTGTGTAAGACTCTTGGCCCTTCAGCGGGCTTATCTGTGATGTAAGCCAGCCTCAACCTCCACCCTCCAGGAGCCTTTCAGAAACAAAGATAATGTCAAAAGGACTCGGTCAGGCTAGGAACGCAAATTTACAAGTGACATGAAATCCCAGGATGGGCAAGGAAGACACATCTGTTTAAGTCCCTTTACATATTCTATTCATTATTACAGTTTTACTTTTCAATCTCTGGCATGAGTCATAACCCTTAGGGCTAAAAGGTATAATTGTGCATCCAAGATGGTGTGCAAAGAATGAGAAAAATGGAAATTTCAGATCTGGGGGAGTTTACAAGTAAGGGCTATTTTGGAGGGAAAAAGTACAAATCCACAGGTAGGAGGCAAAAAGAGGAGAGTTGGTTTAAGTGGGGCCATGGGCCAGGAGTCTAAAAGAAAGGAAATATGTGAAAAAAATAGGCCATCATAGTAACTGGGACACCACCAAGCCCCCCAGGCTGCTGAACCTGCCACAAAATCCTAGGAGGCTCTGCCTCTGGGGTCAAGGCCAGAGTTATGCAGGAGGCCAAATTGCCTCCTTGCAAAGTTTCCAGTTTTGTTCTTAAAAAAAAATTTTTTTTTTTAATATTTATTTATTTTTAAGAAGAGCAAAAGACAGAGTGTGAGCTGGCGGGGGGGGGGGCGGGGGGTGGTGAGGAGTAGGGCACGGAGGGAGACACAGAATCCGAGGCAGGTTGCAGGCTCCAAGCTGTCAGCACAGAGCCTGATGCAGGGCTTGAGTGGACCAACCGTGAGATCATGACCTGAGCTGAAGTTGGACACTTAACCGACTGAGCCACCCAGGAGACCCTTGTCTTTTTATTCAACCTGATTCAAATGGTCTGACATTTTCATAGCTATGACATGGATGGAATCTATGATTACATGCGTGTGGGAAGGAGGGATTACAAGGCAGCATGAGGAAACTTTTGGGGGTGATGGATATGGTCATTGTCTTGATCGTGGTGATGATGTACACATGTCAGAATTTATCCAAATATACCTTTTAAATGTGTGCTTTAGGGGCGCCTGGGTGGCTCAGTCGGTTAAGCGGCCAACTTCGGCTCAGGTCACGATCTCGCGGTCCGTGGGTTCGAGCCCCGCGTCGGGCTCTGGGCTGACGGCTCAGAGCCTGGAGCCTGCTTCAGATTCTGTGTCTCCCTCTCTCTGACCCTTCCCCGTTCATGCTCTGTCTTTCTCTGTCTCAAAAATAAATAAATGTTAAAAAAAATTTTTTTTTAAATAAATGTGTGCTTTATTATGTGCTCCATTATAACTCAATAAAGCTAGTCAAAGAAACTTTCCCAGAATCACATAACTAGATTACAGCATGCTGACGTTCAAACCCATGTGTGTCTGACAAAAATAAATACCTAAAATTATGCAGCCATTTAAAATTAGAATTAGAAAGACTGAAGAAAAAAACACAGAAAAAAGAAAAAAAAAACTACAGAAATGCAACAATATTTTTCCCAGCACAATAAATGACAGTAGCAAAATAACGATATGGGTGCAGTCATGGAAAAAATCTGCATATATGTAGAAGAGAAGGAAAATACGAATAGTTTGAATAGTTATCTAATAGAATTATGGATGCTTTTTAAAAGTTTCAATGCTGCCATTAAATTGTATTTTCAATTAAATATCAATTATAATTGTATAATATCTAAAATTATAATCTATCTCCATATTAGGCAATGTCTTTTAAGGTGCAATGTTGAATTTTAATACTTAGTATATAAAATTCTAGGTTCAAAATGATTATGCGATTTGTTTATATATGCAAGAGAAAAGATAAAGGAACTATGCAAAAATGTTAACAGGAGTTTTTGAAGGAGGTTTTTTTCTTTTTTCTACATGTGTTATTCTTGGTTTTGGTAATTTTAAATCTTCAGTAATAGCTCTTTTTACTTTTATAACTAAAAAAATGCAATGGAGTGTTTCAAAAATCATGGAGTTGACAAAGCATTTGAACCACCTAAATATAGATTTTTGGCTGTACTATCCACTGACTTTCCTCAGGCACTTTCGAGTTTGCAAAGCTCTTTTTACACACACTATTAAGCAGCAAATATTTTCCCAGTGCTAGACAGAGTCCGTGAGAAATTACATAATTCAGGACAAATGCTCAAATATTACTGAAAAATACATTATTAAATACCAAACCAACCATAAGGTACATAAGTGGTAATCCCCTTGAACTCCTTTTCCTTTGACAAAGTTTTTTATTCCAAAGTTGGTTTAAGGATCAGCACGTGGGCTCACTGTGGAGGGTGGGGGGGCTGTCCTGTTTCTCATTCTTCTGAAAACAATTAGGACAATGACGTGAAGGGCAGGGGTCCCTTGAGGAACCGTAAGGAGAGCTGTGACTGCACATTTCTCCTCATCCTTGTGGTCCAAAACAAACAAACAAACAAACAAACAAACAACAACCCAGAAACAAAACAGGCTTAGGAGACTGGCCACACATTTCTGCCAGGAAAGTCTGTCTCTGCTCCAGGAACTGCAGAAAGATTCTTCCCTTTTCTTTCCCTTTAAGGATCTCTCCTACATCCCTGAGTTCAAGGTGTATCATATCTGCTGAATACCTGCTGAATTCAAGATATGTCATCTTGCCCTCTACCTGAAGACTAAAGCTAACAGTAAAAAAGAAGAGGAATTCTAAGAGCAGCTGGCTGGCTCAATCAGGGGAATATATGACCCTTGATTGCGACGTTGTGAGTTCAAGCCCCACACTGGGTGTAGAGATGACTTAAAAAAAAATCTTCCTTTTTCTGTTACAAGTCAAACACCTATTTCCCCAGATGAAATGAGGAGATTTTTACAATTCGCTTCAAAATAATTCAGTGGCTGGGAGGTAGGTGGTTTGGTGGGAAGTGGGTAGAGAAGACATTGAACCAGACTGGCCATGAGTCCATTTTAACCGGTGAAGCTGGGAGCTGGGTACATGGCAGTTCTTTAGTCTACTTTTTTAGTCTCTATGTTTGAAACTTTCCTTAATAAAAAGTGTGCATATATGTATATACACATACGTAATCCCCACCTTTGTCAGCATGAGAAAAAAAGTTAATACTGCAATTATTTCACCAGAGAAGTGACTTAATGGCACTGAGCATATGGAGAATTACTGATAGAGAAGCTGTGACTTTTTGTCACTGCTACACAGAGATAAAGAACAGCTTAAACATAGTAAGGGCAACAAGAACCTCCCCAACGATGAAGGCTGTTAAACACTGAAATAATTACTAGGAGAAGATAGCTAAGGAAATTCTTTCACTGCAAATAGAGATTAAAACAGAGTTATTTACATGATGGGTAAGCAGAATATTAACACTTGTTGGTTGCCCAAATTTATTCTGGGGCCAAAGGAGGTGGGTGAATCTTGATGTGAACCTTAGCCAGTCACAATGACTAGACTGGAAAAAAAAAAAAGCAGGTAGAATAGAACGCGTTTGGACAAGTGGCATGCATCTATTCCACAGGTCTGAACCTCAGCTTGTTTATTGTCTAGCTATTAGGAAGCCCAACAATTACACTTCCAATGTCAGCCAAAACCACAGTCCTTGTCTGCAAGGATGCTGAAACAAGGTCCCACTGGTAGCCAGTTTTCACAATGGCACCAAAATGACTTTTGTCTCCTGTATTCACCCCTTGGTGTTCGTCCCCTCCCACACTGAGCATCACTGATCCGTGTTACCAATAGGATATTGTGTGTGACTTGTAAGACTAGGGCGTAAAAGGGGTGCCTGGGTGGCTCAGTTTGACTCCTGATTTTTGCTCAGGTCATGATCCCAGGGTGGTGAGATTGAGCCCCATGTTAGGCTCTGTGCTGAACTTGGAGATCATGGAGACTGCTTGAGATTCTCTCTCTCTCTCTCTCTCTCTCTCTCTCTCCCTCTGCCCCTTCCCCCTACCTCGAGCACTGCGCTCATACTCACAGGCACTCTCTTTTTCTCTCTCTCTCAAAAAAAAAAAAAAAAAAAAAGCTTAGGGCATAAAAGACATTGTGACTTCTGCTTTGCTTCCTCTTAGATCACATGCTCTGGGGAAGTCAGTTACCACGTTGTGAGGACACCCAACAAGCCCCATGCAGAGAGATCCATGTGGCAAAGAACAGAGGCCTTCAGCCAACAAGCAGCACCAACCTGCCAGGCATGTGATGAGACTCCTTAAAAGGGGATCCTCCAGCCACAGTCAAGCCTTCACATGACCGCAGGACGACATTTTAGGAAACCCCAAGCCACAACTGTAGCTACATAGCTCCCAAATTCCTGTCCACAGGAACTACATGAGATAATACAGATTTAAAGCAAAATTTTGGGTAAACCGTTATGAAACAATAGACATCTATATAGCTTGTTGTTTAAAAGTTTAGTCTTTTTTTTTTAAACGTTTATTTATTTTTGAGAGAGAGTGAGAATGGGGCAGGGGCAGAGAGAGAGGGGACAGAGGGTCTGAAGCAGGCTCCGTGCTGAAAGCAGACAGTCCAATAGTGGGGCTTGAACTCACTAACATTGAGATCATGACCGGAGCCCAAGTCAGCCGCCTAACTGACTGAGCCACCCAGGCGCCCCCAAAATTTTAGTCTTTTTTACATGACTCTTCAGAAAAATGGTGCAATGTAAATAAATATGTGCCTTCTATTATAAGTTCTCAGAAATACACACGTAAGAAAGGAAATTCTCATATGTGGTCTCAGAATGGACAAACTCTTACAGGAGGGGGCACTGTTTCCCATTTCCACAGCACCTTTCTCCACAAAGCAGAAGTAAAGGTTTAGGGGGAGTAACAATGCTGCAAGTGACCTCCTCGAACAGCTTAATAGAGTTACTACAGGGCTTTTAAAAAATTAACAGTTTAACCGAAAACCGCTGTTTCTGATACTGAAAACATCACCTCGGATCACAAAGCAGCACGGCTTTCTCACTCCTCGGCATCATCCAAGCAATGTCTGCTTAATAAAACTTCTCTTATTTCCAAAGTTCACTCAAGTGCATTAGTACTTATTTCTCAGTTGTGGGTTTTTGTGATTCACAACCCAGAACTCCAAAAGCTTCCTAGCAGCCCCTCCCCAGCTTCCCAGAGTGAGAAGCTGAGAGAGCAAGGCCCATCCCAGAGTCTCCAGGAAGAAAGGTTTCTCCCTCCATTCTAGCCTCCTCCAATAAACGGCAACCCTAAAAGTTTTCTGTTTCTGAAATTTGTTCAGTGGCGTACGCTCATCTTTTTTATTCTCTGCCACAAATGAGGTTAGAGTTCCTGGTATAGACACAGCATGTATAGGGGCTGCAAGTAGCAAGGACTGTAAAGTCAAACAGGACAATGAATGGCCTCTGGTGCTTATCAGCCACAGAGGGAGGAGTTTTCTCATCCAGCCAATTCTGCCATGTGGTTTTGGACATCATTCTTAGAAGAATCACCTCAAGCATTGTTTACTTACAGCTTTCACAAGAGTTAAAAAAATTTTTTTTAAGTTTATTTATTTATTGGGGTGGGGGGCAGGGGCAGAGAGAGAAGGGGAGAGAGAGAGAGAATCCCAAGCAGGCTCTGCACTGTCAGCATTGAGCCCAATGTGGGGCTCAAACTCACGAACCGTGAGATCATGACCTGAGCCAAAACCAAGAATCAGATGTTTAACCGACTGAGCCACCCAGATGCCCCTCGCAAGAGTTTTGAGAGCCAGTCATGTTTATTTCAATGTAATCCTTTTCTGTTTCAGCAGCTACTCTCAACTTCCATTGCTTGCCATTAAGAACCCTGAGTGGTTTGCCCCATTCAAGACAGACTCTGCTAAACCGATAAAATCTCCATAGAGCCCTGCCCTTGGTCCAGAAAGCAGCAGACTCTCCAAAAAGAACAGGCCTGATAGACTGGATTTGCCAGTTTCAGGTTAAGTTACAAACTTAGGCAAAGCTGCAGAGCCTAATTACGGTTGCACCTTTCTAGACCACTAGATTCCCTGGAGTTTGGTGTTTGCCTCCATGTGGCTAAGACTCCTCACTTTCCAGCAGAGATGGATGGGGTCCAGGGCATGAAGATCCTGCATCATTTTTTGGGGGGGAGGAGGGACTTTAATACATATGCCTCCAAAAGACCTGGACTCCAACAAAGTTATTTGCTCATTTTCAGCAAGCAAACTCCTCCTTTTCCCAGCAGCTCAGAAATAGATTGGTGGTGGTAAAAGTTGCTCAGATATCCTAATCTTAGTCAACTCTGAGCTCCCAAGTTCATATAATAATGATATATTTCTCCTACCTTGATTTGGCTCTCAATACATGGACACCATACGCTTTAATGTTTACTTTTCTTTAGCCAAAGCAAACCATCTGGTTACAATTGAAAAATTTTTTAGATTTTTTATATTCTATATATCCACCAAGTTGAGACATTTCTCTTTACAGCCTATAGCCTTAGCAGGTTCATTTCCTATGTATCATCCCTGTAAAGGAATAGGAGTTGAAAAACTCCCATACTTACTCACTTATAAACATATAGTTTTTTGGTTTTTAAAAAAAAATTTTTTTTACATTTATTTATTTTTGAGAGACAGAGTGAGACAAAGTGAGAGTGGGGGAGGGGCAGAGAGAGAGGGAGACACAGGATCGGAAGCAGGCTCCAGGCTCTGAGCTGTCAGCACAGAGCCCAACGTGGGGCTCGAACCCACAGACCGTGAGATCATGACCTGAGCCGAAGTCAGACGCTCAACTGACTGAGCCACCCAGGCGCCCCTATAAACATATAGTTTTGAAATAAAAGTTTAGAGGTTACTTGTGAAGAATGTATGTTTTTAGACTTGGGAATGATTAGCCTCCACCCTGGTTATCACTGCCCTACGATGATAACACAGTGGATCACAGAGGAATCAGCCATTTTCCCTCACCTTATTCTTGGCCTGATGTTCCCTAAGCCAATCTGTGCCATGATTTGACTGGCAAGAGAAGATGGCTGAAGACTGAGAAGCAACGAAAGACCCTTGGAAATCCCTGGAGTTTCACATACTTTTGGAACTTCATTTCGATTGCTTCAAGAGAGAGGCTCCACCCTCTTTATACCTATCAAAAGATGACTGACAGATTGAAACCGGTCCTGGCTGTTCTGTCTTTTAGCAAGCAAAATCTTTATTGCTTCAAATTCTGGATAGATAGGAACTTCCATTAAGCCCTTTTAAAAACTGGCTAAAGAAAATGGCAGGCAAAAACCAACAAAAGATGTTCCTAGGAGCTCATGAAGTTATATTTTATTATAAACAATTTTTATTTTTTCTAAAAATCTTAGGTAAGAAAGTTTCTGTGAGAGACTCTAGGTTTGATTATTAAAAACAAGAATGGGAGGGGCACCTGGGTGGCTCAGACGGTTAAGCGGCCAACTTCAGCTCAGGTCACGATCTCACGGTCCGTGAGTTCGAGCCCCGCGTCAGGCTCTGGGCTGATGGCTCGGAGCCTGGAGCCTGTTTCCAATTCTGTGTCTCCCTCTCTCTCTGCCCCTCCCCCGTTCATGCTCTGTCTCTCTCTGTCTCAAAAATAAATAAACATTAAAAAAAATAAAAAAAAAAAAACAAGAATGGGATGGATCAAGAAAATTTTTATCT
>NW_024412377.1:99041894-99048414 GCF_014898765.1 Herpailurus yagouaroundi
TAAAAAAAAAAAAACAAGAATGGGATGGATCAAGAAAATTTTTATCTAACGAATCCATTTCAGAGAGAGGATGTATGGAACCCCAGATTTCATTTGAGATATGCAAGTCCTATATTGGTTGGCTGTATTTGACACTGTTTCCCATTCCTGCCTTCTGAAGGCTTCTATTCTTTGTTTCTATGATCTCTTACTATGAGGCTTTCCCTCCAACCTCTATCTAACTCTTCTTCCTCTGTGTCCTTGCCTCTGAAGGAATCTTGCCTTCTAATGTCTGCCCTTTAAATGTGGGTATTCTCCAGTGCTCTATGTGGTCAACACAGGCAATTTTATCTACTATGATGGTTTCACCTTCAGGCTATAAAATTCCAATTCCCAAGCCTACTTCCTCAACCCTGACCTGAGATCCCTGAGAATCGTATCAGTACTGTTTTACTTCCATTCACCTACAATACAGACCCACAACTTCCTGTGACATGCCAATGTTTTGCATAGCCTAGCTACTTGCCTATCACTTGTATACTTACACTTCCGGGAGGAGAAATTAGATCATGAATTTTATTGCTCTTTCTTTGGACTTGAATTTGTCATAGGCTATACTAGTTAGAATGCATTTTGGGGCGCCTGGATGGCTCAGTTAAGCATCCGACTTCAGCTCAGGTCATGATCTCATGGTTCGTGGGTTTGATCCCTGCATCGGGCTCTGCTGAATGCTTGCTCAGAGCCTGGAGCCTGCTTCGGATTCTGTGTCTCCTCTCTCTGCCCCTCCCCTGCTTGTGCTCTCACTCTGTCTCTCAAAAATAAGTAAATGTAATAAAAACAATTTTTTTTAAAGTCATCTCTATGCCTAACACGGGGCTTAAACTCATGACCCTGAGATCAAGAGTCTCACGCTCCACCTAATGAGCTAGCCAGGTGCCCCATCATCCTCAAAAATCTTACGAGGAATTATTAGCCCTGGTTTACAGCTCTTTAAGCTGAGGCACAGAGTGGTTTCATAGCTTTCCCAAAGTCGCTGCAGCAATGAAGTGAGGATTTGAACCCAGGGCATCTGGTTCCAGAAGTACTTAATGTTTACCACACTAGGAGGCATACAGAGGGGAGGGAATCTATCTCCAGCAGTTTCTTGCCAGACTCAGGGCCTTCCCACTCTGTTTACTCAGAGATTTATGGGCTGTGAATCATAAATTACAGTTCTTCCTGCTTTCCCTCATAAGGAACATGCCTGCCAAGCCCTGAGTCTGGATTCGCACAGCCACAGAGGCTTCCTCAGACCTGTGCGATTCCCAGCCAGGGCTCCTCACTGCCCCAGCTCCCTGAAGGAAGACTGCTCCCATCACCATCCCCTGAAATTTAGATAAGAGCATTCTCCTTACCTCATCTCTTCAGAATGCAGCTGGAAGATTTAAAAAAAAACAAACAAACAAACAAAAAAAAAACCAAGGTGGAAGATTCTTGTTTCTAAATCTAGTAGTTGGAGTGTGAGGGGGGAGGGCTTTGGGCCAGAGAGTAGGGGTTGAGGAGCACAAACAAGGGCAGGAAGCAGGTGCCATGGGGCTTCCTCTCTAAAAGGTGACCTTACCTTGGCTGCAAAAGAAACACACACACACACACACACACACATACAGCCCATAAGCAGCCTGATGGTGGGTTTTGATAGGCCCCTTGTCCTGCAGGTAGTCTGTTCTGGCTCCTGTAACCATCCTGGCATCCTGCTTAACTCTCACCTTGAAAACTCCAAAGTTCCCGGGGCACCTGGGTGGCTCAGTCGGTTAAGCATCCAACTTCAGCTCCAGTCATGACCTCACAGTTTGTGGGTTTGATCCTCGTGTCCGGCTCTTGGCTCTCAGCACAAATCCCGCTTTGGATCCTCTGTCCCCCCTCACTCTGCCCTGCTCACGCTCTTTCTCAAAACTAAATAAACATTAAGAAAAAAGTTTAAGCTCCAAAGCTTCCTGTTCCTGGCCAGGCTGAAGGATCCAGAAGCACTTTCAAGGTACAGCTTGGGCTCCCTAGATCTGCTCAAGAGATTTAACTTAATCTTCTGTCTTCTCAGACATGTCACGTCATGTCTTGTTCCTGTCTTGTCAGGTGCCAGTTTAATTCCTGTCCCAGGAAACCACAGCAGCCATGTGCATTCCTCCTCAGAGCAGCCAGCACTGGGAATGTTTAGACCATCAATGCTGGGTGTAAGATCTCTCTTGGCCTAGAGAACGACTATCAAAAGAAGAGAGAGGGGAAGGCACAGCTCAGGAAATGTCCAACACACAAAACACTATCTTGAAAAAAGCAACTCCAACGTAGGTTCTGAAGACTGGAACCTCTCTCTTTCTAAAATAACTATTCTACCCCACCCAAAAATGGAAATGAAGAGGATCTACCCTGTATCAGGGGACATCGAATGAATATCAAGTAGGTAATTTAAAAATGACACAAAAAGATATACACATGATTTATCACATGCTCTGACCCAGGTCTATAAGCATCCCTCTACACATGCTGAAACTCACACTCAGGATCTTGCCTTGAATAACCAACCAAACTCAACATCCCCGATACGATGAGCTACTACGGCAGCTAATATGGAGGCCTGAGCTATGGCTGTGGCTGGGGAGGCTACAGATAAGGCTGCTGCCACCCGTGGTGCTATGGAAGATATGGATTCTCTGGCTTCTACTGAAATTCTGCCACAAGTGCCCAATATCTGAGGCCACAACAGGGTTATCCAAATCTGACTACAATAATCAAACCAGGGGCGCCTAGATGGCTCAGTCAGTTGAACCTCTGACTTCAGCTCAGGTCATGATCTCACGGTTCCTGAGTTTGAGCCCTGCATCGGGCTCTGTGCTGACAGCTTGGAGCCTGGAGCCTGTTTTGGATTCTGTGTCTCCCTCCCTCTCTGCCCCCCCTCCCAAATAAATGAACATTAAATTTTTTATATATAATAATCAAACCAAACAATATAATTCAGGATCAAGCCAAGATCAAAAGCATTTTGCATCTAAGATTTTAGGAATATTTATCACTTTATAATGTTCTCCTTCATGTCTCTTGGTTTCCTTTACTTGTGCTCTTATAACTGAGATGTCTCTATTCCTTTTGCAATAAGTTATCTTAAGTTAAAACAGCAGAAAAAGAAAGAAAGGAATGAAGGGAGGGAGAGGGAAGGAAGGGATGGAAAAGAAAGAGGGAAGGAAAGTTAAGAGGATCCAAACTGTAGAATCACAGAATGATAGGCATTCTAGGGAGATCAGAACGAATGTGTAGGAGCAAAAGGCACATGTGAAATGTCCACATTGCCAGTTAAGGATGAATCCTGTTAGAGTAGAATTCCCAGGCACAGCCAGACAGATCCAGATGGTGGTCGGGGGTGAAGGGGGTCCTGTTCTCCGTTCTTCCCTGTCCTTAGAAGCATACTGACATCACCATGAGAAAGCAAAGCCATACGAGTTTTACTATTCTTAGCTGCTTCCCATTAAGTGCAAAATGAACAGATGTATAACCAGAGCTCTTGGTCAACAGAGCCTTTGAATCCTGTAGTATGCTTTTTAAATTGTCAATGGGGTACAGTTAACAAAGTCCAGAATGGGAAAAACTACAAACAACCTGTTTTCTTCAACAAGTACATTGCAAAGGGGAAAAAAGATAAATGGAGAGACTAAAAAGACATTAATCAATTGCAATGTGTGAGCTTCATTTGGATTCTGATTCTTTTTTAACTAAAAAAAAAAAAAAAAAAGAAACCAATTAGAACATCTGAGACAAGTGGAAATTTGAACACTGACAGGATACTTGATATTAAGAAATTGCTTTTTGTAAGGCACGATTTTTAAATTCCCTATTTTTTAGAGTACTGAAACATTTACAAGTGAAATAATACGATTTCTGGGATTTGCTTCAGAATAAATGAGATAAGGAGGTGGATAGAGTAGAATTTAACAATAAATACTGGTCATTAGGACTGAGTGATGGATACATGGAACTTCCTTTTACAATATACCATCTGTGAGGGAACAAAGTCCCCCATAATTAAGTTTTTAAAAAGTAAAATGAAAGGAAACAGAATTCTAGTTTTAATTAACAAAAACTATTATTGAAATAAATACCCTCATTTCTCTCCTTGCCTTTCAATTTTTTTATTTTTATTTTTATAATTTTTTCCTTCAATTTTTTTTTTTAAAATCACAAATTCTGACAAAGCAGTCATATTTTTAACAAAATCTCCCATCTGCAAGTATCTTTGGTTGGAGTGAAATTCTGCCACCAGTAAGAAATAGACACAGCACCCTCCAGGTGCCCAAGTGGCTTCTGAAAGAGCTCAACACAAGGCTTGGCTAAAACTACTTTCTCTGGATTAACTAATTAAGTCTACCCAGTGCTACACAGAAGCTATAATTAAACCCTTTTGTGTACTTAAGTCATTCACGCAGGCTACATGGTGAAACTGGGGTGAGGAACTTGGAACCCAGCCAAGACGCGGCAATTTTGAGAATTAATCCCTTCTCTGCAGGTGATGGTGAGCTGCCCAGGGCCCAGGGCTCAGACTTCAAGCTCTTAGGTACCAGCAGTAGTGACCACAGGCCTGTTCTCACATTCTCCATAAAAGAATAATAGAGAACGTTCTAGAATAAATGACTTTCCAAATAGAACAGAAGTTTTCTGCAACCCACCCAGAAAAGTAATTTAGATGTCCCCTCAGAGATAATACAAACAGAAATGGGACCAAATTGCCCCAAGGCCAGAACCTTTCAAATGTCACTGCCTTATTGGTGAGAAGGAGGTGGAGAAAAAAATACCAAGTAAATACAGGAGTAAAGAGAGTTCCTGCTCTCAGCACAGAGCCCGCTTCAGATCCTCTATCCCCCTCTCCCTCCGCCCCACTTGTGCACTCTCTTTCTCTCAAAAATAAATAAACATTAACAAAAAAATTAAAACTCCAAAGTTTCCTGTTCTTGTCTAGGCTGAAGGACCCAGAAGCAGCTTCAAGGTACAGCTTGTTCTAGCCTGTCCTTAGAAGCATATTGACATCACTTCCAAGTTGTTCAGACTGACAAATATTTAAGACTGTGGAAACTCAGTGTTTACAGCAGTGTGGGCAAACAGACACACACTGCTGACAGATATATACATAGGGGCAAAATCTCGAGGGCAATTTATCATGACCAAAATTATACATACCCCTGGGACACTTGGCTGCCTTCATTGGAGCAGTGTGAGACTCTTCATCTTGGGGTTATGGCTTTGAGCCCGATGTGGGGTGCAGAGATTTCTTAAATAAACAAACCTTTAAAAAATATTACACATACTCTTTGACCAAGAACTTAAAAAAAAAAACACAAAACCAGAAATTATACTTCCAGTAATACGGTATATCCAAAGACACTCCTACCATCAACAGTTCCCGCTCAGGGCACCTGGCTGGCTCAGTTGGTAGAGCATGCATTTCTTGATCTCAGAGTCGTGAGTTCAAGCCCCACAATGGGTGTAGGGATTGCTTAAAAATAAAATCTTAAAAAAAACCCCACAGAAACCAAACAGTTCCCTGTCTACTGAATCACACTCATCAACATAGTCTAAAGATAACAGAGGGGCACCTGGGTGGCTGAGTCAATTAAGCATCTGACTCTAGATTTTGGCTCAGGTCATGGTCTCCTGGTTTGTGAAATCAAGTCCTGTGTCAAGCTGTGCGCTGACAGTGCAGAGCCTGCTTGGGATTCTCTCTTTCTCTCCCTCTGCCCCTCTCCTGCTTGTGCTCTCTCAAAATAAATAAACTTAAAAAAAATAACAATAAAGATAATAGAATCCCTCTCATTGCTTGCCCTGCCCCACAATCCTCCACTCCCTTTCCCAATTAAACTTGCTATACCGGATCATCGGTCATTACAGTGTCCACCCCTTTCTCATTCTTTCTTAAATACACACAACTGTGGCTTCCTATCCCCACCATGTGACTGAGACTGGTGATCTTGTCAAGGTCACCAATGTTCTCCATGTGGTAAGACCCACTGGGTCATTTCTCTGTTCTTATATCTCGACCTCTCAGTAATATTCCACATGGTTGACCACGCTCCTTTACATCCTTGGCTTCCTTTCTTTGGACTTTCTTCCTGCCCCAGTGGCCCGTCCTCCTCAGTCTCTCTCTTTTTTTAAAGTGTTTTCATTTATTTGGAGAGAGAAAGAGAGTATGCGTGGGAGGGGCAGGGAAAGAAGTAGAGAGAGAATCCCAAGCAGGCTCTGTGCTGTCAGTGCAGAGCCTGATGCAGGGCTTGATCCCATGAACTGTGAGATTGTGACCTGAGCCAAAACGAAGAGTAGGATACTTAACCGACTGAGCCGCCCAGGTGCCCCCCCTTCTCAAAGTCTCTTTAACAGATTCTTTTTTTTGGTCAAAAGGTAAGTTCCAGGGGTGCCTGGCCAGCTCAGTCAGTAAAGCATATGACTTTTGATCTCGAGATTGTGAGTTTGAGCCCCATGTTGGATGCAGAGATTACTTAAAAATAAAATCTTAAGGGGTGCCTGGGTG
>NW_024412377.1:99048814-99057042 GCF_014898765.1 Herpailurus yagouaroundi
CAGGCTCCAGGCTCTGAGCCATCAGCCCAGAGCCCGACGCGGGGCTCGAACTCACGGACCGCGAGATGGTGACCTGGCTGAAGTCGGACGCTCAACCGACTGCGCCACCCAGGCGCCCCAATAAATCTTTATTATTGTGTTAAATCACTAAGTTTTCAGGTAAGTTATTATGTATACATAGAACTAATACTCCTCTTTTACTTAAAAAAGCATATTGGTAAACATGCTTATACATGCATAGAAAATATGGTAAAGGGTACACAAAGGGAGTAACCCGGTTCTGACAGTGTAGGGAGGGAATATGCTCACTTTTCACTATATGCTTTCATATTCTCAGGTTTACTCACTAGAATAACATTACTTTTATAATTTTTAAAAATTTAGTTTTTGAAATGTTTAAGCAAAACACTGTTAAGAGGGATAAACCACAATGGTGGCCCTTTTCAAGCCTTCTCATCCTTCATGTTTTCCTTGACTTTGTCCTACTCTCAACACCTAATTTTGGAATAGGCTAAAATTCTTTAAATGCTTTCCAGTGGCCCAAATACTGGAGGATTGGTTTATTTTGTCTTTGTTTGTTTGTATTTATTTACTTGTTTATTTACTTACTTATTTTGAGAGAGCGCATGAGCACATGAGCAGGGAAGGGGCAGAAGGAGAGAGAGAAAGGGTCTCTAGCACCCTCTGTGCTAAGCACAGAATCTGATACAGGGCTCAATCCCATGACCCTGGGATCATGACCTAAGCTAAAACCAAGAATCGGATGCTCAACCAACTGAAGTACCCAGGTGCCGGTTTTGTCTTTAGTATTAGTACATTTCACTTAAACATCAACCATGAGAAGACTACTGCTAAGGTAGGAATCCTGATTTGATTATTTGCACTTAATAAGCAATAATGTTGCAATAACCATGTGTGGCATGATCAAATGAACCACTCACACTGCTGCTGGGTGCTGATGTCTTGCCTGGAGGTCACCATGGAGCCTGCAGTTTGGGCCACTGGTTTCTGCAGGAGGTGGCCCATAACTCCAGCTGGGCCTAATTTCTCATCAATAAAGATGGAGACTGGGAAATATTCCACAAAATGAGCAACCGGTGGAGGCAAGGGCAGCTCATACCCAAGCCAGCTCACACTCTCCTTCAGTAAAGACGAGGTGTGGACTCAGTGACTCCAATTACCTCCATTTAGATAAGAACAACCATCTCAGTCAAGTCTTTCTGGCTTGAAAGGAAAAAAAAATGTGGGACTCAGGGCACCTGGGAGGTTCGAGGTGGGGCACGAGGTGTGGACTGAGTGACTCCAATTACTTCCATTTAGATAAGAACTATCTTAATCAAGTATTTCTGGCTTGAAAGGAAAAAAAAATGTGGGACTTGGGGCACCTGGGTGGCTCAGTTGGTTGAGCATTGACTCTTGGTTTTGGCTCAGGTCATAATCTCATGGTTTGTGGGTTTGAGTCCTATGTCAGGCTCTGAGCTGGCAGTAACACAAGGCAAAGCCTGCTTGGGATTCTCTTTTGCCCTCTCTCTGCCCCTCCCCATTTGCGTGAGTGCTCGCTCTCTCTCAAAATATATAATTTTTTTTTTTTTTTAATGTGGGACTTGATCTTTGTTTAGTTTCTTTTTTCAGAACTGGGCATGGGTGGATGTCACAGGCCTCTGACTAGGTGGAATCACTAACTTCTCTCTAAAGACATCCAGGGGTGGCTCAGTCGGTTAAGCGACTGACTTTGGCTCAGGTCTTGATCTCACGGCTCATGAGTTTGAGCTCTGCATCCAGCTCTGTGCTAACAGCTGGGAGCCTGGAGCCTGCTTCAGATTCTGTCTCCATCTCTCTGCCCCTCCCCTGCTCACGTTCGGTCTCTTTCTCAAATACAAAATAAAACATAAAAAAAAAAAAATTAAAAGAAGACATCCAAACTCTGTAGCACAGACCCGTAATTTTAATCGAGACTGAAGGCAGCAGTGACAAACTCTACCTTTGATTCTGTAACACAGCCCAATCCTCTCAAGGGCCTCCAATGAGTTCAAGTTCCAGGAAGAAAGCTGTAATCACTAAACTATGCATACTGATGAGATTATAGCCCCAGGGTTTATGAAATCTTGATAACCAGGAAATTAGTTGGTCTGAAACTGCTGCTGCCAACTAAAGGGACACCAAGGACATAGCCACAGATCAACTCCCAGTAAGGCCATTCCTTCCACATTACTGTCTGGCAGTGGGACACAAATCCACATTTGCTTACAAAGTAAGAAGGCCCTCTTAATTTGAATAGAGCCAGTGGAGTGCAAAATAGTCAAATTTGCAGCTAGTTTAAAAAATTCAGACCCCAATAAGAAAGTAAAAACAGGAGCAGAGACAACCACAACCAGGGTGCTTCCGGGCTGGGGCCCCAGTTCCTCATTCGTGTCCAGTAAGGGGCAGAGTCAGGTAGCCCAGGGGCTTTGTCAGCTCCTCTCAAAAGCAAAAGAAATGTAATCATTCGAAAAGCTTTTGCTTCAGCAAACACACATTCTTAGGATTCTAGCTCTCAAGTCATTTCTTTAATGCTTTTTTTAAAGTTTCTTGGGGCGCCTGGGTGGCTCAGTCGGTTAAGCATCCGACTTCAGCTCAGGTCACGATCTCGCGGTCCGTGAGTTTGAGCCCCGAGTCGGGCTCTGGGCTGATGGCTCAGAGCCTGGAGCCTGCTTCCGATTCTGTGTCTCCCTCTCTCTCTGCCCCTCCCCTGTTCAAGCTCTGTCTCTCTCTGTCTCAAAAATAAATAAAAAACGTTAAAAAAAGAAAAAAAACTTTTTTTTAAATTTCTTTATTTACTTTGAGGGGGGCAGAGGGGCAGAGAGAAGTGGAGAAAGAATCCCAAGCAGGTTCCACCCTGTCAGTGCCAAGCACAACGCATCTCAATCTCCATGAGGTGACCCAAGCCAAAATCAAGAGTGAAACACTTAACCACCCTGGTGCCCTTTTCTACTTTTTAATGTACAAAGATGTGAAGAAAAATGAACCAAAACAACGATCCTCTTCTATAGGGCCCTGACCATATTACAATCATCCATACATGGAATACTACCTCGTCATTAAATATAATGAGGAAGATGGGGCCCTGGGTGGCTCAGTTGGCTAGGCGTCCGATGATTTCAGCTTAGGTCCTGATCTCCTGGTTTGTGGGTTCGAGCCCAGCGTTGGGTTCTGTGCTGACAATGCAGGGCCTTGCGATTCTCTATCTCCATCTCTCTCTCTGCCCCTCCCCTGCTCACGATCTCTTGCTCTCTTGAAAATGAATAAATTAGGTGGCGCAGTTGGTTGAGCGTCCGACTTCAGCCAGGTCACGATCTCGCGGTCCGGGAGTTCGAGCCCCGCGTTGGGCTCTGGGCTGATGGCTCGGAGCCTGGAGCCTGTTTCCGATTCTGTGTCTCCCTCTCTGTCTGCCCCTCCCCCGTTCATGCTCTGTCTCTCTCTGTCCCAAAAATAAATAAACATTGAAAAGAAAATGAATAAATTAAAAAAATTTTTTTAACGTTTATTCATTTTTAAGAGACAGAGAGAGAGTGCAAGCTTGAGTGGGGCAGAGAGAGAGGGAGACACAGAATCTGAAGCAGACTCCAGGCTTCGAGCTGGCAGCACAGAGCCTGATGTGGGGCTCGAACTCATGAACCATGAGATCATGACTTTAGCCGAAGTTGGACACCTAACCGATTGAGCCGTCCAGGTGCCCCAAAAATGAATAAATATTTTTTAAAATAATGAGGAAGATCCATATTAGCTGATTTATTAGTTAATATATATGCACATGTGTATATATATACATGTATTTCTTGTTTTAAGAATAAAGAATACCTACAATAAGATATTGTAGGTAAATTATTACAAAATTTGTTTCCTTTGGGAAACGAGAATGGGCATGGGTAGGAAAGAAAATTTTATATGTTCGTGTTCAGTTTGATACACCAGCATGTATTATAAAAATGACTAACAAAGAAATGGCAAATACCAAAGTAAGTTCCTCACGGATCAGCCCATACACCTCCTGCAGGGCCCCTGTGAGCCATCTGTTTCCGCTGCTTTGTTACTCAGTGTCCGCCACCTTTTGGTCTCTTACCTGTGAAATGACGACAACCTAAGCCTGCTGGGAGACTCAGAACAGAGCAAGCAAGGAAGGCAGCGTGCAAACAGGCACTGGAGTGGAAAGGGGCAGATCAGAAATGAAATCTCATTAGCAGTCAGAGAACAACAGTAACAATGCTACGTAATATTTCTGAGTGCATAAATGTGCCAAACACTTCATCCCCACACTATAAGGAAAATGTCACTATCCTCATTTTACAAAATGAGGAAACTAAGGCACAGAGAAGCATCTTCCCTAAGCTCACAAAACAAGATATGATGGGGGTGCCTGGGTAGCTCTGTCAGTTAAGCATCTGACTTCGGTTTCAGGTCACGATCTCACGGTTTGTGAGTCTGAGCCCCATATGGGCTCGCTGCTGTCATCATGGAGCCTGCTTCGGATCCTCTGTCTGCTTTCTCTGCTCCTGCCCCACTCGTGTGCTCTCTCT
Source organism: Herpailurus yagouaroundi (assembly GCF_014898765.1). Taxonomy (NCBI): domain Eukaryota; kingdom Metazoa; phylum Chordata; class Mammalia; order Carnivora; family Felidae; genus Herpailurus; species Herpailurus yagouaroundi. Next base: position 99,053,368 of record NW_024412377.1, read on the forward strand.
CTCTCTCTCTCAAAAATATATAAACATTTAAAAAATATATTAAAATTTTTTTTTCCAACGTTTATTTATTTTTGGGAGAGAGACAGAGCATGAACGGGGGAGGGGCAGAGAGAGAGGGAGACACAGAATCGGAAACAGGCTCCAGGCTTTGAGCCATCAGCCCAGAGCCCGACGCGGGGCTCGAACTCACGGACCGCGAGATCGTGACCTGGCTGAAGTCGGACGCCCAACCGACTGCGCCACCCAGGCGCCCCTTAAATTTTTTTAAAGTAAAAAAAAACCCCAACAAGATATGATGGGATCAGAATTCAGCCCTGCCTGTCAGCTCAGAGCTACACTGTTAGCCACTAAGCTGTGCTACTTCTGAAACATCAGTAGGGAGATGACTAAATACATCACAATATATCCCCAAATTGAAGTCTGTATCCTTTAAAACAATTTTTTTTAATACTTAATTTTTGAAAGAGAAGGAGAAAGAGTGATAGAGCACGAGCAGGGGAAGGGCAGAGAGACAGACACAGAAACCAAAGCAGGCTCGACGCTGTCAGTGGAGAGCTTAACGTAGGGCTCGAACTCATGAACCGCGAGATCATGACCCCAGTCAGAGTCAGACGCTTAACCCACTGAGCCACCCATGCACCCCAAAGTCTGTATCCCTTAAAAAAACGGAGGTCAGCCTATAGACACAGACATGGAAAAAATGCTAAAACCTTAAGTGAAAACAATTGTCACCAAGCAATATACAGAGTGTGGCCCTGTTTATCTAAGAAATACAGTGTGAGCAACACATAATTTCTTTTTATAAGAGCAACGCTGGGGTTTCCCTTCTCCCATGCCCTCCCTCAGAAATAACCCACAAAACACACAACTCAAAAATAAGTTGTAAAAAACAGGGTCATGCGTTATTTATAAATCTCTACAATAAAATTATTTCAAAAAAAAAAAAACACAAATACAACAGTTACAAATTCAGTTTGGGGTAAATAGCCCCCTAAATATACTGTAAATCACATCTCTTTAGCATTCTTTCCCAAACAGATGTGTTCCAAATCCAGTGAAGGCATTACAATGTCATATTTGGTAGCAAGTGAAGAAAACTGACAATAAATAGTCCAACTATAATTACGAAAAATACTAAGTGGCAAATGCCATCCTTACTTTGAAACCATCTGTCACTCACACTACCTGAAGATTCTGAGTCAGTATACAGTTACACACAATTTGTATTTCCACCTTTAAGATCTGCACTGTATTTTCCTTGTCGTGGTAAGGGCACACCCAAAACCTCAAAGGACTGATAAATGACTGAAAGCCCTGATGAGACAACAAAGAGATGTCATCACAAGCTGCTTGCAAAAGACACCCAGAGCACTGTATGCTTCTCCTGTGGCACCTTGTCAGTAGAAGCAGCACCCAGACCCATGGTTCTCAAAGGCTGGTGTGTGTGGGCACATGCAGCAGAGGCTCATTAAAACGCAGGTTTCTGACCCAGACCCTGAGCTCTCATTCCTGAGTCTGACGAACCTGCATTTGTAAACAAGAGCCACGAGGAGGTGGGAGGAGGACTCTACTGAACATTCTCACTGTACTGTCCAACACTAACTGGCTGCCACTGGTTGGAACGGAAGCTCCCCTACTGCAAGTAGCTTCTTCGCCTCTTTAGACTCCTCATCTGTACAGTCAGTCAGTTGGTCTGATCATCTCTGAGGACACTGAAGCCCTAACAGGGCTGGCACTGAGCCCAGATGTAAAAGAAACGTAGTCTCAGCTAAGAACTCTGTCTTCACGCAACACTAGTTTGTACAAGTCACTGGGTCTCTGTGTTTTCACCGTCGTCTGAAAAGTTTGCTTCTGTTGGTTGCATTTCCGGGAGCATCTGAGAAGAAGTCTAAAACTGACATCTGTATTAATTTGGGGGACTTTCCTCATGCAAACAGGGAAGCTTCCAGCAATCCTGAGAGATGTTGCATATACATGGTGGTATGTGGTGAGACCCACTTGGTCAGGAAACAGCAGAAACATACCCATAACACGAAGCAGGTTCCAAATCCTCCTGTAAAACAACCAACGGAGGGGCTGCAAAAGTCAATAGGAGGTTTTAACACTGGTTGAACTTGAAGAGTAAGAGCTGGATTTCCTGGAGAATTTCTTGGATGTGAGGGATACTTGCATCCGCTTTACAGTACGAACACTTCGACAAAGGAGTGCATTCTTTGCATGATCCCTGAAGTCTTGTGAAACAAAGTAATAGACAAAGGGGTCAATGCAGCTGTTGAGGGTGGAGAGGCAGAGGGCTACAATGTACAGGGCGTAGACATGGCTCTGGCTCCAGGTTTTAATCAGGAAATAATGCACCACAAGCAGAAGGTTACTGGGAGTGAAGCAGACCAGGTACATGGCCAGGACGGTGACAATGAGCTTGATGGCTCTCTGCCTCTTCTTTCCCGAGTTTTCATCCATAGCAGAAGATCGGAGTGCTCTGATCATTAGCACATAAGCAGAGGCCGTGAGGAAGGCTGGGAATAAAAAGACTCCGATGGCCAGAGAGAGGAAATAATTGAACATGTCTCCTACCAGCACCTCCTTAGGCAAAACATCATGGCAGGTTGTGATGTTAAGGGCTGGAATGTAGACAGTCTGCTTCACGACATACAAGGGGATGGTAACCAGCAGAATCAGCAGCCATATCCCCACGGAGACACCAAAGGCAATGTTTGCCTTCTTCCTGGGGTGCACCATGGGATTCACGATGACCCAATACCTCTGCACACTGAGGCAGGTCATGAAGAGAATGGAACAGTACATGTTGCCATAGAAAAATCCAATGAGTACCTTGCAGAGGGCTTCCCCGTAAATCCAGTTGTTGCCATGTATGTGATAGGCAATCTTCAAAGGGAACCAGATCACAGAGAGGAGGTCTGCCAAGGCTAGATTGGCCATGTAAACCACAGCAGGGTGCTTTTTCTTTGTTCGGAAAAGAAAGACCCATAGGGCCATGCCATTACTTGGCAAACCTATCACAAATACAATTGTGTAGACGATTGGAAGAAAGACAGTAGTCAATTTTCCAGTGAGGACGGAGGTAGAAAACTCATCCACAGAAAAGCCTGGTTCCACCGTAACTCCTTTCCCAGTGATTTGAGATGAGCTATCAATCTTACCAATGAGACTTCTTCCTTTAGACGTTCTATTGGTTCCTGTACAAGAAAGGCCAGGCAGACAAGGGTCATTACAGAGATCAATCTTTCAGCAGTAATGCTGGTTTATTTAAATAAAAGTACTTTAAAGTTGTCTTTTTTTTTTTTTTAAGTAACCTCTATGCCCAACATGGGGCTCGAACTCACCACCCCAGGATGAAGAATGGCATGCTCCACCAACAGACCCAGCCAGGTGCTCCTACATAAAAGTACTTTAAAGACAGGAGTGTACAAAATGCTTACAAGGGTTTTCTTTGGGGGATGGGATTATTGGGTTTTGTTGGTTTGTTTTTTACAATGGATTTTTTTTCAGAGGGTTGTGGGGTACATTGGAATAGAACATTGATTTCTATTGAATCTCAAAAAAACTGATAGTACTTCAATTTATTTTTACAAACTACCCACAGTCTAATGACTGTTCCTAACTGGTGTGTGTGTGTGTGTGTGTGTGTGTGTGTGTGTGTGTGTGTGTGTGTGT
>NW_024412377.1:99057052-99061048 GCF_014898765.1 Herpailurus yagouaroundi
TGTGTGTGTGTGTGTGTGTGTGTGTGTGTGTGTGTGTGTGTGTGTGTTAAGTTTATTTATTTTGAGAGAGAGAGAGAGAGAGAGAGAGAGAGAGAGAGAGAATATTTCAAGCAGGCTCTGCACTCTTCTGCGCAGAACCCAACTCAGGCACGATCTCACAAACCATGAGATCATGACCTGAGCCAAGATCAAAAGTCGGATGCTTAATGGGCTGAGCCACCCAGGCACCCCTTCTCTGTTGTTATAATGGCCATCCATCTCATTCTGGCTGTGAGACTAGATCCAGCCTGGCCTATCAGTCATTCCCTATCTCAAAGTCCAACATAGGGAGATTCCCAGGAGCACAAGGTACATTCCCTCTCCACCCACAAGGACAGCCCAAGCCTTGGGCAGGGATTCCCCCGCTTCTGTGTGGGCCTCCTGGAAACCTTCCTACGGAGGCCAGCTGGCAGGCAAGTCTTCTGGCCTCAAGATCACCGAACAGGTCACTCTACTATTGTATTCAGACAAATTTGTGCTCTGACTTTCAAGCAAGTATCATGGCAAGCTTTAACAACTTATGCTATCATTCCCTTATTTGCATTAAACTTTAGAAACCACAAACAAATGGCATATACAGTCTACATCCTACCTAACCAAGTGTTCATGGAGTTGAATAAGAAAACGAGGGACAGCTGGATGACACGAATTCTGAGGAATAGGTCTCTCTCTCTCTTCACCACGTAGAGAAAATATAGCAAATTGCGTCACAGTATGCCAGGGAGGAGGTTAAAATACTCACAAGTTTATTTGATAACTTTTATGCTTAGTCATTACTTTTTCGTCCCCTAGCTTTGCACCCATGTTCAGCGAGATTGTTCACTTCTCTTGAGGTTTCTGTTAAGTTAGCTTGGGTGGAGAAATAAAGGGTATGGAGATCAATACTTCAGTTTTCATTTAGTGTAGTGCATTGAAAGGTAGCCCCCAAAATGAAATGTCCATGTCCTAATCCCTAGAATCTGTGATCATTATCCTATTGGAAAAATGATCTGGGGCTCCTGGGTGGCTCGGTCGGTTAAGTGTCCAACTTCGGCTCAGGTCACGATCTCACGGTTCATGCATTTGAGCCCTGCATTGGGCTCTGCTGACAGCTTGGAGCTGGAACCTGCTTTGGATTCGGTCTTCCTCTTTCTCTGCCCCTCCCCTGCTCACACTCTGTCTGTCTCTCTCTCTTAAAAATAAGCATTAAACAATTTTAAGGAAAAAAGAAAATAAAAACGATCTTGGGGCACCTGGGTAGCTCAGTAGGTTGAGCGTTGGACTCTTGGTTTCAGCTCCGATCATGGTTTCACAGTTTGCGAGTTCAAGCCCTACCTTGGGGTCTGTGCTGACAGTGAGCTTGCTTGGGATTCTCCCTCTCTCTCTGCCCCTCCCCTACTTACTCTCTTTTCTGTCAAAAAGTAACAAACTTAAAGAAAAAAGAAAAAGTATCTTTGTAGGTGTAATTAAGGATATTGAGATGAGAGGATCATTCTGGATTATCTAGGTGGGCCCTAAATCCAACAAGTATCTTTATAAAAATTTTTTTTTCAACGTTTATTTATTTTTGGGACAGAGAGAGACAGAGCATGAACGGGGAAGGGGCAGAGAGAGAGGGAGACACAGAATCGGAAACAGGCTCCAGGCTCTGAGCCATCAGCCCAGAGCCCGACGCGGGGCTCGAACTCACGGACCGAGAGATCGTGACCTGGCTGAAGTCGGACGCTTAACCGACTGCGCCACCCAGGCGCCCCAAGTATCTTTATAAAAGAAAGGCCAAAGGGGTGGGGGGGGTGAGGTGCCTGGGTGGCTCAGTCTTGTAAGCATCTGACTCTTGGTTTCACCTCAGGTCATGATCTCCTGGTTCGTGGGTTCGAGCCCCGCACTGGGCTCTGTGCTGACAGTGTGGAGCCTGCTGGGGATTCTCTCTCTCCCTCTCTCTCTGCCCCTCCCCTGCTCATGCTCTCTCTTTCTCAAAATAAATAAATAAACTTAAGATAAATAAATAAAGCCACCAGCTTGTGCCGATTGTTACGGCAGCCACAGGAAACTAAACACTCAGGTAGACCAATCTCTTATTTCTTTTATAATTTTTTCCAAAGAGTATGGATTATCTTTAAATTAAAATAACAGAACATTGCTATATATTACAGCATTCTTCAAATACTTGACTAAAAGTAAGAAACATTCTATATGGTAACCCAGTTCCAATATGTATTATCCATGATGGAAAAAAAAATGTTTCACAAAACAACTACCTTGATCACACAGGCTACACTCTAGTACTTTCTACGGTATTCTAGTTCAACCTTATGAAGAGCCAGTCACCACCCTCTACCTGACTTCATGACCCCACTTGTTTTTCAAAACCAGTTAGCAGAGTAACCAAGTTTGAAACACCTCAAGAGACCAGTTTTGTTTTTTTGTTTTGTTTTGTTTTGTTTTTGTTTTTTTTTTATTAACAGATGAGATGTCTGTGAATGCCCCCTGGACCTCACAATGGTAAGGGTCTCTGTGTGAGATTATAGGACCATGTCATAATTTTTTTCTAAGTCCCACAGTCCCTGGCATAGCCCTGGACATACAGCAGGTGCTCAACACACCTGGGAGGGACCAAGAGGCTCAGCTAGGCACACCACTGAAGGAAACGAGGGAGAATCAAGAGCTTTCCTGCCCATTTCTTTAGTGCCTTGGGCTGATCCAGTTAGTAGCCAATCCACACAAAACAGGAGCACTAGCTGGGGACTACAGGAGCACAGCTCTACAAAATACAATAACTACTTTCACACCAGTAAGAGCTCTTACTAAGGGCTCATATCCTGTGTCCAACATGGCTTTCAACACTTTACATGTATTAACTTGCTTTCACAACCGCCTTGTGAGGGATGTACTATTAACAGATCATCCTCTTAGAGATGTGTAAACTGATGCACCAAGAAACTGGGTAACTTTCCCAAGGTTAAACCACTGCTAGGTAGGAGTTGGGACTCAACACCAGGCAGTCGATTTCTAGAGTCCAGGCTTCTAAAGTCTGTACCGCGTTGCCCTCTGGGGCCCTGACCTGAGCTCACGTGTTGTAATCCTTTGAGACCAAACTATGCCAACTCCACACGATATTTTTTCTCAAACAGAAAAATTTTAATGTAAAATTTTACCATTTTATTTTTATTATTTTTTTAAGGTTTACCCATTTTCGAGAGAGAGTGTGTGAGAGAGAGCGGGGGAGGGGCAGAGTGAGAGGGAGACAGAGGATCCAAAGTGGGCGCCTCACAGCCAGCAGAGCCCAATGCGGGGCTTGAACTCATGAACCGTGTGAGATCATGACCTGAGCAGAAGTCAGATGCTCAAACGACTGAGCCACCCAGGTGCCCCAAATGTTACCATTTTAAAAATGACTATCTTTAAATTAGCTCCTTCTCTAATAATTAATATATTTATTCGTATTAATATCTACATGTTTGAAGCCTTCCAGAGCTGTAAAAGAATCCTGTAAATCCTGTGTTGGTAAAATGTTCACAAACTCTCCAGAGAGGGAATGGGGCAGAGCTGGTAACTGACTGGTGGACTGTGTTCCGATGAACTCTGCCATTAAAGATCTAGGTCCTCCACCCTAGACACACCCCACCAGAGACTAATTCAATGAGTTAGCCTGCATTTCTGTAGGGCAGAGCCACCAAGATTTACCACAAAGAATTGCCACAAAGAAAACTCAATTTTTTTTAGTACCAACAAAAATTATATAGTTTGCTTTATAAAAGGGAGAAAAACCTAGGCATTGATTTCCACGGTTAATAATATCACAAAAAGGATAACCAGACGTTGTGTGCCTAAGACAAGAAGCACCCATGGGCTCAGTGGGCTGAGTATCTGACTTGGGCTCAGGTCAAGATCTCACACTCTGTGAGTTCGGGCCCCACATCAGGCTTGCTGCTGTCAACACAGAGCCCACTTCAGATGCTCTATTCCCCTCTCCCTGTT
>NW_024412377.1:99061448-99068047 GCF_014898765.1 Herpailurus yagouaroundi
GACGCGGGGCTCGAACTCACGGACCGCGAGATCGTGACCTGGCTGAAGTCGGACGCTTAACCGACTGCGCCACCCAGGCGCCCCCTGACTGAATATTTTATGTTAAGGATGTATTTTAAGTGGTTATGTGGTTATGTTTGACAACAAAATCTTCATCTTTTATGAATACATACTGAAACATATTAAGATGAAATTATATTTGGACTCCTTTCAAAGTAACACAAGGACCGGAAGCTTCGGATACTTCTGGTGGGAATGTAAAATGGTGTAGTCGCTGTGGAAAGCAAGATGGCAGGTCCTCAAATGGCTAAGTGTAGAGGTGCCATATGAGCCAGCAATTCCCACTTCTAGTATATACTTAAGACAAATAAAAACACATGTCCACACAAAAATGTGTATATAGATGCTGACAGCACTATTTGTAAGCATCAAGAAGTGGAAAACAATCCCAAAAGTTCATCAACTGGTAAATGGACAAAATGTGGAATATTAGTTCACAATAAAAGTACTGACACACGCTACAACATGGATGAACCTTGAAAAGACTAAGTACAAGAAGTGAGTCACCAGGGAACACGCAGAGTGTATGATTTCATCTACATCAAATGCCCTGAATAAGTAAATCCATGGACAGAAAAGTAGAATAATGGGTGTCAACAGCTGGGGAAATGGGGCGATTAGGGAGTGATGGCTCAGGGGTGGACTAGGGTGGGGTGGGATATTCTTTTGGGGTAATGAAAATGTTCTAAAGTTGATTGTGGTGATGGATATACAACTGTGAATTTTCTTCAAGTTATAGAACTGTAGAGTTTAAGTAGGTGAACTGAATGGTATGCAAATTATATCTCAACAAAGCTGTTAAAAAATATGACAAAAAACAGGCTAGAGCATCATGAAACTGAGTGTGGAATTCACTATAATCTTCTACTTTAGTATGTTTAAAATTCTCCATAGAAACAAGCACATACCAGGTCAGGAAGGTTCCTGCAGAGATCAAAATCTGTTTTCAATAAGAACAGTAAAATAAAGGGGGGGGGGGGAACAGTAAGAAATACTAAAATAAAAATTAAAAAAAAAAAAAAAGGAGAGAGGAAGAGATTGAGAAAAATTTCCTGAGAATATTCCAACATATAACCTTGAATGGTCTCAATCAAAAATATTCATGGGGCGCCTAGGTGGTTCAGTTGGTTAAGTGTCCGATCTTGAGTTTGGCTCAGGTCATGATTTCCTGGTTCCAGAAAATGAGCAGGCCTTGGGCTCTGCGTTGATAGCACAGAGCCTGCTTGGGATTCTTTCTCTCTGTCCCCACCCCTGCATGCACAAGCCCCCTCTCTCAAAATACATTATAAAATAAACATTGAAAAAATAGCATTCATAGTAACTGTGCTCACTGTACCAGTCACAGAGCACACAGGAGCATGTTGTTTAACACTAGTAAGTGTCAAGATGCTACTCAAAGATCCTTAAAGCCTTTTCAGCATAGTGCAGACTTTTACCCCTTACAATGTCCTGTCAGGCACCAAAACTCCCAGAACTCGTCTAGAACTGATACTATCCCAGCTCCCAACTATCTACCTATCTATTTACCTTCCTATCTACCTACCTATAATCTCCCATCTATAGATCAGCTAAAATCTTTTCTATTTCATAGTGGGAAAAAAATTAAATGCACGTATGAACTTTGAGCACATGTAAAGTACTGGCAATAGAGCCCCTGGGTGGCTCAGTTGGTTAAGTGTCTCACTTCAGCCAGGTCATATTCTCACAGCTCATGACTTCAAGTCCCATGCCAGGCTCTGTGCTGACAGCTCAGAGCCTGGAGCCTGCTTCGGATTCTGTGTCTCCCTCTCTCTCTCCCCTTCCCCCGCTTGTGCTCTGTCTCTCAAAAATAAACAAACATTAAAAAAAGTTCTTAACTAAAAATAAAATACAGTACTGGCTATAAAAACATCCCCATTTATGGGCAATAATCAACAATATTTGCCCAAGTATGCAAGAACACATACCCACAGATACTCAAAGCAGCACCCCCCACCCCAATTGCAAAAGGAAAATAAAAGGAAAACAAGCAATGTTCATTAGCCCCTATTCCTAACTTACCATATCCCCATATAGTTTCTAACATTAACAGTAGATGCTATACTTACTATCCAGTAATACTGAAATGCAATAGAGAGCTACAATATACTATCAACTGAAAAAAGCCCCTGACAGAGCAATATGCTTTGGTATAACAAAATTATAATTTGAAATCTGAAATCTAGAATACTAACCAAACTATAAACAATGGCCATTATCTGTGGAGTAGAATGGGTGTGGAGGGGAGAACTTTCTTTTTTGACTTCACAGGCCTCCACATCGTTTGGGTTTCCTTTTCGAAGGAGCATTAATTGGTACAATCTTTTTCAAGGTCAATGGGGCAAAACATCAAAATTTAAAGTGCCCTAGGACCTATGAACTTACTTAGAGGAATCTGCCCTGCATACATACTAGCAAACGTGCACAGAAATACTGTTATGTACAAGAATATTTATTGCAATATTGTGTGTCATGATAAAATAAAAACAGTCTCTGGGCACCTGGATGGCTCAGTCGGTTAAGCATCTGACTTCGGCTCAGGTCATGATCTCGAAGTTCGTAAGTTTAAGACCTGTATCAGGCTCTGTGCCAGCACAGAGCCCACTTCAGATCCTCTATCCCCTTCTCTCTCTGCACCTCCCCGATCGTGCTCTCTCTCAAAAATAAAAAAAGTAATCATAAACTTTAAAACAAAAGTTAGTCTCAATAACTATTAAAAAGGAGACTAGGGGGCACCTGGGTGGTGGCTGACTGTTGATTTCGGCTCAGGTCATGGTCTTGCAGTTCTTGAGTTCAAGCCCCGCAGTAGGCTTTGTGCTGACAGTGCAGAACCTGCTTGGGATTCTCTCTCTCCCTCTGTCTCTGCCCCTCTCCCACTTGTTCTCTCTCTCCCTCGCAAAATAAATAAATAAACTTAAAAAAATGAAAAAATTTACATTTAAAAAAAGAAAAGGGGCGCCTGGGTGGCTCAGTCAGTTAAGCATCCGACTTCAGCTCCGGTCGTGATCTCATGGTTTGAGAGTTCAAGCCCCGTGTTGGGCTCTGTGCTGACAGCTCAGAGCCTGGAGCCTGCTTCAGATTCTCTCTCTCTCTCTCTCTCTCTCTCTCTGCTCCTCCCCCACTCACGCTCTGTCTCTCTCTCTCTCTCAAATAAATATTTAAAAAAAAAGATTAAAAAAAAGAAAAAAAAAGGAGACTAGTTTGGGGTGTCTGGCTGGCTCAGTGGGTAGAGCATGTGACTCTTGATCTCCAAGTCATAAGTCTGAGTCCCATGTTAGGCATAGAGATTACTTAAAAAAAAAAAAAAAAAGGAGACTAGTTCAGTAACTTCTGACACTTATATAATGAATAATATTCCCCCTATAAAAGTATGGATAAATTTCTCCATACTGACCATGAGCAGATTAAGTTAAAAAAATAAATTGTGGGGCACCTACGTGGCTCCGTCAGTTAAGTGTGTGACTCTTGACTTTGGCTCAGATCATGATGTCACAGTCGTGGGATCAAGCCCTGCATTGGGCTATGCACTGAGCTTTGAGCCTGCTTGGGATTCTCTCTCTCCCTCTCTCTTTCTCTCTGCCCCACCCCCCACCATAAGTATATAAACATTAAAAAAATTATGGCACAGTATATCTAATAAAATCCTTCTACTGTTACAAAATATATATACAGTAAAACCTTGGATTGCAAGTAACTTGTTATTTGAGTGTTCTGCCAGACAAGCAAACATTTCTGATAAATTTTAACTTCATAAATGAGTGATAATACATGTGAGCAGTATGTGATGTTGAACATCACATGATCACAACTAAGGGTTTTTCTTCCTCTCTCTCTCTCTCTCTCTCTCTCTCTCTCTCTCTCTCGGAATGTGGGATTGTGGGTGATTGTCTCCCATGCTCAGATGCTTGGTCTCAGGCTGCAGTGTTTGGCAAAAATCAGTTATTTTTCAGAACATTAGTAGGTGCCCACGACTGGCACTAGTGTATTTTTTGTCACTTCAAAGCACCTACTGACAGTCCTTTGCTTTTCCAAACAAGAGTAAGCTTAGGGATGTTTTGCTTCATTGTAGGTCAGGCTGCCCACAGATACAGACCCTTTCCTCTGCTGACCTACTGCCAGTTACATTAAATACAGTATACGACAAGAGCTTATTAATATTGTACTACAGTCAACACCCGTGTGAGCATATACAGTGGCCCCCATGCAGAAAAAGATTCCATTGAGCCAAGAGATAGCAATGATTCCGTTAGTGACAAAGTTGTCCTACACAAAACCCTCCTTTCTCATCTTCCTGACACCAGCCACAAATGTTTTCAAAGATAAGTGCAGGTTAATTTGTTTATTTTTCTTTATATTTTGGATTTATTATTTTTTATTATATTACAGTATTGTCATAATTTTTATATGAATCTTTTGGGGTTGTGGAATGAATAACCTGAGTTTTCATGATTTCTTATGGGGAAATTTGCTTTGATAGACAAGTACTTGGGATTACAAACATGTTTCCGGAACGAATTATGCTCCCAAAGCAAGGTTTTACTGTATTGGGCATAGAAGTCCACTGACACTGGAGAGGAGAAAGAATGGGGGATTTTCGCTGTTTTAAAACACTTCTGATTTAGACAATTGTGGGGGGAAAGGCATGGAAAACTTTTTCTTTAAACTTTTAACGACTTTAACTTTAAAACTATTACTTGTTCTTTGTTATTTTAAGCATCCTCCAGTGGCCCACCCTCCCCACCAAACCAAGTACAGATCAAGCACTTTATTTGTGGGAAGTATCCTTTTGTAGCCTTTTCCTTACTATCTCCTCACCACAAATCTATTTGCTTCCAATATCTGGGAACACAGACTGAAAAATAAAAGCTTCAATGACCAGAGACCTCTCCCTAGGTACACATCAGTAAATTTTCATGTGTTCTTTCAGGATGAACTGTTTTCTTCTCAACACTTGCCCAGCTAATAAAACCATAAGAAAGTCAAACACAGAGCACTAAAACATCATCTACTTGGGTTAATTAGTAACTATGCACAAAGCAGGCAAGAAACCAAACAGAAATTTAGAGCCCCATCTTCACATTCATTATAGTATTCTCTCTCATTACGAAACACTGGAAATACGCCATGTGTCCATTAACAGATTAATTTTTCAATTATGATAAATCCTCCTATAACATGTTGTAGAATTTAAAAGTGTTTTTATTTACTGACATGATACTGACGTTTATATAATCCCATGCTGTACAGAAAGACTTTCTGCTTGTGAATACATGTTTTATGCAAGGATGTATGAAAGAATGGGAAAGGATACAAACCAAAATGTCAGGAGTGGGGGTGCCTGGGTGGCTCAGTCCGTTAAGTGTCCGACGTCAGCTTAGGTCATGATCTCTCAGTTCACGAGTTTGAGTCCCGCGTCCAGCTCTGCACTGACAGCTCAGAGCCTGGAGCCTGCTTCGGATTCTGTGTCTCCCTTACTCTCTGCCCCTCCCCTGCTCTACTCTGTGTGTGTATCTCTCTCTCTCAAAAATAAATAAAACGTTAAAAAAATTATTTAAAAAAACATTTTAAAAAATGTCAGAAGTGGTATACTTTGGGTACTGAAAATGATTTAATTAAACTTGTCTTTTTCAAAGAAAATTTTGTTCATTATTGCTCTACAGTGATCACATACTACTTGTATAATTCGTAGTCAATTACAAAGAGAACAGAAGTTTCAGTCTCCAATAGAAGAACAGAATGAGTGAATCATAGGGGACCTCCTAGGCTTGTGATGTGGTAGAAAGAAGTGCTTAAAACAAGCTGACTGAAACGCCAAACTTCCATCACCTTGCCAGATCACTAGGGCCAAGTCCCCTCACTTCATTCCTCATTCAATATTTACTGAGGTCCTTTAGATAATGAGACCGTGCTGGACCATGGTGATGGGAGAGGACTCTAGACTCCATGGCCTCCCAGAGTTTATGATCCAGGAGGAAGAAAGATTAAACATATTTACACAAATAATTATCAATTAATGTTGTGACTGGAATGCGAATGTGGCCTGACAGAGTGTTTTCCTTGCCTCCACCCCCAATTCAGTGGCCCCCATCTGTAAAATGAGAAAGGTATATTCTAGGCAGAGTTGCCCTCCATGAGTCAGTCTTTAGGGTGAGATCAAAAAAGCCTGGGAAGAAAATCAAAACAAATATCTGCCTGGTAGCAAACTGAGAAACATGCATAAGGGTAAAGGTAAAAGTGGATGAGCAAAGAGGTATGCTAAGGGGCAGAAAAACTTTGGGGATGCTCTATTTCTTAATCAAATTCAATTTACTTTCAAGTTGGGAGGAAAGCTCCATCTACCTAAGTCTGTTACCTAACTAACCCTTTAGGAAAGTTACCATGCAAAGGAACAAAAAAAGTATGTGGAGGGGAAAAAAACAAAACAAAAACCCTCAAGGTGCAATGTTAAATACTTCTGGTTAACAAGTAACTTGATTTTGTTGTTGTTGTTAAACAAGTTCACCACATTGTCCAAGAATGCC